>NC_067463.1:2890000-3490000 GCF_025434085.1 Hippocampus zosterae | reverse complement strand
TTCTTTTTAGATGACTTTTCTCTCAGTAAAATACCCCCTGCCCCCCCAAAAAATTGCTTCATTCTAAATTCTATTTTTATCCTAAAATATAATAACTGCAACCAATTCCATTAAAATATAAATTATTTGAAGGTTTATAACCACTGCAACTTGCAAGCTGTGCTAGCCCATTTATGGTGTTTTGCATGCTGTATTACCATTAACCTCCTAGGACCCGAACTCTTGCAAGGCATGCATTTTTATTTTATATTTATTTTCTCTTTGATATTTAGGCTAATTGGGACCTGATGAATGTAAAAACAAAGAATTATCTTTTTACTTGATGTAACGTCCTCGTAAGTGGACGCCAGGCCCTTATAGTCCAAAATTTAACATTATAGTCTTGAAAACCAAAGACGTCATGTCCACACATGTGGACGCCACTTAAGCTAGATGACCTTTGGAGGTGATGTGGTTTGGTTAAACACACAAGTAATGGAAATAAACTTTACTCATTTTAGGGAAGTGTTCACCATCGACCAGGCGGCTGCTTTGTTGTCAAGACACCCCCCCCCCACCCCTGCCCCCCAGACACACAAGCAACCGCTCATGCTATGAACATTTTACAACAATAATACTGAAGTATTGTCAATCGTAAATGAAACCAATGTTGAGTCGTTGCTTACCAAAATCGTTTTTGCACAGGTTCTCCACTATTTCATTGTCATTTTCATCGGTTTCCTTGCAGGCGTCACACACTCTGGGAACTGAAACACAAAACACCCCACAACATGGAAAGACTGTCATGTATTACTCCACTGCAACCAGTATTGGAGCTCTTGAGTCACTCTTGACTCAGTGGCTTTTTTTTTTTTTTTAACATTCCAGTGGCTTTAGTGTCCCTTTGAATGTTACCAATTTCATATCATTTAAATTCAAAGAATATTTATCATTCTTTTATTTATAAATGCCAATTCTTCCCCTAAAAAGTGTTATTTTCTTTCCAAGAAAAGGTTTTCCGAAGGAAACTAAGGTTTTGATCAGATTGTGACTTTTAAGAAATTTGGGTAGGACAAAATATTTTTTTTCCCTACTGAAAAATGTAATAAATTCCTTTAAGAGAATAATGTTCTTTCCGTGAAAAAAAGGAAAAATAGATTTAATTTCTTCTCCAAAAACACAATATCCATACATAATACTCATTGTATTAGTTTTTTTCCTTCCCATGTGACCTTCCAACTCATTTACAAATTAAAAATATATGCATTTTCTGTCGTGAAAATACAACCTCATTCTCATCAAAATATTAATTACTTTCTCAAAAATATCAGTTTTCTTAAAAAAAAACCACATTGTTTTCAGAGTATGACTTAAAACCCCCTTCACAATTCTGAGAAATTCGGTGAAAAAGGCTAATATTAGAGATTATATGTTTTCATGGTTTAGCTGTCCTTTAGAAATGTTGTTTTCTAAGTAAAAAGAAACATTATTTGGGAAAAAATGTTTTTTATCGTTTAAAAGAAACATAATTTCCCCAGTTTTTTCAAGATATTGTTCTTGTGAAATCACATCAGACGAACATGTTTTGCTTAATATTGTTGTAAAATGTGTTGGGGGGGGAGACATCAAATGTTATCTTAGTTTGTTGCCTAGAAATGATAAATTCATCCAACTTTTTTTAAAACATTCTAACAGTTGTTTCTAAAATGTAACCCCACTACCAATTGTTGAATTTTTTGACGATTAATGATTCTCTAAAAAAAGTCTATATTTTTTCTTAACTCTTTGATTGACTTTTTTTCCGATTTTCCGAACATTTTAACGACAACGTGAGTTTGGAGTGCGGGAGACGTTGACCCCCCACCCCCCTCCCCCGCCCCCGCACCTTCCCCAACGTCGGGCACGGCGTTGCGGATGTCCGCGGGCGGGATGCAGAGGTGGTCGCCGTCGTCGGCGGGGAAGGCTCGGCAGTCGAGCATGGGGGGCCACGGGAAGCCGAAGGCGGCCATAACGGGCGCGCAGCCGCGCTCGACCCCCTCGCACAGCGAGCGGCAAGGTCGGACGGCTTCGTCCAGGTCGGCCAGGCACACGGGCGCGAAGAGCGAGCAGAGGAACTTGCGGGTGTCCGGGTGGCAGCGCTTGTGCACCAGCGGGATCCACGACGACGCCTGCTGCACCGCCTCGCTCATGCTCTCGTGGCCCAGCAGGTTGGGCAGGCGCATCTCGCTGTACTCCATGTCCCGGCACAGCTGCAGCGAGGCCGGGATGGCCTTGCATTGGCTGCGCTTGTACTGGCGCTCGTCCGACACCTCACCGGACGCCCCGGCCGACGACGACGTCAGCAGCAGCAGCAGCAGGGCCCACGCCGCGGCCGAAGCCACAGCCGGCGTCATCTTGTGCGTGCTAACTGGACTGGCGGGGGAACCACTCGGAAACTTTTCTTCAGTCAAAACTCAGGGAGGAGTTCAGACAGACACATGTTGGTGTGTGCGTGTGCGTGTGCGTGCGCGTGCGTGTGCGTGTGCGTGTGCGTGTGCGTGTGTGGAGGGGGGGGCGGGGCGTACCTGAGAAGCAAAATTCTGCATTGGAAAAAGAGTACTCTTTTAATAAGATTCTGACTTTATTTATTTTCCAAATAAAGCTTTATTCAACTTTTAAAATACAGTCACTCTCCTGTATGACAGGTTCCGAGTTCCTGCTATTTTGGCGATTTATGTTTCGTTTAGTTCACGCCGTAAATCTCGTCGATTTAAGGTGTAATTCTAATCTTGACCGCTAGATAGTGGCTTACAAGTTGTGCCTGAGACGGTGTAAATTTGAATGAAGAAGAACAAACGCTGCAGAAAGTTGACAGCGGGAGATTCAATTTTATCACGAATATATTATTCTTGATCTACAGATGGTAAGTGACGTTTGTTAGTTCCCAATACGTTAAACATACACTGTACTGTACAATATGTTTGTGTTATTTATTGCTCTTGCTCTCCCTTTCCATAGATGACGTGGTTAAATGCGTTTGTGTTCGGTCTCCACAATATATGTCGAACAAAATCTTGCAATTGCAATAATGACGATAAGACGTGCGCTAGGTTCCGCGTGGAATTTAATGTTTTTTATCGGACTCACACTTAAATACACGGCGTCATCCAATTCGTGAACAGTTTCGAGGGGCCTTAACCTAAAAAAAATTGCCATAAGATCGTTCAAGTTCACGAAGGATTTGCTGGGGCAGAAGCGGAGTGGCAATCTGGTCTCCTCGCAGGAAATCATAAACCAACATCTGAAGCAGACGTACAGCGACCCCGCAAGAGAGCAGGAGCTGGGAGAATGCAACATCCTCATAGACCCCCCTGAACCTGAAGAGCAGTTCGACATGTCGGAGCTGCAGCTAAAGGAAGTCAGGGAGGTTGTCCGCAGAGCAAGGGCGAGCACTGCTCCAGGACCGAGTGGCACTTCATACAAAGTGTACAAGAACTGTCCCAAACTCCTGCTGCGTCTGTGGACAATCCTGCGAGTCTTCTGGAGAAGGGGAAGGATCCCTGAACAATGGAGAATGGCTGAAGGGGTATGGATCCCGAAGGAGGAAAACTCCACTCAGCTAGACCAGTTCCGCATCATCTCCCTGCTGTGTGTTGAGGCAAAGGTTTTCTTCAGTGCTGTATCCAAGCGGCTGTGTACCTACCTGGCAAAGAACTCCTACATCGATACATCTGTCCAGAAAGGTGGCATCTCAGGAATTTCAGGATGTTTGGAACATACCGGTGTGGTCACACAGCTTATTCGGGAGGCCAGAGAGAACAAAGGTAACCTATCAGTGCTGTGGCTTGACCTGGCAAATGCATTCGGCTCCATTCCACACAAGCTCGTCCAGCTCACTCTGACAAAGCATCATGTACCCAGCAGATGCAGAGATCTCATCGCTGATTATTACAGCAATTTCAGGATGAGGATCTCTTCAGGAGCAATGACATCCAGTTGGCACAAGGTGGAGATCGGCATCATCACAGGGTGTACTATCTCTGTGACACTGTTCTCGCTAGCCATGAACATGCTCACAAAATCTGCTGAGCCAGAGTGCAGAGGGCCCCGCATGAACTCCGGACAACGGCAACCACCCATCAGGGCATTCATGGATGACCTCACAGTCACGACAGAATCAGTCCCAGGCTGCCGGTGGATTCTGAAGGGTCTTGAAAAGCTGGTGGCGTGGGTCCGGATGCGTTTCAAACCCGCCAAATCAAGATCTATGGTGCTAAGGAAAGGGAAGGTGGAAAACAAGTTCCGGTTCACCATCTCAGGCACAGCCATTCCATCAATCTCAGAGAAGCCGGTCAAGAGCCTAGGGAAGGTTTTCGACTGCTCTCTGAGAGACACAAAATCTATCCAGTCGACATGCACGGAGTTGGATGGCTGGCTGAAATCAGTGGACAAGTCAGACCTACCGGGGAAGTTTAAAGCCTGGGTATACCAGCACGGCATTCTTCCCAGGATCCTGTGGCCCCTCCTGGTCTACTCCGTCCCCATCTCGACAGTTGAGACCTTAGAGAGGAAGGTCAGCAGCCACCTCCGGAGATGGCTAGGACTTCCAAAGAGCCTGAGCAGCATCGCTCTCTACGGAAACAGCAACAAACTGCAACTGCCCTTCAAATCCTTGGAGGAGGAATTTAAGGCCACCAGAGCCAGAGAAGTGGTTCAATACAGGGACTCAAGAGATCCGAAGGTGGCTAAGGCTGGGATCCAAGTGAGGACTGGCAGGAAATGGAGGGCAGAGGAAGCGGTTGAAGAGGCAGATGCAAGGCTCCGACACAGGTGCTTGACTGGAGTGGTCACACGAGGTCGAGCTGGGCTAGGATCCTTTCCATCTCCCCAGCTGAACACCATGGGGAAGGAGGGGCGACGTCTTGTCCAGGACGAGGTGAGAGCAGCAGTGGAGGACACAAGAACCTGCAAGGCTGTGGGAATGAAACAACAGGGTGCTTGGACAAGATGGGAGAACGCAGTTGAGAGGAAAGTGACCTGGGCAGAGCTTTGGAAAGCAGAGCCTCAACGCATTAAATTCCTCATCCAGGCAGTTTATGATGTGCTCCCAAGCCCGTCAAATCTGCACACATGGGGCATAGCAGAGACACCGGCATGCCCACTGTGCTCCAAGCGAGGAACCCTGGAACACATCCTCAGTGGCTGCACAAGGGCACTTGGAGATGGACGGTACAGGTGGAGGCATGATCAAGTCCTTAAGACTATCGCGGAAGCCATTACCGCAGGGCTGGCATGGGCTAAACAGTTCCGCCTCTCCAATAAAACCATCGCCTTTGTCAGAGCTGGGGACAAGCCTACCGCGGCCAGCAGAACATCATCTGCAGGCATCCTGACATCTGCAAGAGACTGGCAGTTGTTGGTGGATCTTGAAAAAAAGCTGAAGTTCCCCAGCCATATTGCAGTTACCACCCTACGACCTGACATTGTCCTCGTATCGGAGTCCACCAAACAAGCAGTGCTGCTGGAGCTGACAGTGCCGTGGGAAGATCGCTTGGAAGAAGCCTTTGAGAGGAAGCTCTCCAAGTACGCAGGACTGGTCAGCGACTGCCAGCTGGCTGGTTGGAGAGCAAGGTGTTTCCCTGTGGAGGTTGGTTGCAGAGGATTTGCAGCCCGTTCCTTGGCCAGAGCCTACTGTAGTTTAGGCATCAATGGAGAGAGGAAAAGGAGAGCCATCCGCAATACCACTGAAGCGGCAGAAAGAGCCTCAAGATGGCTGTGGCTCAAAAGAGGAGATCTATGGAGTCATGGTAGCTAGCTAGCTGTCTGGACACAAGCCGGGACTTGATCAACCTGGGCTGGGTCACCTGGAGGAGGGCGTCTGATAGTTGAAAGACCCGAAACGTCCAGTGAATCCAGGAACATCACTGATGTGTCCAGACTAGGCATCAGTAGATGTATGTACACATCGTGCCTCGGGAGTATTTCATTTCGGGGGTGGTTTGGGACTTACCACTGATATGGGACGGGGAGTGGGACTGATGACTGTGACAATATCTCCCACTGTTCTGCTTATTTCTCCCAAAAATATATATTATATATATATATAAAGTATTGTATTGTAAAAAGTAGGACTTTTGGCTATGAATTGTGTCTCCAAATGATTTCCAACTTTTTCTCCTAAAGGTTTTTCTTGTCAAATTGCACCTTTTTTTGAGATGCATGATTCAGTCATTTTGACTTGTCTGTCCATTGTTACATAAACATTGTGAGTGACAAGCTAATTTTAGCACAAGTCTTATTTTTGGTCCCAATCTGCTTTTCCCAGCCTTCATTGTGGAAATCATAACAAACCGTGTTTGACGTGTTTGGTTCATTTACGCCAAATTAGTCGGCAGGTCGTCCGCCTGTCCCGGACGCTGCAAATAATCAAGGAAACGTCAACCGGGGTGTAAGTCCGCTCAATGGACCGTTCATTTTCCATCATTAGGAGGATTGTGGTGCACCTAAGCGCATCCGGAGGTATGTGTGTGTGTGTGGGGGGGGGGGGGGATAGGTAACCCAATCTGGACCCCACACCTCTGTTTCTTCTCTTACCTTCCTTCCTGATGAAAAAAAAAACAAAGGTTGGTCTTGCTGCAACGTTTGTCGGGATTTTTATGCTAAGCGCTTGGGTGGAACCCAACAATCAAACTGCTGCTGATATATTTGCGGCAGTTGCTTGTTGGAAACATGTGGTCTTGGCTTTGAAATTCATCTTTGTTTCATTGTGGGAGCGCAAAATGTATTTGCCGATAAAATAAATACGACTTCATTCTTGGGTTTGTTTTTATTTGTTGAATAGCAGCGTCATCGCTCATTAGATTCAAATTTGTTGGGCCCGTTACAAGTATGTGTGTGCAAACTTCTGCTGGAAACTATAACTTTCCCAGTTGAACCCCCCCCCCCCCATCCCCCAAAAATGAATTTTATTCTGGGGGAAGACATTTGCTCAAAAGATTTTTCTCTTGAAAAACTGACCTCTTTATTCAAGTCAGACTGACACTTTAAAGGATTTCTTCCTTACTCAACAGAATCCAATTTTTTAAAAAAACGTTTTTTGATCAATTTTTAAAATCCATTCCCTTTTCTCGAAAATAGGCTATTCTTTTCAAATGATTTTTTTAATTAGGAAGTACGACTGCATTCTTGTGAAAAAAAATCTTGAAAAAAAGGACACATTTTTTCAGATTTTCTTCTCGGAAAAAAAAGTGTCTAAAAAAACTATTTGATTCAAACATCCATCCACCAATCTTGAAAAACAAGCAACTTTATTTTTTTTCTTTTTTTTGGAGTTATGTCAACCATATTTGTAAAGTATGTGAAGCTGCACAGTTGGTGATCGGAGTCTCTCAGATTCACACTCGGGCTTTTGTGCGTCACATCAAATAAGGTCAACATGGGGGTCCCTAATTGGGTCTGTTTAATCCCTCCGATTTCGCTACACGGCCAAACCATTTTTAGACTGAGGTTATTTCAAGTCAGGGACACACAGGAGGGGTCTAGGGTGCGTGTGGAGGGCCGGAGGGCAATGGGGGGTGGGGGGGTGGTTGGAACAACTTAACCCTAAATTGTTTGGCCCGCCAGTTGTTTGGTTCCTGACATGTCGACAAAGGTTCAAATGAATGTCAAAGCTGAGTTTGTGAGGGGCATACATCTTCTAGGCTGGTTTAAAGGTGGGGTGGGGGCCGGCGGAGGGGTCGGAGGGTGATGTCTGATATAGACCCCATCCATCACTGAAAGATTTTGGGAAGCGGGGTGGGGTGATGGGTCACCTGCCATCCTGTTTCCAGCTCCCAAACAAGCCCCGCTGTTTTCCACGAGGGTTCAAAGGTCACCCGGCGTGCTCGTCACAGACATTCTTTTGAAGAGGCGACGTTCACCCTTGAGGCCAAGTTTTGCAGGCAGGTCGCATGTCGGGCTTAGCAGACGGGAGCTATTCAGTAAGGCTTTGATTCCGCAATCCCCTTTTTTGTTCTAATAAAAGATGCCATTGTTATGAATATGAAACATCCTTGGAGTAAAATATCCATCCATCCATCCATTTTCCGATCCGCTTTATCCTCACAAGGGTTGCGGGGTGGGGGGCTGCTGGAGCCTATCCCAGCCGCCTTCGGGCAGTAGGTGGGGGACACCCTGAACCAGTTGCCAGCCAATTGCAGGGCGCACAGAGACGAACAACCATCCGCGCTTACACTCACACCGCGGGACAATTTAGAGTGTTCAATCAGCCTACAATGGATATTTTTGGAATGTGGGAGGAAATCGGAGAACCCAGAGAAAACCCACGCAGGCCCCGGGAGAACATGCAAACTCCACACAGGTAGGCCAGAATTGGAATTGTGAATTATAAAATTATGAAAGTTATTCTGATTTAAAAAAAAACGGAATACTGTATACTCCTAGATTTAAAAAAATATATACATGAAATACATTGATATCATGTTGCATCCAATTCTATTTCGATAACATTTACACTGCTCTATTTAAAAAAAACATTTCATAAGGCTAAAAATGAACACAGGAGAGGGCAAATGAAGGTGGCAAAATCATATCTGTATTCCTGCCAGGCTTCGACCGTCTGTTTTATATCATGTGGCAGAAGCACAACCCCCCCCCACACCACACCACAATCGCCACCACCCCCCAAAAATAAAACAACATGAGCGATTTGATTGAATCCAAATGCGACGCTTCAGGCTACTTTGACTCTCTCGCTCTCTCATGCCCACCATCAACTGAACTCCCCACTGAATAACCCCCCCGCCTACAAGCCCAGTGGAGCTAAAAGATACTTTCAGGTTTTATTCAGACAGCTAAAGTTTCAAGGAAAATATTACTACAGTAAGCTTGGCTGGGCTGAAAACGTGAAAAAAAAAGTCAGACGTGATAAAATCAACCTATTCCCCATTGTCCAAAAACTGGCACATGGATGCTCACATTTACAACATTTCACATGGATGTTATGTAATATACTTATTTACTAGCCATTTAATTTAGGATATTAGATTTCAAAAAAATGTCAGTTTTGAGGTTTTTCACCGATTTGTAAACAGTTTTTTTCCCCTCCACCAATAACCAAACAAGCTTGTTTTGCTAAGCACCACCAAAAACTTCAGCTCTAAAAAGTCTTTTGCTGAACCGACATTTTTTTGTTTGAGGTGAGGTTGATTTTGAATTTTCAAATCGAACAAATGCGTTTTTGGACTGAACATCGTCGACGCATTTGCAGTCGTCGGGAAACCAAATTTTCATCAATGTTCAAGGCAATGTTTGGAGAAACTCCAACGATTTAGTCTTCGAACCTAACGTTTATGTTTCTGAAAGCACTGTTGATGATTTTGAAACTTGGGCGAACCTAACATTCTTGTCGTGAACATCAAAGACTTAGTCTCAAATTCAAAGGAATGTGTTTTTGTAAATAATGCCGATGTCTCAAATCTAATGTATGCGACGCAAACACTGAACATACACTTCGACAACTAAAGCATCCGTGTGTTCGTACGTACAGAAGACGATTTCGAGGCTTCAAAACCTAGCACCTTTTTCCTAAACGTCAAAATTTTATTGAGTAATCATGAGGTTCGCGTACGTGTTTTCATGGAAGATGATTCAGCCCAACGTAAACACTTCAGATGATCTGGCGTCTTGAGTGAAGCCTAACGTGTCCATTCAAAGTCTTCAAATGTTCCGACTACGATGTTGAATCATTAACCAACCTAACGTACGGGTTTGTGGTCACAACATAAAAAAAACTCTCAAGCCCTTGACTCACATTATGTGTTTTTGTTTCTTGATTTTTTTTTGGGGGGGATGGGGGGGTACAGGATCACAATAGCGGGTCTGAGGTTGGAACATGAGCTGCTCTAAAAGCACTTGATGTTATTTTTATACTGACAGTGAGCGATAACAAGCCATCGGGAGCATGCGGAAAGCATTGGGGCCGATGTCCCAAATGCTTTTCATGAAAGGCGAGGTAAGGAAGGACGTCTGTGATCAATTACTGCCACCGAGGAGGTCAGACGTGCTTTCCGCGCTCTTTTGTTTGTTTGCGTGTCCGTCAGCGGGATTGCGTAAACGCAAACGCTCACCGGTGGTGGAAGGGGAGGGTCCGTTGTGGGGATGTGGGGGGTGGGGGACACACGGTGATTCGCCCTAGAATCACAAATACTGTCAAAGAAAAAGAGCGAAGGCGCACACGGACGCGATTCAATAAATAACGGCGCACCTCCAGGTGATTACACGGAGGGTCAGGACCGCAGTGTTTATTGTCTCTGCCGAGATGTCTGGTTGAGGTTTCAGCCGCTAGACGCCTCAACGTTTGCTTAGCCCGTGCAGAAAAATAGGGCGAGGCACGTTAGATGAAAGGGCCACCATTTTGTAATGTTCTAGAATCATGGATGAATTGCAGAGGAACGTGACTTTTGGACAGTGGTACGTCAAAGCTAATCAAGACTCAACTCATTTAGTCAATTGAATCCAATGGTAGGAGGTGAGTTTTGGAGGACTTCAGTGGGGACCTGACGCTAACTCTAAAATGCTATATAGCTGTGAGTGGCATGAAAGAAGAGGCATTTTGTGGGTTGGAGGAAAAATATCATCATTCCAAACAATGAACAAAATCATATGTGACCTGGTCTTCTCTCTACAGATAAGCTGAAGGGTGGTATCACAAAATCTAGCTGGAAATGGCTTCTTCCTTGGTTACAAATTATTTGACAAGCTCCAAATGCACGAAAGTTAAACACTTGGTCATACTTGGATTTCTGCCTCCAGCAGGCTTGCGGTGAGGGGTCCGGAGTCCAGTCTAATACCGCCCACCCCAGGGTCGCATACGTTGGGTGAGGCGTTGGGGGTCCTGATGGTGAGTGACGAAAGCGAAGGGGAGAATGTTGGTGTCATGGCCGTCGGCGTGAGCCCCGTGTTCCTGGCCAAGGGGGAGTAGGCATACCTGGGGTAGGAGGGCCGCCGCCGCAAGCTGGGTGCCCGTAGTGGTTTGCGAGGTGGCACCGTCCGAACCCCTGGCTGGGCCACGGATGTTATGAGCGGAGGCGGGTGGGCCGGTTCCTCGCGGCCCCCTTGGAGCTCCTGGTTCGGGAGCATCCCAATGTCTGTAAAGACTGACGCCAGGGCCTGGAAGCAAGGCTCCCAATCCAGCAAATAGTCCCATCTGTAGCTACCATTCAGACACTCCAGAGAATCTGCACCTTTCCCCTCCAAATTCCTTTCTCTGATCCGCACAAGTAGTCCCTCGCCTCCCCCTTCTTCTTTGAAGTGCTGCAGACTTTCCATGCCGGTCGTGCCTGAGACCAAACATTTACCAGACGATAAAAAGTGTCCCGGCCCAACATCCACAGAGTGGCAAGACGCGGCATCCCCGTCTGGGTTTTTCAAGGTCCGTTCGTCGTCTCTTTCGCAGCAGGGATACTCGTTGATCCACTTGATCTCCTGGTCCTCGGCCGTCTCTCCTTCCGCCGAACCACGGCCGCTCAAGTCGGATGGCGTTTGGCAGCTGGACATATCACCATTTTTCATGAAGATGCCAGGTTTCATGTCCCGCAGAGAGAAGGCGTGGTCTGGTTGGTTCAGGTCGGTGGCCAGATTTTTTAGGCCAGCCTCTTTAAATTTGGATCTGAGCACTAGGCCGACAAAGAAAACCAGGATCAGCAGGAATACGGCAAGGGAGATGCTCAGAGTGAGCATGTGGCCGTCAAGCGGCAGACCAACAACTCCCTCGGCTGAGCTAGAGACATTGACAAAAACCTGGCAGGAAGTTGTCCTGGACCCTGGTCGGGGACTTCTGGCAGACACTGTCAGTTCCAGCAAGTCCTCACTGCCCCGTCTGCGGAACACGGTTCCCGACGCATAGATGGCTCCCAAGGTTTTGTTGATGGAGAAGAACGGGGTTGGGTCCAAAAGCGAGTACTCCACCACCCCATCTGTACCTCCATCCTGGTCCAGCGCCATCACAAAGCCAACGGCATCCCCTGGCTTCGCGTTTCGGGGCAGGAAGAAGTGGTACTGCTTCTGGGTGAACAGGGGACTAAACTCGTCCGCTCCCTTGACAGAAATGTGCACTCGGACTGTCGACGCCCTGTAGCCTTTGTCCCGGGCTTCCACCACCAAGCAATACTCGCTCTCATGCTCGTAGTCCAACGTCTGCTGGGTGTGAACATCACCAGTTTGGGGGTCCACGGCCAAGGCGGACTCCTTCCTCTCCACCCCACCAAAATCTACGACGAAACAGGAGGACACGATGGAGTAGGTAAGTTGTCCAAAGGCGCCCGCGTCTTTGTCGAGACCCCGAATGGCGCAGACGTGGGTGAACGCCGGGAGGTTCTCCGGCACGGAGCAGTTCATTGTGGGGAACAGGAAGTAGGGACTGTTGTCGTTCTCGTCCAAAACCGTGATAAAAACCACGGTGTACGCCACTTTCCGATCTTCTGTTGCGTCATCGCCATCAGACACCTGGATGGTGAGGTTGTATCGGCAGACTTTTTCGTAGTCTAGCGAGGTATTGACCGTCAAAAGTCCAGACTTGGGGTCCAGCTTGAAGCATCCTCTGGTGTTCCCCGAGATGATCTCATAGCGCAACACACTGTTGACTCCCATGTCAGGATCGGTTGCATTGACCTGCACCAGGCTGGTGCCCGTGTGGCTGTTTTCGCTGACTTCAACATGATATTCTGTACTCGCAAAAAACGGCGCATTGTCGTTGCAATCCACGACGGTCACCATGACAACGGCGGAGCTGTTGAGACGTGGCGTCCCTCGATCAGAAACTCTCACGTTGAGCGCATAGTTCTGAACGTTCTCACGGTCTAACGGGCCACACAATACAATCTGGCCGACATTGCTTATACGATTCTCCGCTTGTGTTGTTTTGACTTCCAAGCAGAAACGCCCGTCTTCGTTCCCTCCGACGAGGGCATAGTCCAGATGCGTGTTTTGGGGGCTCCAGTCTTGGTCGGACGCAAAGATGGTTAGCAGCGTAGTGGAAATGGGCGCGTTCTCCGAGACTGTGACGCTGTAGACATCCTGGGGAAAGAGCGGCGTGTGGTCGTTGGTGTCCAGGATCAGCAAATCGACGGAGGTAACGGTAGAGAGGGCGGGATCTCCTCCGTCTCGCGCCTCAATGAGAAGACGAACGGGGTTGCCGTTGGCAGTGGCCTTGACGGCCTTATTGGTGAAAAGTAATCCTGAAAGACAAAATAAAGGGTTAGCACAAGGCCGTAAGGCAATAGGCTTGGCAGGCATATTCAAGTGTTTTTGTTGAAAGGCGATTTTAGTGCTATTTTGGTGGACTTCTTTCCACATGACACCATGAAGACAATGGAGGAGGCCTTGTTAAATGGGTACTCGGTGTCCCGAGCTTGGGGACCCGTGGGGGATGACATATAGTGATGAATTGAAGAAGACACCGCTCCCTGCTCAGCCTGAAATAGGCCACAAAGTGTTCTTGGTGGAAATAAAGCCCACAAAGCGGTAAAACTCTCCCAAGTTCCCATTGCGTCATTAGTAAAGGATGCCTCCTTGCCTCCTCCTGAAAATGAGCAAAGCCGAGGATAGCAAGGCGGTAAACCAGCGGCAAAAAAAAAAATCTCCATCTTTACGTCCTGGTAGGCTGCAACGTCGTCGTTTCCAAATATGGGCAGGCTGGCAACCGGGCGCAGTCGTCCTTTCGTGCAGCTGCGGGGCCCTTTGTCACTCGCTGAGCGAATGTGGTTGTGGAAAAAGGGCCAAACGTGGCAGCGTTTAGTCATAGCAACATGCTAAGCTAATATTAACCCCGTCGGCGCAAAAGCTACGACGATGCAACTTTATTTACGGCACACTCTGAAAACCGCTGTAGCTAAATACAACGTGCTGTATGTACGTAAAGTATAAAACTGACAAAAACAAAAAGTTAAAACTAAATTAATAACATTAAATACAATACAAATACAACAAAAAAAAAACAACAAATCCGACAATGTTCATCATGTATTATCCGCTTGTCATACTTGGAACCCTGCCTGTCAAATTGTACCGGGCAGTTAGGTCCCTTCCAGTGCTGCAACGTGAAAAAAATTATCACTTGCGACTAAAATGTCTCTCTTTATATGACATGGTAGGGCCGTTATTACGGTGCCATAACACGTGAACTGTTAACACATCCTTTCTCATGTTAGCGTTACCCGTGCGCCGTCTTTATTCTAACCAAAACCATGTGGACACCATTACGACACGCTCGAGTAGCAGTAACGTATTACCCCCACTGACCGATTTATTATCCGTCTTCGCTGCCCTGAATTTTCCACACATGGGCTTGATTAATTTTCACTCGGCTATTTACTGTTTCACAAACATCAGGAGGCCATTTTAGCGAGGGAAGTCGCGTATCGGATAGCTGCATTAGTTTCACTTTTTGCACTCCTCAACAGGAAAGCCGGGCAATTATTCTCATATTTAATGTTCATGTTTCCTTGAGCCTATGAATGACCTTTTGGGGGGAGAAAAGTTGCTTAGAGGGAAACTACGGCGACAAAGGTACCTGTACTTGGAAATTAATTTAAAAAAAATAAGTGTGAACACCAAAAGTTAAGTGGTCATTATTTACCCCAACTGGTGTGGCATACACAACTGCAGCGCTGTCAGATGTTTTTGCAAGTCTGCATGTGTTTTGACGACGTTCCCAAAACACAAAGAAGAAACTTGGACGCGGACTTGGAACAAAGAGTTATCAGTCAGTTGTGGTCGCTGAAATAATGGCTCATTGTCGCAACGGGCAAAGGGTTCCATAGCCGTAACTTTCTTTTTCACAACTGGCATCTGCGGTTCTGGCAAAAGGGCAGAGATTTCCTTGAACGAGGCTCATTAATCTTCTTACCAGTGTGTGCTTGGATGTAAAAGCCTCGTAAAAGAGACGAAAGCAGCCTGTAGGTGATCTTGCCATTTGGTCCCGAGTCCTTGTCGGTGGCAGACACGTTCAAGACAAACGTGTCCGCCAGAGCCAGTTCGGACAACTCCACCTTGAACAAAAAAAAAAGGAAAAAGTAGACGCAAGATTCACTTATAGGCACCGTAGCCCAAATCATTGCAAAGATTTTGGGCTGTAATGCTTTTGTGAATCTGATCAGTGACACAAACCTGGTATGAGTCCTGGTGGAAGATGGGCCTGTTGTCATTGATGTCCAGCACCTGGACTTTCAACTCCCCGGAGGTTCGGTGGAGAGAGTCCGATGCCCAGATGGTTAGCGTGAGCTTGACCTCTTCTTCAAAATCCAAAGGTCGGGTCAATGTGACCACGCCGGTGTACCGGTCCACAGCGAAGGCACCTTCCACGGCGGCGTCCCCCGCAAAGCTGAAGGTGATGACAGGGGCGAGGTCCACGTCGTTTGCCGTCACCTGCGTCACCACGTACCCCGCCGGAAGATCTACGGAATACGGGCGATGGCATGTGAGTCTTCAGTTTTTAAGGTCCAATCAGCGGGAGGTGGACTTACTCTCGGCTAGGAGAACGGCTTCCATTGGGGGGATGGCGGGACTGTTGTCGTTGACGTCCACCACTTGGACCCAGATGATGGCGGTACTGCTGAGAGGAGGGTTTCCTTTGTCTGATGCCTGCACACCGAGCCTGAAATGGGAGCATCCATCCATCCATCCGTCAACACCAGATGACTTTGGGCCAAAGAATTGGTCAAATCTCCGTACTGATTCCAGTTCACATTCACACCTGAGGACCATTTAAAGTCCTCATACGTGATTCACATCCTAGTCTTCGACAAAGAATGGTTGGACTAAGGTTTCCATTTCAGAGTTGTGTTTGCGTACTTGTACGACGACGTGATCTCGCGATCCAGCATCGCATTGGTGGTGAGGATCCCACGGACCGAGTCCAGGATGAAAACGTCGTTATGGTTCCCGGACATGATGGAAAACTCGATTTGCCCGTTTGCCCCGCTGTCGGCATCAAAGGCAAAAACCTGCAGGGAATGTGAAAAGATTAGCTGCACACTTGTTACCTTGTATGCAAAATGCTGTCGCAATGTTGAAGGGGGGGCGAAAAAAAATGGAGGGATTGATCCGACACCGAGTGGGACAAGATGCCCTACCTGCATGACGTAGCTGTTGCGCACTTGGCCCTCCCACACGGCAGTCCGGTAGACGTTATGCTCAAAGATGGGGGCGTTGTCGTTGATGTCCCGTAGGGTGATGTCCACCTTGCAGTGGGCCGTCCGCCGCCCCTTTTCTGCCAGGACCACCAGCTCCATTCGGGGGTTCGTTTCAAAGTCCAATGTGTTGTCCTTCCGTACCCGAATCTCACCTGACACATTGGAAACCCAATTCAGCAAACATATGGTTTCAGGGAAAAAGTAAAGCCGGGAGTATGTCACCCAAAATGTTTTAAAAAATCGCAATGGCAGACTTCCATTTTCAAGCATGGCTTCTTATGACATTTTTGTGTGTCTACTCATTATAAGTAGCTCTACCGAGTTGGACAGTGCAAAATGAAAGTGGCTTTGTGGAGGACTGAATTCTTTTGAGATCTGGAAGGCACTACTCGGCCAAAATGGCCGCTTGAAAATGAAAATGGCAGACTTCAGTTTTCAAACATGACTTCTTCTGGCTTTTTTATGGGTCAACTCATTATAGACAGTGCTCCTAAATTGTGGTTGATCAGCTTTCAGTGAGCTAAACTGTAAAGTTAACGGATCATACCTGTTTTTGCGGCCATCCTATTTTTCTGATTTAGGTTTGCAAACCATTTCAGAAACAAAACTGATGGTACATAATCTTGAAAATATAAGTGTTACGGATACCACTCCGTATTATGTGAAGTCTTTTGGAAGTTTCAGCCAAGTAAGTCTCAAAGTGGACAATTTAGTGGAGGTCGTACTAAGGTCAAGTCATGTGACGCAAGTCGCCCACCTCTGGGAAGTAGTACAATCAACAAAAACAACATGAGTATCTCATTATTCTCTCGTATCAAGGAGATGTTTTTGGGAAGTTGGAACACGATCCCCAATTGTGGGGCCTGGAAACAATTCATAGATGAAGCAGATAAGTTGCGCTTGGCAAAGAAAGATGGCACCGAGTTTTTCTGGGAAAGATGTTTTTGTGGATGGCGTCATGGAAAATAAAATGGCTGATTAGAAGTGAATGTTAAATTAGCATATCGGCGGTAGTATAAAGAAGGCGACTCGACTGCTGTTTGTCGTTACCTGTGTGGGAATTGATGGAAAACACGCCATCGCCGTCCTCAGGGAATAGGGTGTATGAAATCCTTTCCAATTGGCCGTTGGATTGTTCACTGGCATCAACAGTAGTGATCCACATGCCTGAAAAACAATTTATGTGGTAATCATGTGGAAAAGGGGCCCTCGAACCCCTAACGTTAGTCTGTATAGACAAAAGATGTTTCCTGAAAAAGAAAATGGCAGACTACCTGTGTGATATTTGATATGGCTGATTGAAACTTTTTTTTGTGGGTCTACTCAGGATCACGGGTGTCCTGGAGCCCCTTGAGACTTTTTTGTGGGTTTATGTATGGTAGTCTACCAAATTTCATGTAGTTACATGAAACTAGGAATTAAGGAAAAATCCTTAATTCTGGAGGGCAATACTGCACCAAAACAGACAAACTTCCTGTGTATTATGGTGCATGGTTTCTTGGGATTTTTTGTGGGTCTACTCAAGTCAAGTCAAGTACAACTTTACTGTCAAATGCTAGACATTGTATACATTCATCCAGACATTTTCTAATCTGTTTATCCTCGCGAGGGTGTGCTAGAGTCTCTTGAAACTTTTTTGTGGGTTTCTTTATGGTAGACATGCCTACCAAATTTAATGTACGGTAGTTACATGAAACTACGTTTGGGAGCTGAAGCTTTTTTTCTTCATTCTGGAGGGTAGTACTGCACCAAAATGGAAACACAACACCGGTGTCTTATGAGGCATAGTTTCTTGAGACTTTTTTTGTGGGTCTATACATGATAGACATTGCTATTGCTAAGTAGAGCAGGATTCACGGACTGAATTCTTTCAAATATTCTGGAAGGCATTATCGAGCGAGAATGGCTTACAGTGGATTTTTAGATGTTTTTTAAAATTCTTTTTGGTGGGTTTTTTTTTTCCATGATAGAAATGCCTACAAAATGAAATAAAAATATTTTTCTCCGATCCTTCATCTGGACTAAAAAATGTTCGCCCAAAAGCAAAAAGTAATAACAGTACCACTTACCGGCCTTGCTGTTTTCCGCGATGGTGGCGTTGTAGACCTTGTCGGTGAATTGCAAGTCTTCGTCTTCTCCTTTGAGGTGGACAAACACCAGGCAGCTTGACGTCAGCGCGGGATTTCCACGATCCGCTACCGCTACCCGCAACTTCCTGCCGGAGAACCCCGCCCTCACGCGCCGCCTCATCGAGATTTCCCCTGTCTCTCCATTGATGTCGAATAGGTTCTCAAGGTCATCCGGTGGGAAAAAAACTACGGTCCCGTTGGGGCCCAGGTCGGCATCCGTCGCCGTCACCGTGGCGATCACTCGGTTCGGAAAAGTGCCCACGGAGACTATTGCATTGACGGGATGACTTTCGCAGACGGGAGTGTTGTCATTAACGTCGTTCACCAAGATAGTTACAGACACGACTGAGCTCAACCGGCCTTCGTTGCCGCAATCTGTTGCCAGAACTTTGAGGGAGAACTGGGCCCTGGTCTCCCGGTCCAGGGTCTCGGTAGTCCTGATGGCACCGGTGGAGGCGTTGATGGAGAACGCGCCCTTGCCGCCGTCGTCCCTCAGCGAGTACATCACAACACCATTAGACCCGTGGTCAGGGTCCAGGGCTGTGACGCTTAGGACCGCCGCACCGGCAGGAAGACCCTCGCTGATGGAGGTGCGGTAACTGTCCAGGGTGAAGGCTGGGGCATTGTCGTTCTGGTCCAAGATGAGGAGTTGTAACTGTGTGGTGGAGCTGAGTGGGGCGGGGCCACAGTCACGAGCTTGGATGGTCAGCGTGTAGTTCTGATGCTCCTCGCGGTCCAGAGTCTGAAGGGTCATGATGGCCCCTGAGTGGCTGTCGATGGCAAAGACACCGTGGTCCTCGCCTGAAGACAATCACATTGGTGACTTTCTTGCCGAAAAAAGTGACTTATTTTCAAAAAAGACAACTTTTTATTAAATTGAAAAAAAAACTGGGACAAAATTGTGATGGCTACAAAGTGTGATGTCTACAAATAAGCTGACAATTGCTTTCGACGGAGCGCGACACCCTCACCCAGGATGGAGTAGCGAACCGTGCCGTTCTCCCCGATATCCGGGTCGAAAGCTCGGGCGGCGTGTACGACGCTGGGCGGCAGGTTTTCCGGAAGGCTGATCTGGAAAGACGACTGCGAAAAGACTGGCGGGTTGTCGTTGTCGTCTATCACCGAACACAGCACCGTGGCGATGCCTGAAAGGGGCCTCGGGCCGCTGTCACGGGCCTGAACTGAGGACAGGAAGCCACATCAGCAAAATGAATCCCCTTTACTTTCGGAAACGTTTTCTCTTTGCCTTCACCGTTTGTCCACATATTCTTTTTTTTTTTCTTTAGAAAACATACAGCATCATTCTGGTGCACTTTGATGTCACTCGGCCTTTTCTGGTTGTGCTTTTCAATATCGGCTCTCATGTCAGCTAAAGTATTGGTTGGGAGACACTCCCAATTGTTAGCTTCCATACTTTTTTTCGACGTAACTGAACCGCCGTCACTTTTCGACACAATCCATCTTTGTCTCAACTTTTTCCTCCACATATTTGAGTGTTTTTCTCCGATACGCGCTGAAACTTACTTCTGGCCCGTCGTTACACAAATCTGTCTTCCCTGTTATTATATTTCATTATCACTTCTAATACTAATACTTTTAGTATTTCTAATACTAGTACTTCTAATACTAATCTACTAGAGCTGAACAATTTTGCAAAATAATCCATCCATCCATCTTTTACCGCTTATCCGGGGCCGGGTCGCGGGGGCAACAGCTTTTGCAGGGAAGCCCAGACTTCAATAATCTCATTGAGATTTTTGTTTTCCTCAATATTGGTTGTGTTTTGTTTTTTTCCCCCCTCCAAATTGCATCCTTTGCATTCTACTACAATGCATTGATCATTTGAATTATTGTTCAGCCCCAAGGACAATAGCTGCGGGTTTTGACTTTTATTAGCAGCTGAACCTCTTTTTTGCTTGTTGTCATATTTCATCTTTGCCTCCACTTGTCCTCCACATTTTTTCAGTATTTCGCTCGAGTATAGAGCCCACCGTGATTCTGGCACCGCTTTACATCATTTGGCTTTTCCTGTTATTACATTTCATGATCACGTCTAATGGTTCACCATGTTGACTGATGGGCACATCTGAAAACAGTTTGCTGCAACATCGGTGAAGTGAACGTTATTGGGGGTGGGGCCTGGGGGTGGGTCCTACCTCGCAGGGTGAAGTGTGACTGCTGCTCTCGGTCCAGGAAGGCCAATGTGGTGATCAAGCCGGTGTACGGGTTGATGCTGAAGAGCTCGTAGCCCGGATCCGCTAATAGACTGTACCACACCACTGCGTTCTCCTCTGGGGAATGCATTCACCAAAGGTCAATTATCCGTCATAGAAAATAAAATGTCTTCTTCCTTGTTTTTTTTTTTTATTAAAAAAGTCAATCCGGATTTTATTTTATTTTTTTATTGAGTCACCTTCCTATGATAAAAGCAAATCATTTTTTGTGAGGTGGTCCGGGGGGGTAAAAAGTACGTTTTTTTTCTCCCCTCAATCAAAAATGTTTATTTTTTGGACTTTTTTGTTGAAATATTAAAAAAAAGTCGTTGATTTATTGTTTTAAAGTTTCATTTTTGGAACAGAAAAAAATGTAATAAAAGAATTTAGAGCGGGGACAGGGGGGGGACAAAAATACCTGATAATTTGTATCTTTCCCAAGAATTTTTAGTTACTTCCGTTTTATATCAAACTACAGTAGTGTCACATTCGCTTTGACAAAGGCATCGATGTCATCCCAATATTTTAGGTGCGTAATAGTGGACAACGAGCACAGACGTTATTGTCACAGGTGGCTCCGATTATCAACGTCATCACCAGAGTAGACCTTTGACAACCCCCCACCCCACCCCCACAAGTTCCTCGCTTGCTGTTTTTGGACTCTACTTACCCCCTAGAATGTTTGCAAGAACCCCCAGTGACCTCCAACCCCCCTGAGGGGTAAAAAAAAACAAATACCCGAAGCTGCCGTCGAAGTAGCAAGAGCGTTTTGAACAGAGCTGCACTGTCGGCAGCAGCAAGCCAAATGAATGCTATTGGGAAGCCCCCCCTCCCTCACCCCCCGTGTTAAAATAAACGCCTGTGATTAGAGGTTAGACGTGTGAGATGATTTCACGGCTTTCTGTTTATTTCCTTTGTGCAAGCTGACGCTTTTCATGAACTGCTGGCAAGAAAACGATTGTATTGCCGTAATTGGATTGTGAGCGTATGACTAACTGGAGTGTGGACTATTTTTTTCCTCTGCGGGTTATTTATACAGGGTCAACGATACGGCTCAATGATCGATTTCAACTGTGCAAGGTGGTGGTAGATTATGTCAAGTCATTAAAAAAAAAAAATGGAATCGTGGAAGGCACAAGTCATATTGGATCACCGGCAAGGAACGATCGTATGACAGTAATTAGGCCTTCAAAATACCCGAATCTTCGTCAGTGGCGGACACTTGGACCACAGTCTCCCCGGGCTCCCTGTTCTCCACCACTGTGGCGACGTAGACGTCGAGACCGAAGACAGGCGGACAGTCGTTGACGTCGATCACCTCGACCGTCAGCGTCTGGCTGGACGAGAGCGGAGGCAGGCCGGCATCGACCGCGGCCACCCTCAGCCGGTGGAGACGCGCCGTCTCAAAGTCCAACGGCGCCGAGAGCCGCAAGAGACCTGCACGGTGAAAACACTCCAGTCAAATTTGAAGTTGAGCTCTTTCAAGATCAACTGACCTCACCTCGCTCCAAACTCGGGTTCAATTCAATTTTATTCACAGAGCAGACATCGGTCAGTCGGTACCTGTTTTCTCCTCCAGAGCGAACAACCCTCTCTGGTTTCCTGTCAGCATAATGTAAGAAACCATCCCGTTTTCCCTTTCGTCCGCATCCAGCGCCACGAAATGGTGGAGCAGGCTCCCTTCCGCCACATCTTCTGCCACCTGGACCACATCCGCTGACTTAAACGTGGGGTGATTATCGTTGACGTCCATCAGAAAGACTCTCGCCGTAACCGACGCGTGCCTACGCTCGACCCGCCTCTCCGCCAGGTCACTGGCGGTTACGGTGAAAGCGTATGCCGGGCTAGTCTCCCGGTCAAGTGGCACCGCCACCATCAATCGACCGCTCCGTGGATCTATCTGGAAAGGGAAGCCCGGGGTCAAGGCAAGGGAGTACCGCAGGGCGCTGTTCGGGTATGTCCCGTCCTCGTCTCTGGCGCAAAAGGCAAACGCCAGGGACCCGATAAGGGCGTCTTCCATCAAGGCGATCCTTATCATTTTGTCGGTGAACCACGGCGGGTGATCGTTCACGTCCTCTACCGTCACAAATACCCGCATTGTTGTGTGCTCGCCCGCGTCGTCCTCTGCGAGCACAGTGAGCGAGTATTGGGCAGCCGTCTCGTAGTCCAGAGGCTGGTAGACGTAGATGTCGCCCGACTGGGAATTGACGCCAAAGCGTGAGTCACTGTCACCATCGGTGATGGAGTAGACCACCTCCTTTCTGGGAGACGCGATGCTAACAGAACCAATCACAGTGCCCGGCGGGTCGTCTTCTCGGACCCACAGACGTCTGACTGATGTTGGGGAGGCTTGTCCGGACTGGTCATCTGACCGATACACCTGCAAAGGATTCACCCCTGTTAATATTTAGTGCGTGGTTGGTTGGTAGCTAACAGAGAGGTAATTGGGAGGCACCATGTTGGGCACGTTCATTATCAGCTGCACCACCCGAGGTGACGTTGAAGCAACGGTAGCGGGCTGTCGGCGCTAACCAGATCGCATGCTCTACTCTCCATCTTTTTTCTGTCCAACTTATCCTGTTGAAATTCACATGAAACCGAAGCCTGGAAAGGAGGCTTGTTGGATTTATTATTGTTTAGTAATCATACATTCACGTATTATTCGGTTGATTCTCGTGTCGTCATTCTATGCTCGCAATGAAGAATGCTTCTGCCTGTCAGTATAGTTTGATTTTGCTTGCAAAGAAGAACGCTTATGCTTGCAATCATTAGTTGGCTTTGCCTGCAATAAAGAACGCTTATGCTCTCAATAAAGATATATCCTTTATTATTTACTCACATCTATAATCATTATATATTCTTCATTATGTGCTCACTTTTGCTTGCTGTACTGTGTGAGAAGTTAGGGTCGCAACCACCTTTTCGAGGACGTGGCTGGGAAGAGATAACTGTTAAGACTAAACAGCGAGCAAGGCTGAACCGTGAATGGAGACATCAACACCAGCTGCAACGGGATGTTTACGTCTATTTGCACACATGTACGTAAATTGCACACACACATAGTCAAACAAGTTCAGTGTGTGTTCAACAGCCCCCACCCTTTAGGTTGGACACACCTATGTAGTAGCTTTTCCCAATAAATGAGGAGGTGAAGGGGGAGATCGTTAGGGTTACGTGTGGAGAACTGAAACCGAAAGCTTCTCCTCGTTCCCTCCTGGTACCAGAATCGAGTCTCCTGTCTCCTCCTTTTGGTTATTCTTGAGTGTCAATTTGGACCAACCTGACAAGGCTGAAAGGTGGACTACGCCCTGGACCGGTCGCCAGCCAGTGCCAGAGAGCATTCAGCGACAGACCACCATTCACTCTCGCCTTTCCACCGTGAACTGAAACCCTTCTGCCTGCACCAAAGTCAGCTCATCTCCGGCTACAAAGGGTAAACGTGTCAATTGCTACCCCCTGGTGGCAAACTTGTGTAATGCGTTGACATGCGGTGGGGGAAATTGAGAGTGAAAGTCTCATCGAGCCACAAGTGTACCTGCACGTGGATGAGTGCAGTGTCCTCTCGTGGTGGTGATCCGCCGTCCCGGGCTGTCACTTGGAGGATGTAAGCAGCTTCGGCGCTTTGCTTGAACAGCGACGTGGTCCTGATATCTCCGCTCTTACTGTCAATCTCAAAATGTCTCAAAAGTTGACCTTCCGCACCGACTGATAGATGCAGGCAGAGGGGCGGGGGGGGGGGGGTTTAAAGAAATTGGATCAGTCTACTTTTCGGGGAAAGGACTCACTCAGATTTGATAGAAAGAACTTACCAGTTAGCAATGACAAAGTGACCGTTCCATTTTCACCCGCATCCAAGTCTTTGGCAAATGCGTTTGTCACCAAGGATCCTGGTGAGATTCGGGATGATATCTGACAAAAGTAAAGAGACAAACTTTCAGAGAGTAAGTCAAGTTAAAAAGAACTAAATCTTTGTTCTATGAGGGCATTTTGTCTTGAAAATGACATTACGCTGCCCGAATGGCTCAGCTTGAGAATGTCACATGACCAAACCCGGAAAACAGACCGACCTTGCCTGTCTGTCTGTCCAGTCACACACACAGACACACACACAGACACACACACACAGGTAACGCTCACCTGGACATTGCGGCCCTTGCTAGCAGGCAGGTGCCTGAACTGCGGCGCGTTGTCGTTGATGTCCGTGACCAGGATGTGGACTCTGGCGGTGGCGTTGCGTCGTGGACTGCCCTGGTCGGCAACCATGACCTCCAGCGTGTACTGGTTGCGCTGCTCCCGATCCAACTCCACCCAGTTGACAATCTCGCCTGCGCACGGCAGGAAGTTGAGGACGATTTGCAATTGGATGGATAAGTAATTGGGTGGTGGGTGGGGGGTACTACTCAGAAATTTACTTGATAATCGTCACCTCAGAGTCAACTATTAAAAAAAAAAACCTTTGAATCCCGAGTTAGTAGGAAGTTGGTAAGTACTAGTTAGTATGTATTTTATTAGGTAGATTGTTTGTACGGCATACTAAGGAAGCGTCGTAGGTGACTAGATTAGTGCAGCTCGGTTGCTCGTTAGCTGGTTAGTCAGTACAATAAATGGGTAGTTGGTTATGTTGGTTGGTAGGTTAGTAATTACCAGGTTGTAGCCTTACCCGTTTCAGCATTGATGCGGAAGAACTTCCCATCGGAGATCAGGATGTACGACAGCCGGGCGTTTTTCCCGGAGTCCCGGTCAGTGGCGCTGACCTGTCCAACCGGCCCCCGAGGCCACAGCCCCTCCGGCAGCACCCAGTCGTACGTGGCCCTGCCGAAAACCGGCACGTTGTCATTGACGTCCAGCACCAGAACCGCCACCCCTGCTGTGGCCTTGGTCTCGCCCAATGTGGCGACCGCTCTGAAGCGATAGGCTGATTCCCGCTCGTAGTCCAGATCATCGGAGAGGTACAACCAACCGCTTCCGGGATGGATCCGAAAGGGAAACGGAGGGGAGCCCGCTTCCTCTTCCAGGGAGTAAACCGGGGTCGCGGTGTCAGAGGAGGTTCTGCGGATCCAGTGGGCTCTCAACTGGATCACTCTGGAGTCCCTTTGGTAACCCTCACCGATCTCCACCTGGTACACCAGCGTCTCAAAGGCCAGGTTGTCACCAGGAGAGGCAGAGTCCACGTTCACCGTCAGCCTCAGGGTGGTGCTGCGCGAGGGATCCCCGCCGTCTTCGGCTGTGATTTCCAACAGAATTGGGCTGGGGACAAAAATGAGGAAAAATATAGCAATCGTGCTCCGGAGGTCAGCGGGGTACAACCAAAACGTGGAACCATACTTAAAACGTGAGAACACATGATACACGGTCTATATTTAAATATTTCTGAGGATGTCAACACACAGGATTTCCTTGAGCCCTATTTACTACTTTCCTATCAGCCTGGGCTTTGGTGCCATCTTGTGGCATTTTATAGAACAACTTTTTGTAACCCAAACGGTTCTTTGGTTCAAGTCATACCCGCCTCCAGGGTCCGCCCTAAGTGTTTGGTTGAGTGTCACCGTTCCAAGGTTTGGGTCCACCGCGAAGACCCCGGCGTGGCGACCTCTCAAGTGATAGGTCACCTGGCCACGGATGCCGTTGTCGTCGTCGTGGGCGTGGGCGACGTACACCGTGGCGCCCGGCGTGGTGTTTTCTGACACAAAGACGGCATCTTCGCCTTTGAGGAATACGGGCGCGACGTCGTTCACGTCGGCCACGGTGACGTTGACCCGCGCCTCGCCGTACACCGGAGAGGATTGGGCGTAGGCTTGGAGGAAGAGCAGGGCGTACGGTCGAGTCTCGTGGTCCAGAGGCTTCGCTGTCCTGATCAGGCCTGACTCGGCATCCACGGCGAACAGACCGTGCGGGTCGCCGGAGGCGATGCGGTAGGAGACGGATTCGGCGACATCTGCGAAGCACAAGATGATTTATTAATCCTACAAAGCGTAAGTGTGTCCATTCCTAATTAATCGGCCAATTTAAAAAAAAAAACCCAAAACACATTTTTGGTGCCGACAGTGAGAATTTCTTTTTTTCTGGGGGGTGAGGGGGGGCGTGGTTTGAATGTCATCTTTTTATGTTTTAATGTGTTCATGTGTAATTACAGCGTCATTAATCCATTGAAGTAATTGTTTGTCACATCCCGCATTTATAAGATTACAGACTACCTTAATGATGCCTCAGACTAACCGTGCTGTTTCTGATTTTAAGCCTGAAGGCTTTAATCCATTAATTAATGAAGTGGCCTCATGTGTCTCCTCTGCCGTATTGAAGGCATCATCCTTGCTTCGCACACTTCCAGTGTTTTTAATCCCACCCACACAAGCGCACCAAATTTTGGCGGCGCTCTGCACAGTCACCTATCTTTTGTCATCTGTTGCTCTACTTAAAGGGGATTAGGGATTAAAGGGCAGTCTTCCTCTTTCCCCTTTTCACATGAGCACATTACAACGCCCCCTGCGCCGCCCCGCCCCGCACCCCCACCCCACCGAGAAAAAAAATGCATGTGCATATATAAAGGATATGATACTGTTTATGAAAATTATTTCTTGGAAAACTGTATGGTCTCTAAAAACACAAACAAAAAAATTGAAAATTATACATCAAAGACTAATGATAGACTTTGATAATTATGGAAATGTGAACTTTTAGGTACGTCAAACTCTTCATTGCCTTCAATATTTTTAAAAACACATGACGTAAGGGTTGTTCGTTTCTGTGTGCCCTGCGATTGGCTGGCAACCGATTCAGGGTGTCCCCCGCCTACTGCCCGAAGACAGCTGGGATAGGCTCCAGCACCCCCCGCGACCCTAGTGAGGATCAAGCGGCTTGGAAGATGAATGAATGAATGAATGAATGACGTAAGGGCCACGTTTTCTGTGATATTTACAAAACCGCCTCGGAATTTCAATTTCAGCACCTGCATTGCCTTTGATGATGAACGAAAAATGGCACTTCAGGAATGTCAAAGACATGCATCTAGAGTTCATTTTTGATGTTTTCAAGAACGCGTTCGTGAGAGATCGTTAAAGACGCAGTCGTCTTGAAAATGTTTATGCTAGTTACATCAAAGCCTCTCCGTTGTCTTGAACGTTTACAAAATGAGCGGGTGTGAAGACCACGTCGTCTTTGATGCTTCCGAGACGGATGAATTCAGGTGGGCGAGCAAACCTACCCAGCGGGTTTGCGGCCCGCACGGTGCCCACACCGGTGCCCGGCTCGGCGTCCTCTGGCACGGTGAAGGTGTAGCAAAAAGTCTGGAACACGGCCGGAGCGTGGACGCTCGTCAAGACCTCGACGATTACCTCAGCCGGTCGGACCGATGACACGCCCTCGCCGTCCTGCGCCGTGATGGATAACCTGATGTTGGCGCCCCCCAGGCGAGTCAACGGGGACGTTAGGTACAGCGCTCCTGGAGAGAAAACGTGACCGAGGATTGATTTGAACCTGGACCCCTGCTCCAGCTATGCTAATCTGCTAAGTAAAAAAAAATCAAGGCAAATCTGGACAAGCCTGCCCCACTTCCAGCCGTCAGGAGGATTTACGCACACTAGGACGTCGGATTTGTTCTGATTACCTGTTTGTTTATCGAGGGCAAACAGAGCAGACGTATCACCCGGCAGGATGTGGTAGGTGATGCGGCCAAAGCGACCGTCGTCCGCGTCGGTGGCCGCCACTCCCAGTATCTCGGTGCCGGGCGGCGCGTGACTGCTGACGCTGGTGGCGTAGCGCACGGGGTTGAACACCGGCGCATTATCGTTGAGGTCCTGGATGTCAACGTGCACGAAGGTGTATGCACTGAGGCCTCCCTACCAAGCCAAGAACCAGAAAACAAACAAAAAAAATAATCGTTGAAGTAACTAAATTAGGCATTCAGCTACACATTTTTAAAAACATCAAAGACAATTTGGTCTTCAACTGGATCTTTGTGCCAGAATTGTTTCCAAGATCAAAGACAAAGGAGGGTCTTTGATTATCCCATCAAAGCATTTTTAGAAGTAAATGATCTTCAACAGACCATTCTCATCATCAAATATATTTAAGACTCTTGGACACAGGCAAGACACAAATGCAAACATCAAACACAAATGTCATCTTCAATGAACCCTAAGTATGCCTTTTCATAAAGACGAGTTTTTGAGCGGCCTCAAAAAAGACGTACACATCTCTGTAATCAAAAGAAAACTATGTTTTTATGTCCCAAGCATACTCACTTCAGCCAACGTCAAAGACAGTTTCACCTTTTTTCAGCCTTTTCAGAAGAGTCTTTGTTGTTAGAAAAATTGTAAATTTACCTTATGTATGCATTTTTGGGAACCTCAAAAACAATGTTTTTGACATGTAGTACATACATTGTAAAAATCAAAGAGTCATCAATGATGCCAATGTAAAGTTTTTTTTTCTAATATCAAAGATAATTAAAAAAACAAAGACAAGTTTCCAGTGTTTGTGAATGTATAGATTAGTGTACAGACCGGATCCTCCGCTCTGACTAGAATGTTATGGACACTCTGTCCGCCGTCTCTATCGATGTTCCCGGAGACGCACAGCTCTCCGGTCTGTGAATTAATGTGGAACAGGTTTTGCTTCTGACCCAAATCCTCAAGGTCATCAGGCAGGGAATAGACCAGAACGCTAAACTCTGGACTGTCTGCATCATCGGCCACAACCTATGAAAAAAAAAAAGATAGGAAATGTTACACGTTATTAGGTGTAGCGCTTTTTTTCGTAAACATCAAAGAAAATTGAGTCTTCAACAAAAAATCATATTATAATTGTTCATACACAAAAAGCCAATGTAGTCGTTGCTGAACTGAATGTATGCATTTGCAGAAACATTTCGGTCAATTTAGTCTTTGTTGAGCCTAAATTCTGTGTATTCATTAACATCAAAGACAAGTTAGTCTTTGTTGAAAATGTGTGTTTCTGTAAACATTGAGTACGTACTTGCAAAAAGCAGGTGTCGGGAGCGCTGTGTTCCATCAAGCTAGCATTGTAGAGTGTTCGCTGGAACACCGGCTCATTGTCATTGACGTCTTCCAACACCATGCTGACGGTGGCGCTGGTTGACCTGGCCGGTTCCCCTTGGTCTTCAGCCACCACCAGGAACAAGCACACTTCCGGCTGCCTCTCCCAGTCCAGGTCTCCAATTGTGAAGACAAGGCCGGAGTGCGCATCCACACCGACCGGGCAGTCCCAGTCGGATTTGAGTATAGAGTAGGTCACGTCAGCATTGACTCCCTGGTCCGAGTCCCGGGCCTCCATCTGGATAACGGATGTCCCCTTTGGGGCGTCCTCGGAGATCTGGACTGCAAACATGTCCCTCTCAAAGACTGGGTTGCAATCATTGGCGTCTACGACCTTCATGAGAAGAACGGTCTCGTTGCTCAAACGGGGGCTCCCGAAATCCGAGACTTGGATCTGCAACCGGTAAAGATCCTTCTGTTCCCTGTCAAGCGGGGCGCTGACGCACAATGCATAAAGGAAGTCGTCCGTCTGTTTGAGGGCAAACTTCCCGTCACCGCCCTTAAGCTGAACCGACACAGTCTCGCTTTGGTCATCCGGGTCTGACACAGAAATCCGGGCCACGTAGTCGCCGATCCTGGCGGCCTCGGAGACCAGCGCGTCCCCGATCTCGCTGAGGAACAGCACGCTGATAACGGGACTGTTGTCATTGACATTCTGTACTTTCACAACCACCAAGGTGCTGCTGGACTCTGGCTGGGCTCCGTTGTCTCTGGCTGTGATGATCACCTCGTGCAAAATCTGCATGAAGCGTCAACAAAATGTGTCGTTAGCATGACGAACCAGAACAAGTGTAGAACCTCTATGATGTGTGTGATACTGAAGCATCAGGAGTTGATCAAGGCGAGGTAATACGCATGCGGTACCTGTGCTTCAAAATCCAGTGGCTTGTTGAGAAAAACCACGCCACTGGTCTCGTGAACGGAGAAGAACTCGTCAGAGTCGCTCTGTCGCCGGTTGATCTGGTAGCTGACCCTGGCATTGTCGCCCTGGTCCAGGTCCACGGCGCCAACTTGGCACACAGACGAGCCGATCGGAGCATTTTCCGGCACGGCTGCGTCATACTTGCTCCGATTGAACACAGGCGGGTTGTCATTCTCATCTAGTACCCGGATGTTTACCCGCAGCCTTCCAATTCGGGCGGGGATGCCGCCGTCAAAAGCCTCCACAATCAGAGTGTAAAAATCTTGTACTTCTCTGTCCACTCTGCTGTCCAGAACCAGATCCAGGCTAAGGTGGTTTCCGTCAGCGCTGCGCTGCTCCAGCCTGAAGATCTCTCCCATTTGGGCCTCTCGGATCCGGTATCCCTGGGTGCCAAATTCCCCTCCATCCAGGTCCTGAGCTCCTTCGAGGTGGAAGCGGCTACCAGGTGGGCTCAACTCGGACACCTTCAGGTCCACTTCCTCCGAGGGGAAAGCTGGCGAATGGTCGTTGACATCCTCCACGTTTATGCGCACTCTGACCACCTCTCCCGCAAGGGTGGCAACCACAAATTCGTAGCGGTCACGGGTCTCTCGGTCTAGAACTGTTGTTGTGGAGATGATGCCCGTCTCCGGGTCAATCTCCAGATCGCGGAAGACGTGCGAGTCGCGGCTCTCTGAGATGAAGAAGCCGACGGTCGGCCCGCTCAGACTGGTAGCCAGGTCGCCGACCACAGTGTTAGCGGGGAGCCCCTCCGAAACGGACAGGGTCAGGTTGGAGGCGCCTGCCCAACGAGGGCTGTGCAAGAGCACCACAATCAGCAGTGTGTACGCACTTTGCTGATACATCTCTCACTTATTATTTTTAGATTAGATCAGGGGTGTCCAAATTTTTGTTTTCTAAGGGCCGCACACAGAAAAGTCCATGGATGCAAGTGTAACTTCTTCAACTTCATTTAGCAGGCAAAAACTGATCCATAGCGATCAAAGTTAAATACAAATGATTTGTACTTGGGCAGTGACTCTTCCCAAACCTCAAGAGGGAACCGGCATACCACGACCATACTTCAATTATTGAGATTGGTTTAGTATTTTTCAAATGAGAGAAGGTAAAGCTTTTTGATATATTTTTTATAAAATATATCAAAAAGACAAGAAACGTAGCGAGTAGCAGCACAATCGTACTACATTCTACAACCAAAACAAGAGCGATCAATGATTACCTTGACACCAGGAGAAGGTGGAGCAAATGATAGCGATTCTAAGTCATGTCTTACCGACCGAATGTTGTATGATTGATTGGTGGAAAAAAAGCAAGTGGGAGAGGATAAATAATTTTCTCTCCAACTCTTACAATGCAGGCAAATAACACGGTCATTTGCTAATTGGAGGAAATGTCGCCGATCCCTGATTAAAAAAAAAAAAATTTTTTAAGTTACACTGCAGGTCTCCAGTTGAAATGTCTATGCGCCTCTATGGTGCAAGCTCCTCAATGGATGCACCCGTGACCGCGACTGACTGCGTGCGTGTCCCCATCTGTGCTGCCTGCTGCCCTTGCCACACTGCTAATCAGGACGCCAGATTACGCCGCCACCAGACGTCACGGTGTGCTCAGGGAGTACGTAAATAAGATACAAAGGGACAAACTGTAATTCATACGACTCGAGGAATATACTCAAGGATTTCCTTTTTTTTTAAGTCTTAAACCCTATAAAGATATAAACTGGCATTCCCATTTCTTAAATGTAGACCTTTGTGAGTTTTTTTTTTCGCCGCCATCTCACACTTTCATCCGCGCAATTCCTCAGTTTGCGGACTAAAATATCCCAGTCAGCAAAATTGGTCTGGCACAGCTCTGGGGCAGACACGGCGCATACACTTGTATATACACTCATATATATATTCATTCATTCATTCATTCATCTTCCGAGCCGCTTGATCCTCACTAGGGTCGCGGGGGGTGCTGGAACCCATCCCAGCTGTCTTCGGGCAGTAGGCGGGGGACACCCTGAATCGGTTGCCAGCCAATCGCAGGGCACACAGAAACGAACAACCATTCGCACTCATACTCACACCTAGGGACAATTTAGAGTGTTCAATCAGCCTGCCACGCATGTTTTTGGAATGTGGGAGGAAACCGGAGCACCTGGAGAAAACCCACGCAAGCCCGGGGAGAACATGCAAACTCCACACAGGGAGGCCGGAGCTGGAATCGAACCCGGTACCTCTGCACTGTGAAGCCGACATGCTAACCACTGGACTACCGGGCCGCCTCATATATATATATTTATATATATATATATATGATTTATCAGACCACAGAAATTGTAATGAGCTCAGGCAGTAATTTCTGGTGTTTTGGTGTTTATTTGTTTTTTTGCATCATAGAGTTTGGGGACGTAGCGCTGAACTGTGCATTTCCTGACGTTATTTTTCCGAAATGTTCCCGAGCCCATGTGGTGATATCCTTTCCACGTCAAACGGTCATTCAGTTTTACGTTTGGGGCTCGCCACTTCCATCCAGTTATTTCTCCAGATTCTCTGGACGTTTTGATGGCTGTTATGGATCGTAGATAATGAAATCCTTAAATTCCAAGCAACACAACAAAGTCCTTCAATTGTCTATTTTCTTGCAAAGAGTTGAACCTCTCACCCTCCCTTTGCTTGTGAACGACAGAGCAATTCAGGGAAGCTCATTTCATAGCCAATCGTGTCACCCACCTGTTCCCAGTTAGCCTGTTCACCTGTGGGATGTACCAAACAGGTGTTTGATGAGCATTCTTGAACTTTTTCAGGATTTTTTTTTTCCATCACCTGTCCCATATATTTTTGGGGGGGAGGGAGGAGGGGCTGGTGCAGCCATGAAATTCTAAGTTTGAGATTGAATTGAGGAGATTGAATATACAGTATAAATTATTTTTTAAAAATACAAAAAATATTGATTACTTTTGTTCTTTTAAAAAATATATATTTTAATCATTCATTAATTGGCTGGCAACCGATTCAGGGTGTCCCCCGCCTACTGCCCGGAGACGGCTGGGATGGGCTCCAGCACCCCCCGCGACCCTAGTGAGGATCAAGCGGTACGGAAGATGAATGAATGAATAATTGGGCAAATGGTTATCGCAGAACCCACTCACTAGTTAATTATTTCTGGTATTTTTGCCGGGGGTTAATTTGTGAGTTCAAAGTTTGGTGTACTCGATGTACAAACGCATGTTTGCCAATTAATGGTTAACTAAATCAAGAAAAGCCCCAAAAGCAACATCAATTTTGTGACATGTAAACGAAAAAAAATAATTTAAAAAATGGACTTCAACAAACTCCTGAATGAAACTCAACAGATGCTTAATCCTCACAGAATGTGAAGTACGGAAACGGGTCAACATGGACGACAGCACAAAGAAATAATGACTCAGAGAATGCTAAACATCTTTGGTCGGACATCCACCCGAGGTTGAGCAAATGATTTAAGATGATCAAGTATGGGGACAAAAACAAAACTATCCTGAGCTCCAAACAATAATGATTTTCTTTTTTCTTTTTTTTTTAAACCACTCCAAACTGCTTGACACCCGCCTCCTGACCCCCGCCTGCCATGATGCGCGTCACGGGGATGATCTTCATGGTGGTCTCCTTCAGGGAGTACCAGCGGTTGTGCCACGTCACCCAGATGATGCCGTTGTCGTAGCCGAATTCGCCGGTGTCCTTTTCAGTGTAGCGCCCACCTGCGTGTAGAAAATCGCGACGGTTAGGGAAGCGATGTCAGAGGTCACATTCTGAGTGGGACTACTTTTTGCGACCGGCGGTGTCAAAGTCCTAACCCACCCTGGTAATATTTGCCGTTTAAATGGGCAGCGTGGCACCGGTTCATCCACCAGCCCGAGCCGTCCTGCAAGGCGCAGTTGCCGTCGTATTTGTCGTTGTCCTTGTCGAAGGTGCTGAACTGCATGCCGTTGTGCGAGGTGAAGAACTTGTCGCTGGGGTCGTCGCCGAAGTCAAAGCCGTTGAAGGCGTCGCCGGCGTCACCGCCCATGTAGTAGCCGTACGTCAGGCGGTACATGTCCACCTCCGGCGCGACCCGGAACATGGCGTAGTCGGCATACCTGGAAGGCGAGTTCAGAGGAGGCGCGTGTTTGCTTTGTCGTTATCGGTTCTCGTGTTTGCGCGTGGGCGATCGGTGCGGTGGTGCCGCAAGAGGGGGGGGGGGGGAAATAATACTGACACTGCAATGTTTTTCTCCCCCGTGACTTTTGTAGCGACTACAAAATTATTGGAAATTATTTGAGAAAAAAAAAAGCTTGAAACACATTGAAAAGTTTACATTTATCCAGACTACATTGGGGGAGACGATCATGCATAGAGTCGCTTTCATGTGCCATAAAGTGAGCGATTCCTTTTTTCACTCCTGTTTCGATGAGATGCGGAAAAAAAAACAACCCCCCCTCCCCATCTGTATATTGTACCACACAGCACACACAGCACAGTAGAGCAAGATGTACGCGACAAAAAACAACAACAACAGCCATAGATGTACAGGAAATAGAGTTGATACAGTCTGGTCTTTTTAAGCTAGCTGCGTGTCTACAGCAGATGCTAAGCTAACATCGATGTTATGTTACATTTGGAGGGAATCTCACCCCTGCCAACACGGCCGCCACATTTTGACGTTTTTAGCCTGCTCTAGTCTACCGTCAAGTCCACTGTTTATCTATGACAGAGATGGCTAATTCTGGTGCTTCATTCTCTTTTTTTTGTGGTGTGAGTAAATTCCAACTGGGAGTGACAAATCGCTTTTAATGTGTTTTAAAACGTGTTCGGGAGGGATGAAAATCCTTTGAGAAAAAAAAAAATCTAATATACTTTCTGTGCTGTGCTTTCTCTCCAAAAGTGTTGGGTGGAAATCTTTCATGAACAACATAGCAAGATCACAAAAATGAAAAATGGCAACAACAACAAAAAAAAAAACCTTCAATGGGAAAGTATCTGTATTTTCAATTTGCGACGCGATGTGTTTCGGCAGGGTCGGTCGGGGGGTGCGGGTACCTTTTGTTGCCCTCCCAATCGACCAGCTCTATCCTGAGCACCATCGGGATGCTACTGCCCACGGACAGAAGGTGGATCTTCTCATTGCCCAGCCAGAACTCGGTGCTGTCATCGGGGGAGAGGTAGCCGAAACCCTCCTTGTACTGGATCCAGTCCTTGTGGAAGTCCACGCTACCGTCCCGTCTCTGCGGATGCGATCAAAGATGCTCACTCGGGCATTTGAACGCCACTGCCAAAACGCCGGCCAATTCTAACATGGATCCGGTGGCATCGTTTGCGAGCAAGCCACTGGACTGTCTGAACACCATTTGAGATGAGAAATACATCCGCGCCGGACCGAACCCGTATCGTCACGGAAATAAAATTTTCACCAGACGGTACGATTTGCTTCAGTAAAGTACATACTGTTAATTTGACGGTGAGCTAAGATGTATTTTGGTTTGATAGGGTTCCGAAATATCTGACTTGACCCATTCTGGTTCTTAGCACTGTGACGGTGTGGTACGGTCATGGTGGCGTGGTACATTTCCACCAAGCAGTACAGTTCGGGAAGATACGAACCCGCTGGATGACGGTGAAGCCACGCCCAAAGTTGTCAATCTCGCAGTACACCGGGAACTGTTGGGTCGCTTGGGCCGGTTTGATGTAGTAAATCCCGCTGACTGTGGCGCCTTTGTTGGCGACATCCTGGCAATCTGACACAAAGAAATAAAATCAATGAAAGCATCGTGTCGTCAATGCTAAAATAAGAAACGTCAGACCCGCCGGCACCCTTCTCGTGTTTTGTTCTAAATTTTTTTTTTTTTTGCATACTGTCTGTAAAGTGGTAATTAATCTCGAAACAAACAAACAAAGAAATCTTTTTCACTTGAACTGAAAAGGGGCTGCGCCCTAGTTGAACATCTGAAAAGCACAAGTGTGGTCTTTTTCTTGAGAGTCAGAATCAATGCGCAGTAAAATCTAAATATATTAGCCTTCAGTTAATTAGAATGGGAAAAACAGTTAAAAAAAATAAAGATACAAATTTTTAAAAAGAAGGTTGGGGAAAAATACAATAAAAATATGCAGTATTAAATTAAGTAAGAAATTGTCAAATAAACGTTTCTTGGGGTAAAAATATATTCCAAAATTTCATTCCAGTTTGAATTGGAATTGAAAACGGGTCAGGTCCCCTTTAAACAAGCCGGAAATGCAGATTTATCATGGATTGAATTTTTAACATCCATTTCCAACAATGTGTTTGTTCCTGCTTCATAAAATGCTGAGCGATCGCGCCGTCTGTTGACCTTCCATCGATGTCGCCAGTGTATTGACTTTTGCTGCCTCTGACTAAACACTGACAGGCACACACACTAGGAAACAATCTAAAGTTCATTTTTGGGCAGGGGCCGGGGGGGTTCTTTTTTGGAGGAGGGGGAGGGGTTGTACCTGTTCCTGTGGTGGGCTGAATCACAACACTTTCCTTGCAGGGCTCGCTGCATGTACTCTGCAACTGAATGGAGAGCATCTTCAAGTCTGCCATTCTCCTCTCATTGGCGGTGAACACATCCTCCACTTGGCTGTGAGGGGTATGTGAAATTGTGACGGGGAGGTCACGACAGGGTTAAATGTTCAAGAATTATCTGTGGTTAAGTGGAGCCAAGTTGCACTTTGGCTCGAGTAAAAATCGGGGGGGGACATGGACAAAAATTGGTTGAATCAACAGTACCGTACGCCAAAGATATTTTGGGATGAGGAGGGCAGAAGTGCGATGTTGGGAAATATATTTTTTTCAATGTCCCCCTCCCCCCCCATATGGAAAAAAAATAAAATTGGGATTAAAGTAATTCTGCCTTTTTTTTATTTTGTCTTTGCAAATATTTCACACTCATTCCCACCGTTTGTCCTGCTAACACTACACACCTTATTTCACCTGATTCGTCGAAGTGAAAAAAATATTTGGTGTACCAATAAAACACAAGTTGAGTTGAGTCAACTTACAAGATTTGCTTCTCTTGTTCCATGATGGTCCTCTCAAAGCGGATGACATCATCCAGCATATCGGCCGACTTTTGGAAGTAGACATCTGAAAAGACAAATGTGACATGTTGAACGCGACATTGAATTTCTGCTCTGGCCAGTGTAGCACATGAAATCAATATCATAATATAAAATCCTATATGTGTATCAGATCAATATAATTGCCACCCTGAATCAATCCTGTACCCTGGGAGATAACGATGTGGTATAACATCTCATCATATTGGGATAAAGGGATCCACTTTAGGTCCACTGATGTTCTCAACGTACATACATGTAAATGGCCTCCCCAGTTGGTGTCAGGGCGTTAATTCCCGACGGTTACACGAAAGATACCGTCATCCGTGTCTGCCAAAACATTTAGCGTGGTTGAACAGCATCTAACACAGATCTTATTTAGCGTCTATAATTGGCTGGAGGAATCTGACTTAATATATGGAAACAAAACTGTCCATGTGCTTCTCAAAAATGAAATCACACAAATCCAGTGGCACCTTCAAGGCGCATGTTGCCTACGTCGGGTCACAATTTAATATTTTTTCACAAAGCTACACTATTGGTCTGGCCACATGTTGAGGGTGTTATTATTTTTACTATATATATTTTTTTAAACATTTTTGATGAAACTTATGTGCCTTCATTGATAATGCAATGTTCATGGTTAAAGATCCTCTTGGCGGAGGATAAAGAATATATGCATGCGACACAATGTTTTGTTGCACAGTTGGTGATTTGAGTTATTTTGCTTCAGGTGTAAAACACTGCCATACTGATGCTAATTGTTCATCTGCATGCCCCCGTAATTTGGCATTGAACGTTAGCATTCGAGCATCAGTGGATATATCTTTGTCGTATGTTGAGTTTGACAGTAGGTTGAGCAACTGACCGGGTTGGATGTTCTTCTGGACCGTTTGGATGCTGTCTTTCATGTAGATGACGCGTTCTTGAGCTCCCGCCGTCAGGTTGTGGATGCTATCCAGCTCTTTTTGCAGATAGTCCAGACTCTCGTGGGCGCCGGATGTGTATTTGTGCATGTAGTCGGCCACGCCGCACGTCGTGGGACAGTACTTGCGCTGCAATGGCGACCCGGCACATTGGTGACGCTGACCACGGTTCGAGACCTGCCGGGCGGCTCTGGCCGAGTACTCACAAAGCCGTCGTTGGGGTGGCACGTCATGCTGTTGTCGTTTCTGACGCCGATGTTATCTCCTCGGATTTGCTATAAGACAAACAAACAAAACAGAGTAAGAGAGCTCAGGGGAGTGAAGCATTTTGCTGTTCTCTGTTAATTGTCAAAGGGTCAAGTTTTGTTTTAGGACTTACGGCCGACGCCACGGAGAAAAGCAGAACAAGCCCGGCGTGGGCCACCAGTGGTGAGGCCATGTTGGTTCCTTTTGGTTGAGTGTGAAGCTCCCCACTCGCCGCCACGGCGTATTTATCGGGGACAAGGTCCTCCGTCGGATGTTTGATGAGAGGTTCAAACGTCAACACAACACGCACGCACGCTGACAATGACTCAAACGACCACTCGGATCATTTCCCAGATTTGACTGTGTTGATGTTCCCTCTCACCAGGTCGGAGATGCTGAACGTTCTGTTTCATCATCACTATTTAAAATGGTATGTTTTTATTCTGGTTCCCTCCAATACTATGGTCAGAGTATGACACTGTCCCGCCAAAAACTGGATGATGACCATCTTTTCCATTTGAGAGGACGCAATGCTTTCAATTAAAAATGGCTTTCAGCTTGAACAAAACTTTTTTACCCCTTAAAAAAAGGTAGGATTATTTTGTCTAACATTGTTTTTCTTTTAGAAGATGCCATTTCCACCCCAACAAAATACAAAAAATATATTTTGGTCAGAAATTCCGGTAATGTTGGACTGCAACTTTTTTTTGTTGTCTTTAATTTTCTTTTTATAACTTAATGTAAAGACAAAAATGAAAAGTCCTTACATTATGATTTTTTCCCTTTAGATTTTTTTTAATCTATGTAATATGACACCTTGAAAAATTATCCATCCACTTGATAAAAGTTTGAAAATGATGACATTATTTCCTGTCAGGAAAGGTTAGAAAAAAAGTATTTTATCGATTGCCCTACAAAGCACACATTCATGTTTGATTAGCTTCAACAAAAAATATTTGGAAACCAAGGAAAACTGCAGTGTGTATTTCGGTTGCAGTATCAGGTGAAACCACAAGTTGGAGCTGTACTCCAACAAAGTGAAGACGATGGATTCCACTCAGTCTCACAAGCTTAAACCACAAAAAAGCTACCAAAAAAAAGCTTAATTCTACTCTCTCCAGAATATTTTTTTCTTGAAGAAATATGGTCTCTCGTAAATATGACTTTTGAAAAAAAAATCTCTTTTTGAGAAAAGGGCAACATTTAAAAATATGCATGCAATTATAATACATTCTAAAAAAGAAGCCAGAACTGCAGCAACTTCTTGGCTTATTCTTTTGACCTGAAAAGTTGAGACATTTAAATAATGCATTTGGACAAAAGGACCGAAAAAGACAATATTCTGAATTTAATGAAAGATAAGTTTAAAAATGAAGCCTCATTTTTCACAGAGAACACTAATGTTTTTTCCTTAATCAATATTTTTAAAATCATTTTGTGTGCATTTTGCACTGCCCTTTATCAGACCCCCCGCCCCCCAACAAACAATTATTCCTCTTCCAGCATCAAGGCCAAAATGGTGTCTTTTTGAGCCAAGCACATTCGGTGCAAAAGTGCTGTTGAACGCACCTCAAAGCAAGCAGTGTGACACATTGACCTCATGTTGACTTTGTATGCTGAATCCTACCTTGGCCTTCCCTCCGCGTGACCCGCTTTTATGACATGCAGGCGGAGAGAAGACGGATGTCAAGCCTGAAGAGCGACCCGAGTGTGAACCGGCGGGCGGACCTAAACACTGCTGAACTTTAAATGAACCGTCCGGCCTCTTTGTGAGCCGAAGCAGATGGAAAGCGTCTCGGTCCGTGCCAGGGTGCCTTTCCTAACTTTTGGCTGAACCTGGAAGCTCCCGGGCCGCACGCCTCCACTGTTGACTCAAGCGTCGGCGAGGCCAAAACACGCCGCTGACTCATCTACTTCAAGCCAGCAACGATCTTTGTGGGAATTCTAAAACGGGGCTTCACGAACCTTTTGGGTTGAGTGGAGAAAACTTTTCCGAGGACCGCCTCATACTCTTTAACGCCACTTAAACATAACGATCATGGGGAGAGCTAAATGCCATCAGAATGACGTTTTTTGTGGAAAAACTTGTCTCGTTTTAATTGCAAGTTTTTACAGCTCTTCGAACGAACGAAAGGACTAATCGAGAAAAAGTAACGGGCGGCCAGACTTACTGAGAGAGGCGTTTTACTAAGATGCGCTAAATTTACCAAATGAATGGTTAAACAAACAAATGATCAAAAGTTGGCTCGTTTGTTCAAACAAACCGGCAAACCGACTCACTAATCAACAAAGACTTATCATATACCTGTACAAAAGTGCTGCGGCCTTTTACTGCATCTTGGTGCTGTAGTGAGTTGAGGAGCTTCACTGAGACAAAAGCAGTCTTTTGCCAGCATGTGGCGGCAACCACAGGCAACGACGGTACAGCTTCCCCCTTTTGGGAGGAGGGGAAGAAAAAAAAATCTACGTGATGATAAGTCACACATATCCGAGCTTTACAATGGCCCGAAAGCTAATGGTAGGAAGGGGTCATTCGTTTTGAATGTTGCATTGATAGACTATCATTCATTTTATTAAAGTACATGCAAATTGTTTTGCGCGCTGCCAAATTACATCTCGCGCAATCTGACGGCCTAAAGTGTGCAACCTCTCAGGGTAAGTCGCCCGGTTGTAAGGACAAGTGGGGCAAAGGTTGGCCCGCGCGGCCGCCTCCGGGGTCAATTGGCGGTCGCGGACGGTAAACTAAGCTAAGCTAAGTCTGCTCAGCTGAAGGTGGCGTGATGGCAAGAGTAAAAGCCTCTTGTTCATAAGATGAACAAGAAAAAACAACAACAAACGTTTAAAATGCACAAGTTAATGCCAGCTTCATACTTTAACCTCAGACACGGTATGCTTGCCTCTGATGGGGACAAAGGGGTGGGTGTCACTGCCCCACTTGGCCACGAAGCAAGCCCACGAAAACTGCCAAAATCTCAAAATATAGGAACAGGATTAGCACCAAGTAATGAGCAGATGAAAGAAACAAACAGACAAACAACACAGTTTATCCTGCTTGGAACCAAATAATTAACTTACTAGCGAATTATTTCGGTAAATAACTGTCAATTAAGTGAAAAAACAAAGAAACAATCCAGATCTGCATCAACTAAATTGGCAGCTCAAGAACGCAGAACCAAACAATACATTTTGTGTGGATCTGTATCCACTGAAAGCTGAAAAAAAGTTTCCTCGATCTGCCTTCACTATGATTAAATTAAATTAAAAATATCTCAGAAATACTTTTTAAATTACTTTTTTGGTTCATTTTCTTTCTGGAAAAAAAAATCTTCAAATAAATACATCATTCTTACTCTTCAAGTCTGCCCTCCTTCAGCGGGGAAAAACATTTTTCTTTCTCGTTCACTACTAACTAACCTGAACGCTAGATATCTAACGAACTTGTAAGATACATAGTTAGCAAAGTAGCTCTCTAGCTAGTTACTTAGCTAGCTAGGTAGGGTGTTAGCTAACGAACTAACTTGGAAGCAAGATAGCTAGCTAACTTCTAACATAGCCAAGTAACTCAATAGCTAGTTAGCTAACACACTAAGTAGCTAGCTAATAAATACATTAACTAAATTGTTCGCTAGCTATATAACCCACTAGCTCGCGAGCTCACTAACGTACTAGCTAATTAACTCACCAACTAACTAAATATAATATACCAAAAAAAAACCTCATGCAGAAGTGCACCACCGAAGTGACTATAAAATCACCACATTTTCGAGGGAATTAATTAATGACAAATAAGCAGGCACCAGCTAACAAGCGAATGAAAATTGGGGCTGATTCTGCATGAACATGTAACTATTGACTGAACGAACTCACAATTTAAAAAAATATATAGATACATACACAGTAGATCAATAGACTTTCCAAGGGACCCCCCCCCCATCACTCCTTCATCGTCCAAACGCCAATTAAATAATACTAATTCATCTATCCCCAAATGCCATACGAATTCAATAGTTGTCTATTCTAAAAAAATAAGCTAATTTATATCCATCGTTTATTTGTAATCACTTTACGCCCCCCCCCCCCCCCCCAAAGCGATGGATCACTGACCCCTGGGGGATCCCGGTTTGAAAAGGAGCTCTACAGTATGTGGGTCAACAAGCACTGAGCAGAGCCTGTGGTTGCTTTTGTGGCTCAAATGATGAGTGTGTCGAGCAAAGCGAACAGGATTGGGCTAATCTGGACAAAAGGAATGTTTTCATGCCTTTGAGAAAAGTGCATCTTGGAGCAATCCTCCTCTCTCATTTCTATTCCGGTCTCTTTCTGTTGGGCTCATTGGATACAATAGAAAGGATAACTCTTGGGTGCCAATGCAGTTTTCTAGTTTCAATCTGGGGAAGGCAACCTTTTTTCAAGATGTTTTTAAAGGGATTAGATTTAAAATTTTGGTTGTGAGGTTGAGGTTATATTTGGGTTGAGGTCAGGGATTGGGTTAGGGTGTTAGAGGTTAAAGTTCGCTTTAAGGTTGAGAGGGGGTGAGGGTTAGGTGAGGCTTGTTTTGTGTGCTATTCATTTGACCCCATGTTCATGGATGGATGGATTTGTCAAAAAATATATACAGTATGTATTTTTTTCCGGGGGCCACATCCCATCCCTAAATATTAGGAGAGTTCAAATATATTTGTTTTGTAAATTCAATCCCACAATCATAAAGCGTCACATTATTACCTCTCGAAACACGAAAAGGTTAACTTCTTTGTACACTTGAATTACAGTTCGGAAAAAAAAAAGTTCAACACAGCCTGCACAGTTATGAAGCTTTTACGACAAGCACTGTTATACCCTGCAACATATAATAAATAGAATTGACATCCTCTTTCTTATGGTAAATTCTAACCATCATTTTTACTCTGGCACAGTTGCAGCAATGGAATATTCCTCAATGCTTGTGCACACACTCCTTTTTTATTTTCTGGTACTAGGGATGGCGGGGGGTTACATTTTTGCAAGAATCAAGCCAAACGTGACTTTTTATGCGTTAATCTTATTTGTGTGCGTGTGCCGCTAATTCCCAACAAACAAAAGCAACTCACACACACGTACACGGGTGATGAGAGGCACCTTGGTGGGCTGGATGTGCAAGCGGAGGGGCTACCCCTTCTCGTTGCTAATAAAAGGAGCTCATCAGAAGCACCGCGAGCCAGAGTCATCATGATCAACTTATTCGCCTTCCTCTTGGAGAAACTCGCCGTCCTCTGCAAACTCAAATTGCTCGTTTTCGGCTCGGCGCATGCGTACGAGCGTCCCACCCAAGCCCGGGGAGCCTCATCTCCACCCCCGCCCCCTCCGCTGCTCCGGCGGGGCGATCTCCTCGAGGTACCCCGCACGCTCTTCACCCACTTCGGCGTCTACCTGGGCGACGACCGGGTGGCGCACCTCATCCCGGACATCCTACCGGCGCTCACCGACGACCGGCGGCGTTTGACCACGGTGGTGAGCAACGGGCGGCTGATCGCCGGATGCTTGTGCCGGCGCGCCACGGTGCGCGTGGACAGCCTGGAGGACTTCGCGTACGGCTCGCGGATCCTGGTCAACCGCGCGGAGGGAGCGGCGAAGGGGGCCAAGGCGCTGCCGGCGGAGGAGGTGGCCCGCCGGGCGGAGGCGCTGCTGGGCGGCTTCCCGTACAGTCTGCTGTGGAACAACTGCGAGCACTTCGTCACCCACTGCAGATACGGACGAGCCGCCAGCCGACAGACCGAACAGGTAACGACTGGACGACCCCCTCCCCCAACCATACCCACACACACCGCGTCTTGGCGGATTTTGGGGTACGATTTCTTTTCATCCATGATCTGCACTGCTTATCCTTACACGGGTCGGGGGTGTGCTGGAGCCTCTCATTGCACGGAGGCGGGGTGGGGCTTGGGGGAGGGGGGGGGGGGTTAACACCCCGAAGAACTGGGTGTCAGCCAATCGCGGGGCACACGGAGACAACTATTCATACTCACAATCACACAATTTAGTGCTCCATTAAACTGCCATGCATGTTTTGGGGATGTGGGAGGAAACCAGAGTACCCGGAGAAAACCCACATTGGCTTGGGAGAACATGCAAACGCCACAAAGAGACCTGGGGCCCGGAATCGAACCCTGCACCTCTGCATTGTGAGGCGGATGTACTAACCACCGTTTCACCCTTATATCAGATTTCTTATACATGATTTTTTTTCTCTGATAGCTTCGGCCGATGATTAATAAATTGACTAAACCTTTACTCTACATAAACAAGGAAGTGCTAAATGAGATATCTTTGTACACATTATACTCTTCGTTATTATTACCATATATGACCTACTGTGTGGAAATATGGGGAAATGCCTGCAAAACAAAACACTCCCTATTCTAAAACTACAAAAAAAAGCAATTCGAATTATTAATGGATCAAACTATACAGAACCCACGAATCCACTATTTATCAAATTAAATACGATGAAACTTTTATGACCTGGCTTTAAAAATCAACCAATTAATGTACAAAGCACACAATAACCTGCTCTGCCATAACATTCAGAGGGTTTTCCAAATTCAAGAAAGCAGCTATGATTTAAGAGGTACCAACTTATTCATTCATTCATTCATCTTCCGAGTCGCTTGATCCTCACTAGGGTCGCGGGGGGTGCTGGAGCCTATCCCAGACTCAAAACAAGAACAAACATCAAGCAAAGAAGTGTATCTATCAAAGGGGTTAATCTGTGGAATAATTTCGAAACGGGCCTGAAAATGAGTAAATCGCTTGCTGAGTTCAAAAACAAATTCAAAAAAATAGTAGAAACAACCTAGATCAATCTGAGTTAAAATGATAAATTCTAAACATTAAATATAATGATAAATCAGAACTAAGTTGATAAATGGAGAAAGATATTGAAATATCCATTATGAATGCAGGAGAAAATTGACACAAGAGTCCCAAGGTGTGGATGTATATAATCCCGATACAAACCAAAAGTTGTAAAAATATCACGGCTAAGGGTAAAGTATGAGCCTTAATGGAGACTTCTTTCTTCTTACTTTCTTTCTTTTCTGATTGATATACAATGATGTATTAGACATAAACACATAACGGGGTAGGACTAGATACGTTTTTTACTTTTTCCTACTCCCTTGAACATAATAACTGTGTTGAATGAAGACTGATTTCTTTCTTTTTTCGACTCAGCATGACTTAGATTTGTTCTTGATTTTACTGTTTGGTGCTTTCTACCGCCTTTATTACCGATTTGTCTTACTGTTTATTGTGCATGTTAAATCGCTCCATGTACAGCACTTCGTATGCAGCGATGGCTGTTTGAAAGTGCTCTAGAAATACTGTTGACTTGACTTGACTTTTTTACTATTTTATTTACCTTATTTTCTGTCAAATTATCACTGTACATGTTTTATGTTCAATAAACATACTAAACAACGAATTAATCTGAAAGGCACTTTGTTGATCCACTTGAATTCGTTTTTAATCTGCTCAACAATTTGACTTGCAGTCTTTGCTGCGCTACTTCGCAAAATTCTACCCAACAAGTCCGGAATAAACGGAAGTTAATAAATCCTTCAATGAAATCACAATCGCAATATTGCAAGGGGCGGGGGGAGGATTGTAATTAGCTAATTTTTCAAAATCGTTAAGCCCTACAAGGAACTACGTTGAAGTGAGTTGGGGCCCTTCTTGTGGCATCCTGCTGTTGAAATGAGAATTATTCTAATTGTAAACAATTACCTGTGTGTGTGTGTTTTTTGTTCCCTCCCTAGTTTTGCGAGTGCATAAAATGGGTGATCAGAGATCGACGCAGCGTCCTGGTGACGGCAATTCTGGGAGTCATCTCCATGCTCTTGGGCGGCATGGCCACCTCAACTACATTACCCACAATTCTTATTCCCTTCACTCTCTGGATGGCCGGCTAATTCCTGTTATTTAAGCCGTGTTTATAGTTGTCCGTGAGGCACCTTAGAATTGTCTCAGTTCATTTCCATTTTGCCCTCTAATGACAATAACTGGATTATTTCATTGAAGTGTTTTTTTTGGTTTTCTTTTGTAAAAATGTAAATAATAAAAATGTTATTTTTATGGTTGTCGATTTGCGTGTGATTCGTCAAAGTAAATGTGGTCTCCAACGAATCTTGCTGCATTTTAAGAACCATCGCTAATGTTAAGACGTCAAACGACCAACGATTTTTTTCCCCTTTCGCATCATCAAACCTAACGGTTCCATATTATCCTACTTTTTTTTTTCTTCCTCGCAATCGTCAAAGGCGATATCAGCGTCGGCAAACTTTGACACCCCCAGTGCCATGTAAAGTCTTCAACAATCTTAACCCTTTCATGCACCTTGTAACCTGATAACTGTCCACTGTAGTCGCCACTGGCCCTGAAAGGGTTAAAAAAATTATTTTAGTGACCCCCTCCCCCCCGCCCAAAAAAAGTAGATCTTCATTCAACTTCAAGTAAATGTTTTGAAGCCTTTCTGGACTCAAAGCCGCTGAGTCATGATGGCAGGCGTTCAACAACCAAAGCGGTTTATCAATTGGCCAACTAATGTCGACCTTTTCCCAATGAGGATTTGTTCCTAATGACTTAAAACCTGGAAGAATAGCCCCCACCCCCAACCCCCACCCAAAAATAATGCACATTGTTTTAGTTTTTGTGAATATCAAAGACAATTTTGAAAAGATAATTTAGGTTTGAATAAACGTAACGGGTCTTGTAGAAAACTTGATTGACATTTTCAAATCTTTGATGAACTTTCGGTACTTTTCATAAAAACAATGATCGGGTTTAGGTAAGCTACAAAAAAAAAATGTCTTTAGAAAATTTACCGTATGTTGGTCGTTAACAAAGGTCATGTGTATCATTTCATAAACGTCAAAGTCTTTCATTTTCAACAACCCGAATATACGTGCGTATTTTTGGAAACAAGTCACCAGACTTGGACAAATCTAACGAATGTTTTTGGATGCAAAAAGAAAAAAACAAAACACAACAAAACAGTTTTATCTTCACAAAACACCGTACCAGTTTTCCTAAATATCAAAATTCTCTTCAAGAAACTTCATGTACGCTTTCCAGAAGACCGACTGAAAACGATCGTTTTCAACAAATCTAAAATACAGATTTTTGGAATCCTGCCTTACAGTCAAGAGTTTTTGACAACTCAGTGGGGCATTTTGTCTTCCAAAAAAATTCAATATCATCAGCCTCTTAAAACAAAGTCCAATTTTGACCATTGAAATGTTTTTGCTTTCTGCTACGATCGTCTCCATCCTCAGGCTAAACGGATGATTCAATTTTACCCTTGAAATGAAGTTTTTAACAAAAAAGATGCGATCAGTATTTGGTTGTTTTTTTTGTGTGTTTTCTGGAGAAGATTATTTGAGGAAAGTGATCCAAGACAAAACGGGCATCTGTTTCAGAACGTATCGATTTTCGTAAACAAAGTGTCATTTTCCGTCATATGCCTTCACTTGTTTTTCTTTTCACAAACATCAAAGACAAATTCCACGTGAATCACGTCAACATCGTTGATAATTTTCAAACATTGCATGACTCAAAGATGCCCCCACCCACATTTATTCAGAAGCACTTTTCGAGTGCTGACTAATGCTGAGACGAGTCATAAGCGGTTTATTTGCCGGCTGACTCACATCGCCCCTTTTTTTTTCCGAATGAGGATTTGCGCCTGATGCGGACCCTCGACCTTAATTCCCTACAAATGAATCCCCAATTTCGCATTCCAGACTGGCCACGGAGTTCTTAGAGAAAGCGCCTTTCTTTCCAGTCGCGCTGGGATGTCGACCAATTGCTAATCCCGACCCAACCCACCTCACCACCCAATAAAAGCGCCCAGGTGTGGGCTCGGCTCTCACATGGCCACGATGTTCCTCTACCAGCTCCTCAGCTTCTTCTTTGCCACTTCCAAGAAGGAGAAGGAGGAGGAGCGCGGATCCGGCTACGACCTGTCTCGGTACAAGAGGGGCGACCTCCTGGAGGTACCCCGGACGCTCTTCACGCATTTTGGCATCTACCTGGGCAACGGCCGGGTGGCCCACCTCATCCCGGACATTCTGCCGGTCGTCACGGGCAACAAGGCGGCCGTGGCCAAGATGGTGACCAACAACCGCTTGCTTCTGGGCGTGGTGGCCAAAGCGGCCAGCGTGCGAGTGGATTCGCTGCGCGACTTTGCCTACGGCTCCTCGGTGCTGGTGAACCGCATGGACGGCGTGTGCAAGCAGCCGCCGCTGGACGCCGACGAGGTGGCCAGGAGGGCCGAGAAGCTGCTGGGGGCGGTCGCCTACAGCCTGCTGTGGTATAACTGCGAGCACTACGTCATGTACTGCAGATACGGCATGGCCATCAGCTACCAGACGTACCAGGTACACGCCGACGCGAGCGGCGCCTGGATTGTCGATTTTACGGATACAACAAAAGGTCATTGACCCTAACGTGGTCAGCATACTTTGGAATGGGCTGTAATAGTTTGTTTTTAATTCATCGTAACAGGTTAAATTAATTAGTTTTCATTCCTTTTTAGAACAGGTTCGTTCGTTTTCATTCAGTACTTTCACATGCTTTGTTTTAGTTTGGGTTTTATTTGCTTTGGTATTAGTTTGAGTTTTATGTATTTTTGGGGGGGATATAAATATGTAAATAAAAGAAATAAAAATGGTTTTCAATACTCAATAAAACGAAACATACATTTTTGTAAACGGTGAAGAGAAATGAGCCTTTTATAACTCAGCGCCCGATTTTGTATAAATCAAAAGAACTTTCTTTTCTGAACTCCAACTTTCACATGAATATCATGAACCTGGAACCGTTTTTTTTTAAACACTGAATATAATTTGGTTTCAAACTCATTTAACCGACATACTTTTGTCAGCATCAAACACAATTTGCAAAGGGATAAAGCGTGCTTTTTCAAAACCAAACAATTTCGAGTGAACAGGCTCGTGTTTATAAACTCACTTGACTCATGAGAATTTTCTTGTTCCACAGCACTTTCCAATTGTTGTGTTGCTGCTTTTGGGGAAAAGATGAAGGTTAAAAGTCCACTTTCACTTTAAATCTGTTGAGGACTCGCGCACAGGGTGTGAAATTGTGATTATTGGGAGTCGAGCTGCACCTAAAACTAACGTGTGACTGTTGCTTGTGTTGTCACCCCTCTCCCAGTTCTGCACGACGGTGCGGAAGATTGTGTGCAGTCGCACCAGCTCATACGTTACAGCCTTGTGCGGCGCAGTCGTCCTGCTTTACCTCGGCTGTGCCACCCCCATTACCCTTTTGGCCACACTGCTGCTGTCTTTCACCATCTGGATGGCAGCCTAGACAGGCCTGACCCCACCCCCGCCAAAAAAAACTCTTTCAAAAGCCCTGAATGGATTTCACAACCCAGTCCCTGAAAAATACTCTGCAGCCTTGTGAAAAGTTGGAAAATTCACCAGTTCATCCCACTGACAGGAAACTGGGTGGACATGGCAATCATAACATGAACACATGAAGAAGTCTCAATGAACCATGACAGAAATTGAACAGGAATTTGGCCATTTTTGTTTGTAGCAGCCACTTTGAGGGCAAAAAAAGACGGGGGTATGAAAAAATTTTACCCGACTCCAGTTTCCGTTGTATGCAGTACATATTAAATGAAGTATTTTAAATTTTTAAATGTTTAATTAATGGTAATTTAAATACCATCACAAAATTTACATTAAAATAAAAATCATATACTCCATAAATGCAGATTATAAATATACACACATTACATCACCATTTAAAAAAATAAAAGGTAAATATTGCACCAGTGATTAAGAGAAATCTATTTTTTATTTGAACCTCTCTGTGCAACACCATTTTTGATAAATATGAATGTGTTTTTTTATATTTACATGAATCCAGATATACACAGAAACGAAATGTTTTTTTACAGTACAAATTGAATGTTTCAAATGGGTTACCAAAAGCCTAATATTGGTGATTTGGCGCCCTCTGGCGCTTGGTTTTTGAAATTGTTTTGTATTTGCTGTCAATGCTCCAAGTCGATTAATTGTTTTGTATTTGCTGTCAATGCTCCAAGTCGATTTATACACGTCTTTGTTACTTTCTTTTCTTATTTGAATGTAACAATTTGTCCAAATAAAAAGACAGGGGTTAGAGTACCACCTGCTGGTTTAGCGTCTTCCTGATAGGCTGAAGTTGCATCCCATTGATTTTTTCTTTTTTAACTTTTGCTCAAGTCAAGCAGAAAACAAAAGGAAACCAATAACAAGAAAAATATACGAGAAGCACTTCCCTTTATTTGGGGTTAATCAGAGGCACTCACCATTTTTTGCAATTTGTTCGTGCTTGTAGGACAGGTAGTGCAAGTCTACACGCCCCAGTTTTTGTTTTTTTGGAACACAACCCACCCAAGTTCATATTTCGACCCATAGCAATTCGCTTAACAAAGAAAACGCTTTTGTTCGGCAATCTCCGGCGAGTGACGTCATCTGCAGAATGCCGAGTACTGCATTGTCGATTGTCCCGTTAACCGATCTTTACCATTTTTAATCGAGTTATTCGGAGAAATTCCTCGGCGCCGTGTGACGATGCACTCTTCACATTCAGGCAAACGGTTGGTTGAGTACCCTAAAAGAAAAGGGCACCCAAACGCCGGTTCCTCGCGAGTAATATCCTGCCTGTTTTAGATCCCTCCCTACCCCAATCCACCCCGAGTCAATTGTTCACGATCGTTTCAGGACTTTCAGGGAGGGATCTAAAACAGGCGTTACCCACCTCTGCGCTAGGCTAATAACCGCAGCCGAAATAGTTTACCGTTCTTCGAATCCCGACGGGTCACGTCTCCGCTCCCTGTCCGTCCGCTCAACATTTTCCGCATCTGGCTCATACATGTATGGTCCGATATACATCTTGTTAACAACCTACAACTCTCCAAACACCTGGATCCCCTCACATTAATTCTAAACGTCGCTTTTCGAATCGATTTCTGACCGGCTTCCTACTTTTGCGCCATTGTTGTCTTCAAGAGATGTCACACTTCCGGGTTTGCGGCGCGTCAGGCTCTCGGTTTGGAAAAACGACGACTTTGTCGAATGTAAGAAATAGAAATGATTTGTTTTCATGATTTGCTTTATTTAATATATTTAATTTCACGACTTTATTTGTGAGGCAAAAATATGTCGTTTGGGACTTTCTAGAATTACTCTTGACGTTTAAATGACGGCGCCAACTCTCACGTCACACGTGTTTTGACGCGATGTCGGTGACGTGACTGGGCTTTCAAGAGACTTGAACCTGGCTCAGCCGAGTGGCGTGGCACACAAGCGAGACGCGAAAACCCGCAGGGAGGTATTGATTGAACGAGGCGAGGCTTCATTCTTGTCGACGTGCAGGTGGACCCCCAGACCACATTTCTAACATTGAATGCGCCTCATCTAGCTTGTATTTCGGACTCGGCGGCCACGGAATAAGCCATGCGATTGTTCATGGATCTTTTTTTCCTCATCCTCTTAGTAAGCAAGTAACAGAGTTCAGCTCATTTTCCCACATGTACGTTATTCATTTCACATTTGTGTTTGTTTGTGGTTTTGCTCCCGAAGCGCCTGGCCTCCAAGGATGCCAGGCTGGAATCTCTCCCACAGTTGAGGCGGTGTGAAAGGATGCAGTCCAAAATAAAATGATGGATGTTCTTGTTTACTAGCAAAATGTGACACGGCAAGATGCCAAAACGGCGAGCTGTGAAGTCACACTTCTCGCACCACAAAATGGCACCTCAAAAGCGGTCAAACGACCGACGCAATATGTACAAAATACATTTATCGTTTGTAAGAATGATGACGAATAGTCAATTATCATGTATAGTATCGACTGCAAAAACAAATCAGTTATTCAGTTCGCTGTATAACGATTATAATTATTTAATTAGGATATTTAAAGAATCTTTTTTTTATCGGTGGCGACTTATTCTTCACGTGACTTGACATGCGTTAATTCGTCAAAGGAGGACATGCTCAGCTAATCAGATGGCCGCCATGTTGGGACGCCTCCAGATTTGCCCTCCTGGCTCTCCCGACACCCCCTGTGGACTTTGAGGAGGGTTTTTTGATTACCTCTGTAGTGTAATTTGGAATTCCCTCTCTATTCCTGTAGATGGCCTTAGAATGTCCACCTGGCGTCAGTGACACGATTCTATTCTATGTTTGCGGGTCAGGGAGAGTTCAGTTTCAGCAATGTGTGCAATCCTATAGTAAGGTATTGTGGCTGTTGCCGTCCATCACTGTTAAGGAATTATTCCGCTAGAAGTAGTAGTAGAACATTGTTGATGAATTTCATCTTGCTGGGAGAACCATTGACACTAGTCTCTGTCCTGAACATCTGCTTGTACTTGGAACAAAGAGTGTGTTGTGATGTCTGGGCCCTAATTTCCCTTTGGTTAATTAACAGCCCCCCAAGGGTTTTTATTGCCTCCACTTCCTCATAAAAGTCCCTGAAGGCTCTCAAGTGCCCTCGGCCCCCACCACTTCTGGGGCCCCCCCTCCGCGGGACATGTTTTAGAGGAGCTGGTATCTCCGGTATCTTTGTTCCTGCCATCGCACCAAATGGGGGGTAGTGGTGGTCTGGTCTCACCTCACCGCTCCTGGCTTCCTCCGGCCACACCGGGACAGATGACATGTTACTTTCTTTGTTTCGGGATTTGCATGGGAGGCGTACCTCCCCGCCTCTCATTATCATATTGTCTCTATATAATCTCATGAATGTGTTTCTTCGGGGCGGCCTGATAATATCTGAGACTCACAGGAGCCAGAATCGATTCCACTCTGACATCGGTAGAATAAAATCTTTTCCCAATCAGCCGTGGTCCCTGAAGTGCTCATTCGTCGGGAAACAGCCACCGATCACCGAGTGTTTTTGAAGACCAGCGAAGCAGCAAACACCATATACCACATTTTTGGCGTCACGAACAGGATTCGTGTTCTCCAGGGGACCGTCCCGTCCGCTCTCTCCGCGAGCATCCAGCGGCCAGCCGACGACCTGTTGTGAGGTGAGTTGCTTGCACTCAAAGTCGCCGCAGCATGCTCGCTCTTGGAAAGGGGGGGAGGGAGCGTTGTCCCCCGCACGGAGGACAGTTAAACGGATCTGATGGGGCCACGGCGGGCTCCAGGGAAAGTTGTCTCTCCTAGTCAAAAGCCGTCATAATGCGACTATTGAAGGGGGAGTGGCCCCAAATAGAGACAGCGAAAGAAAAGTAAAAATAAAAACAGGAAAAATAAATAAAAAACAATAAATAAAAACAGGAAAAAATAAATAAAAAACAATAAATAAAAAGGGAACAGTAACAAAACGTTTTGGGAATTGTATGCGTGACATGTCTGGTGTGAATGATAAACGAGAAGAAAATAGTAGGAAGTCCCATAAAACGTGGACGTGGAAATTAGTCGTTTCAGTGGTCCCGCGGAGGATCGAAATTTTAGCTGTGTGATTGTGGCGGAAACACGGGTACGATTGAACTATGCTGCGACAAGAGATGGGTGAACCCAAACGGAGATGTCCGGTGGGAGCCTAGTCTCTGCCAAAGTCCAGCGCAAAAGGGAGGTTGCGTCGACCGCGTTTGGCTAATAGGAACGAGCGCAACCTTGGCATCCGTACCGTGAAGTGTGAGAGACGGCCAGCCACGAAATGTGGGCCGAAGAAATAGACGGCCAGCCACGGAATGTGGGCCGAAGAAATAGACGGCCAGCCACGGAATGTGGGCCGAGGAAATAGACGGCCAGCCACAGACATGTGGGCCGAAGAGAATGATGCGCGCGAAGCCACGTCGTTTGGGCACTGATCGAATTAGAGGTGTATGTGAGTTATAAGGCTTGTCAATTTAAATGCTGGTGTAAGAGGCCCCCAGGTAAAACGAAGGACTGGCGGTTTTTGAATATTGATTGAGCTGATACGATCTGCTTGCGGTTCGATTCCTCTATGGGGACGTGTCATAACAGCATACACATCTGTCAAAGTTTGATAAATTTGAGCCTGTACAGACCGCGTTTGGGAAATAGGTGCTGGACGGCTTGTGTGTGTAGAGAAAATCCCTCTGTGTGAAAAAGGGAAAACGTGGCAATGAGGCCTCTGGAATGCAAGGATTGGTATACCTGGGGAAAAAAGTATTTTGTGTGCACACTTAAGTTAAATTCTGCAGAAAAAATAAAGGGGAAAATATAAAGCGCTATTAGAAACGAAACGAAACGAAAGTTAAGTAAGACGTGCGTATTTGTCAGTGCACATCTGCACTGTTAAACAACAAACTGCATAGCCGCAGTTGGCAAACAGCAAAACGTGGAATGGATTCGAATCCTGCTCTGTCTTCTTTGTTTGTGAGTGTCTGTCTTCTTTGTTTGTGAGCGTCTGTGCATGCAGAGACGTGTGGGATCCCTGTATATGTGTGTGTGTGTGTGAGTGTACCCATGGGTGTGTGTAGGTGAGCGTGCGTGTGTGCGCGTGTGCGCGATCGTGAGTAAGTGTGTGTGTGCTCTTGAGTGCGAGTGAGTGAGCGTGCTTGTAGAAGAAACGAATGGAATGGATAGGATATTGTGCTTCTCGGTGCTCTGGGGCGCGTGCCCGCCTGCGGTGTCCGCTCGGGGAGGGGAATCTGGCTTCGGGGGCGGGACAGGGACTGGCCAACCTGTACCTGCCCACCGTGTTTCAAGGCTAGGCACTCCCCGTGTGGGTGACGTGGGGGCGGGGCGTGGGGCCGGAGTTGTGCCCTTTTTGGGGCCGACCTTGCTGGTAGCGAGAAAATGTGACAGGATGATGGGGGACGGCATGCTGAAGGAGCAAAAGAATGCATGACCAACTGTGGAGGTCCTGAGGTAACTGAAACCCAGGAGAATTAATGTGCCACAGCTGTCTAACAAGAAACAAGAAGCACGGGAATGCTACCTAACGACACTAATATAGATGTGCATGTATGCATCTCAAGAAAGAGTGTGGCCCCTCATAAATAATACGAGGGTCAGCTGGCACCCACTAGACCCTCTGGGAGCAATGAGAAATTGGAGTTGCAGAAAAGCCCGACTTGTTAATTTAAATTAAAGACAGAATGATAAAATTAAAAACCAATTATTGATATTGCTCTCTGGGGCTCTCCTCAATACTTCTGATTTTCTGTTTACATAAAAAAAAAAAAAAACCTGAGAACAGGGATTGCATAGCAGACTGACTACAGACTGATCATCATAAACTTGTGAACAATTGTTTTTAAAACAAGGTGTCATCTCCAACATAAGTTGAGTCCGGTACAGAAATAGCGCGGACGGAATACACCGGATCGAATATCAATTGAGACAGCCGGTCTTAAGGGGTCCATCTGAGGTTGGCAAAATCGTATGTGCATTGTTTAATTGATATTGTTATCTGCAATCAAAAAAAAAAAAAAAAAGGGGGGGAAAGGAACTATGCTAGTCCTATGGTGACCACCCCCATCGAGGTAGTGCGGAGAAACTACCCGCTCATTAAGGGGGTTAAAGAAATATCCAAAAAATGGAATAAAAGATGGCCTGACATCGAGAGGCCTTGGCCGGTGGAAGGGACTTTTAACAGGGAAGTAGTTGAGACTATACGTGCACTAGTATCAGCATACAAGGCAGGACAGAAAAAAGGAAAAAGAGGAGAAAAGAGGAAGGAAAAAAGAGAATGGGAATTGGGATTGTTAAAAATATTTGACGAAGAGGGACTCAAATTGAACCGAGAGTTCCAACAGAGAAAAGAGAAAATTAAAGCTGAAGTGCAGAAAAATATGGAAGAAGCTAAGAACCTAATGGAAAAAAGCAAACGTGCCTTTTTCACATGTGTCCCCTGTTAAGAATCCCCCACCGTATGATGTGAGTGAAGACCGTGGAAATGTATATTCACAACTTCCGATAATCAACCAGGAAGTTATCAGCTGGAGACGGAGGATAAGGACATTGTCGAAACAGGAAGAGCAAAGACCACCATCATCATGCACCCTAGCCCTGCCCGCCAAAGAAATAAAACACGATTTGCAAAGCATGGCACTTTTGACTACACCAGAAAGGAGACTGAATTGACGAGGCAAATATTGCTGGATTTGCCTAAAATTGACTATGACATACAGTTGTGAGCAGTTGACTGGCTTAAGAGTAAGTATTTACCCGAAGAGATTATGGACCTATTAGAGGGAATAGCCTCTTGCAAATTGACTAGGTTGAATGATAGAAAATCAGACGCGCTGAGTTCCATTTATCCAACAACATTGGGTCCTTCACAACAACTGGCGTTTGAATTGCTATCTGAGGTACACCCAATGACTTATTTGGTTAATTGTATGGATGCTTGGGTGACTGTCACAGGACAGGACCCCAATAGTCATCCATTGAATCAGGCTTTGTTCAGGCAAGCAGTGCTGGGGGGTTGTCCGTCTGATGTGCAGAAAATGATGACTAACTCTCCCACTCTCCCCACTTCAGATGACGTGAATTGGCGAACTCATTTCCTGTATTATGTGCAACAATCTCGAATGAGAGCCGAGGAAGAGACTGAGAAAACATCCAAGCTACAAAACGACTTTTTGAATTCACAAGTACAAGAGGCCAAGAGAGCCTCCAGTAATGCATGCAAAAAAGAGAAACTTGGGAGATCTAATCAAATGTCAATCAGTGTCTCTCAACAGGCTCCACCACGGCTGATCACACCCACACCGCAGCTCCAAGCCACACCTCAACATTACGGCCTGCCCACAAGGCAGGGCCGAGACGCATGGCTGGGGGGAGGTCTGAGACGGGAAGGTGGGCGTGGACGAGGAAGTCACGGGAGCCAAGCTGGCTGTTTCATTTGTGGTGATGTAAATCATTGGACAAGGAAATGCCCGCACCGCCGGCACCCACCTGTTCATCGATCAGGCTATGATCAACAAGCTCTGACTCCTCCTCCGCAAAATCAACAACAATAACAGGATACGGCACCTCCAAATGGACAATGCCCATCTGCTCCATGGGTACCTGAATCCCCAACAATAGGGATCACTGCTGGCCTCACTGAAAGACTGTCATGAACTTGAACATGCTGGACTACGCTTGCTCCCAATGGCTGCTGATGCAAGGCTGACTGTTGCTAAAGTCAGCCGATGACCCACCACTGAACTCTGTCTTCCAACAGTATCGGCTTTGGTCTCCTTAGACTTCCTCCAGATGACCTTACCATCCGCTGATCGGTCCTTCCCACTGCACAATGCTGTTGACAAACTAGAGATTGAAATTTATCGCATGGCCTGGTTGGGTGAAACACAAGGCAATTTGTTTAATGTTCCTTCCTCCTCAATTATTGTAGGTCCTGAAGGGTGTGGCAGCCAGAGTGGACCTATCAGAGGATCTCATCTCATTGACTGGTAGCTAGGCCTGACATGGCCGCGCCGCTCATACTTTTTTGCCGTCTACTCAAATATCCAAAAATTCTCATTCGTACACCTTTTTTGTAATTGATTTAGCTAAGGTTTTTCCCATATACCACTTTCAGAATCGTATAGGGAATTTTCTCATTCTCTCACCTGGGGGTTAAATTTTACCACACTCGGTTGCCCCACGTATTCGATTTTGTCTTTTGGAATTTTTATTCAAGTGCTTAAACACCTAATCTACTCTTTCCGACATACGGATGGCGTTGTGCTTATTCGGTATAGTAATGCATCATCTAAGATTTGTTGTTTGGATGCCACGTGGTGGCTCCTTTGACGTTTGGCTTTTTGCGGTTTCAAACTATCGCATGTGAAAATTACAATGCGCACTGCCTTTATATTTTTGGGGAGACTAAACACATCAGAAGGTACAGCGATGCCGGTTTCTTTTGTGCAGCCTGGTCTAGCTGATTTACTTAGATGTTTCTGAAAAAGAAGGTTCTGTTTCTGTAGTTCTTTTTCAGAAAAGAGAGGGGAACGTGCACAACAGGGAAGTAAAAGACTAATTTTGATGAATTTTGACAGCATGCAATTGGACCCAATTGAACAAAAACATTCAGCATGCATCAGATATGCGGCAGCATGAGGCAAATGTTTACAATAAAAAATTAAAAAAAAAAAAAAAAATTTAAAAACTGCCACAGGAACATCGATTCAACATAGGGAAGAAAAAACAAAGAAACAAAAACTTAGAGAGGCTCTGCTAAAACCAAAAGAAGTAGTTATTAAATGCAGGACACATATTAGAAGGATTTTTCCCACATAAAAGCAGGAAATGACAAAGCAGACTAGATGACTAAAGAGACTGCAGAAGACGACTTGATCTTTAGTGATGGAGGTGGAATCAAAAATGGGAAGTTGTATGTTTTCCAAACTAACAACCTTATTTCAGACCAAGAGAGGGTATCCCGGAGGAGAAGAACTAACCGGGTGGCCAGGGATGAGACTGGTTTGTATCGGCATGAAATTGATGGACGTCCAGTCCTGTCGGCAACTAAATTGAAGACTCCAGATCGGGAGGCATGGGTTTTTTCATCTGCAATTCAAGGTAAGCTCGAACCAACGTATCAGAGGCTTATATCAAAAACTCAGATGGTGATGATCTGAGTTTGTAACGATCAAAGCCGAAGTGGTGCCACAACCGGCCTCGGCCCAACTTGCTGAACTGGTGGGGTTAACAGAAGCATGCCTGCTCGCAGAAGGGAAAAGAGTGACAATCTACACAGATTCGGCATATGCGTATAGCGTGTGCCACCTGTTCGGTGCTGTGTGGAGGAATCGGGGGTTCAAGAAGACTGACGGTTCCCCCATCCAGCATCATGCGCAGATAATGAAGCTGCTGGTGGCCATGATGAAACCTAGAGAAATAGCCATTGCAAAATGTGCTGCCCACAAGTCCGATGCATCCAGAGTCACGCAGGGAAATAGAGTGGCGGACGAAGCAGCCAGGGCTGTCACGAAAGGCAGCCAGAAAGGGAAAGTTTTGTTGGTTACGCATGAGGTCGATCTCGAAGACAGAGTCACACTCAGAGATGTAATCTTAATGCAGGCAGCCGTTAACCCGATGGATAAACACCTTTGGGAGCAAAGGGGGGCGAGTCAAGACCCTACTGGACTGTGGAGAAATCACGAAGGGCTGGTAGTGGCGCCACCGGATTTGCGGGGACTATTAATCCAAGAGGCACATGGGTTGGCCCATGTGTCAAGGGGGGAGGTAAAGAGAAAAATAACCGCAGAATACGGGTTTTGGGCGCCATATTTGCTCGAACAAATCGACCAGGTAATTGGAAAATGTGCAATCTGTTTGAAAAACAATGTGAGAAGAGGGGTAGCCACCCCCACGGGTTATATCCCGACTCCTAATGGCCCCATGAGAGAACTAGTGGTGGATTTTGTCGACATGATACAACCTGTCGAAGGGAAAAGATATATGTTGGTGGTCGTAGACCGGTTTTCAAGATGGCCGGAGGCCTGTCCAACTAAACGGAAAGATGCTCAGTCTGTGGCCAAGTTTCTGTGCCGCGAAGTTATCAGCAGATGGGGTCTACCAGATAGGATTTCTTCGGATAACGGGAGAGAGTTTGTGGATAAAACGGTCAAAATCATAATGCAAAAATTGGGAATTAAACAGCGGCTCGGAGCAGTGTATCATCCACAAAGCCAAGGCATTTGTGAAAAAATGAACGGCGTCATAAAAAATCGAATTTCCAAAATTTGTCAACATACAGGCTTGAATTGGATAGCTGCCTTACCACTGGCACTGATGGTTTGCCGGTCGAGTGAACTGCGCGATTTGCATTTGACCCCACATGAATTGGTAACCGGTAGACGCATGCCTTCGCCGTGTTTGCGTACCAGTGGGAAAGGCCCAAGCCTGTCAATTTTGGAGGACGAAATGAAAGCCTATGTCAAACATTTAACCAAGATACATAGGAATATCTCCACCTATGTTGTTGACAGGCAGAAACAAGAAGAAACACAAGAGAGACGCGAAGCAAATACTAAAGACACGGTTCAGCCAGGAGACAAGGTGTATGTGAAAGTGTTCCGCCGCAAGTGGTACAACGAAAGACGGCAGGGGCCATTTGAAGTTGTCCGCTGTACCGGAACGGCGGTGCAAGTGAAAGGGTTGATCAAGGAAGCCAACAGTTCGACAATGTCAATCTCGACAACGCGCCCTCCCCAGATACAGGTGACTCTCCCCAACACAGCGACACCGTGCCAACTACCACCGGAGATGGTGTCCCCAAGGGACACGGTCACCCAACAGGACCCAGTGACGGACGCCCAGTCCGCCACAGAGTCCGGTCGCAGCGTTACATCGAGCAATGTTGAGGGAGTGTTGGGAAGTGCTGTCATACTGCCATGTAGTTGCGCAAGGGAAGGAAGGTCCCTGTGCAGACACACAGCCAAATGGGAAGACAACACCGGTAACACCCTTGCCCTGGCCCAGCGAACATATGGGGACAATGTACTGTTACTAAATACATATAGGCGATTTGAGGTGATTGCGCTCTATTTCTGACAAAAATTGGCATGAGTGATTTCGGAAACTATACGTGTACCTGTTTCAAAATGGGAGTGGGAAAGGCAGAACGCATGGGCGACCAAACTACGGTAGACAGTGTTACTTTCGTGACATTGACGGAGAAAAAAGAAATTGATGACGAACAACCAGACAGCCCAGTCACCGAGTATGTTAAGACGGAGAAGGCAGACACAATCAAAATTGACAGTGTATCCATGACAACGAGTGGCGACAACATTGAAACGCAGCTGGCCGCGTCGGGGACGCGCATGACAACGGCGGAGGCGGTAAAGCCGACGCCTGACGTTCCAGGACCTGTCCACGAAGCGTTTGCGGACTCGGACTGGTCCCCGGCGGAGGTGCGAACCAATTTGGATGCTATGGCAAGACGGGAAGCTGTTTGGAAGGCTTATGGGTTCGATGCTGTGGCACTACCGGAGGTTGATGAATGGGCAGGAAACATGACATGGCTTTGGATTATATCTTGGCGAGGCAAGGGGGGTTGTGCATAGCCCTAAACTTGACGGATGACGCCTGCTACACTTTGATCCCTGATAACACCGACAACATTACCAGTATCATCGACGCGCTTAAAGTCATTCGAGATTCTTTTGGGCCGTCTGAGGGAGCTGGTTGGTCAGCAACCAGCTGGATACAGGATAGACTGGGAACTATAGGGACGATAGTGGCGCAGGTGTTGGGGGCGCTCGGAATATCACTATGTGTGATGCTTTGTTTTTGCATTGGGATAATGACAGGCGCAAAGGCCATGATATTACGGTGGATAGGCGTGGTAATGCCAAGGGACCAGACCCAGATGCCGCTGCTCCCGATCGACCGTAAGACTGAGCCGACTTACTCTGGTGAAATGATAGTGACTGACAGGTACTCGGATTAAACATAATAAAATGATAAGGGGAGTGCATGTGAGAGGAGTATTGATATCAGAAAAAAAAAAAAAAAATAGAGCTGTACACGAAAATGAAAACCCAAAGTTAGGGGATGAAGGAGTGGGAACATCTGCGTAGCGCCACTTCCTTGGGTTTTTATTTTCCTGTTTGTGTGATGTGTTGCATGATCCTACTGGAATGTGATCCACCATATGTCGTTGTCCGGCCCGCGACCAGTTTACCATCGTTATTGTGTCAAAAGTTGCATGTGTTTTGCGTTGAGTGCCATTGTCATCACGCGATACTGGCAGGAGTTCTTATTCATTCCAGAACCTCTGGATGCTGACCGGGGCCGTGCAAGGGACTCTATGGACAGTGACCTGGACATAAGGACTTTGTATGGACAGCAGGCCCTGGGCAGTGATACCCAGCACGTTCTATCGCTGAAGATTCGGGGAATGGACTCTGCCTCGGCACGCACTTACACATGAAGAAGGGGGGCGTCATTTCGGGGGCTTGTTTTGATAGCATGGTTTGATATCTCATTACTATATACCTCATTGTTTATTCCAGTATTTTTACCTCAATTTGTTACCTGCTGGCCGGCTGATTATGTAACGGTACAATTTCTCTGTCTGGTGAGCTCATACTGTTTTGTGGATTGTAATGTGCCAGGGCTCCTTACATCTGGTTGACACCAGGTGAAGGGAACCACTGGGGATGGTAGGAAGGGCCTTCCTCTTTTTCCTTGTCATTAGACTGGCGAGGTTTTTTCTTGAGGAGGGGCCGGCAGCTTTTTGGGGCTTCTAACGGGCCACACCAAATTCATTACTTCGCAATTTGTCACCGTTGTAAGGGTATTACCTAAGGGGGGTGGTATTGTCGTTTGAATTATGCGGACTTCAATTTTCTTTGCTTGTGGTACCTGAGAGGCCTCAGATTGTTGTCAGGGAGCAATTGGCTAACTAAATAGTTTGAGTTTTCCTAGTTAAAATAACCTTAAGTAGCATGCCTTGAGCGTGATTTAGGCTGAAGATTTTAGGCCAAATTGTAGATGTGAGCATATATAAAAATTTGATTGGGGAAAGATGTTTGGACCTTTACCGATGTTATCTTTTGTTAGACCGTTTCCGGGACTACTACTTTGTCCCGGAAGGGGGGAATGTAGTGTAATTTGGAATTCCCTCTCTATTCCTGTAGATGGCCTTAGAATGTCCACCTGGCGTCAGTGACACGATTCTATTCTATGTTTGCGGGTCAGGGAGAGTTCAGTTTCAGCAATGTGTGCAATCCTATAGTAAGGTATTGTGGCTGTTGCCGTCCATCACTGTTAAGGAATTATTCCGCTAGAAGTAGTAGTAGAACATTGTTGATGAATTTCATCTTGCTGGGAGAACCATTGACACTAGTCTCTGTCCTGAACATCTGCTTGTACTTGGAACAAAGAGTGTGTTGTGATGTCTGGGCCCTAATTTCCCTTTGGTTAATTAACAGCCCCCCAAGGGTTTTTATTGCCTCCACTTCCTCATAAAAGTCCCTGAAGGCTCTCAAGTGCCCTCGGCCCCCACCACTTCTGGGGCCCCCCCTCCGCGGGACATGTTTTAGAGGAGCTGGTATCTCCGGTATCTTTGTTCCTGCCATCGCACCAAATGGGGGGTAGTGGTGGTCTGGTCTCACCTCACCGCTCCTGGCTTCCTCCGGCCACACCGGGACAGATGACATGTTACTTTCTTTGTTTCGGGATTTGCATGGGAGGCGTACCTCCCCGCCTCTCATTATCATATTGTCTCTATATAATCTCATGAATGTGTTTCTTCGGGGCGGCCTGATAATATCTGAGACTCACAGGAGCCAGAATCGATTCCACTCTGACATCGGTAGAATAAAATCTTTTCCCAATCAGCCGTGGTCCCTGAAGTGCTCATTCGTCGGGAAACAGCCACCGATCACCGAGTGTTTTTGAAGACCAGCGAAGCAGCAAACACCATATACCACACCTCCTTAGCATTCATGAGAAAAGGCTCGAGATTAACAGAGATGTAAACATCCGCTTTAAAGCGTTTTTTTTTCTTTAATTAAATCGCATTTTAATTGCTGGACTGAAAAAATAAACATGCTCATTAGGAAACTTTCAAAGATGACTACAAGCCTACTCATTAATGTTGCATCATGCAATCTTGGGAAAAGACGTCATTACATAATATCCGACCATCCATGTATACGTGTGTGTGTGTGTGTGTGTGTGTATATAAATAAATAAAAAGCAGCAAAATAGTCAAACATCTCTCGGTACAGTGGCCTACAAAATTGTCACGAGCCACTAGACGCTTGATCAATAATGTGCTTGAATAAGGTGTGTAATCATGTGAAAACTTACAAGCCACATGTGTTGCCGTGATGGGGGTCTTTATTAATGCCAGCCATTTTCAGACCCCCCCCCCCCTTTTTTTTAATAACCCCAACTCTTGAAGAAAAAAAAGATATAAATGGGATTGAATGTGCGGAGGCTGAACCCCCCCCCCCCCATCTAAATGCGTGTTTGGGAGCGGAGGGATGGCAGAGATCAATAATCAATCGCCCGTCTGCCTCATCATGTTCTCTTTGATTGATCGATATCAATTATCGCTCAGCGGGACCTACACAGTGTGGCACGGCGGGTACACTGTGACTATTTGTCTTAAAGTCAAATTATCCATCACAGACTTTTAATTTGTCTGCCATGCTAACAGAAAACATTTTTTATTTTTCTTCAAATGCGACTTTAAAAAAAAGCAATATTTGCTTGTTCATGTTCGTTCCATGTGCACAGGATGTCAAAGACGAGGGAGAACAAAAACCTCAAGCTGAAACGCGTCAGGTCGTGAACAAACGATTGAATGATAAAAGCAAGTATGAATGCATGAGGGGAAGGACGGATGCATGATGGGTGAATGAATTATTGAAGTCATGAAGAACGGAGGCGCGTAAATGAATGAATGAACGCATTGATAGATACAGGTTGAAATGACGCAAACATGGCTGATTGAATAAATGGCCGGATGGATGGACGCGTGTCAATGCGTGAGTGAATGGATGAATGAGTGAAAATCGATGGATGGGTAGATGAAGGAATGAATGACTTAAGTAACGAAGGGAGGGAAAACCAAATGAGTGAATGATAGATTGAATGCACGAATAACTGAATGGCGTAACTGAGGGCTGAATGAATGGATGGATGAATCAAAAATGGATGCAAATGCAAGCATGTAATCCTTAATTGAATTGAATTGATTGAATGAATTGTAGTGGAAGTTGCCGAAAGAGTTAAAAAAAAAACCCAAATGGTTAAATAATAATATTGAGAAATATTTATTCCATTCTCAAAACTATGGAATGAAATGTTGTGCTTTAAAAAAAAATCTTTGCTTTCTGATTCTCATTATTCACGTTCCAGTAAGTGTTCTTCTAAAATGAAATGCGAAGCTGCAAAATTAAAACGGCCCCCCCCACCCAAAAAAAAAACAATTATCATGATTGTGAGTGTGGATCCAAATAAAGCGAGCAAAATACGAAACGTTGGTAATCACTGATCATGTAACCACCTGACCTGCAACCTGCAGCATCCTGTGCGCCGGCAGTGGTGGGAGTGGGGGTGGGCTGAGACATGCAGCAAGGAAATCGCCACATTTTCACACGGCTTCTGAGCGGAGACGAAGCTTTCACTCTGCGCAGTGTCCTCTTTCAGCCTTCTCGTCGTCTTCATCGCAACCTGCGCGAGGACGTAAACGTCAACTTCTTGCAAACTGAGGTGAGACTTGGACACTGATTCTATATTTTTATTGAGTTCTTTATTTTTTAATCTTAAGAGTGGACATTACAGGTCCCGTCTTATTGACATCATTTATGTGTGGAAAATGACGCAATTCAACCCTGCCTGAAATCCCCATGGGTACTTTTCAAAAAGGACGACTTTCAAAAGGCAGCTTAAAAGGGGTACCGCTGGTGACGGTAACGTGTGCGCAGCGACACATGGCTCATTGGTTCGGGAATACTCGACTGTATATTCTCACTGGTCCCACATCCAAATCAGCCCAAAAGCCACCATTTAAGATTTAAGATTTAAGCTAAAAATATATATATATATATTTTTTTTTTAACTTGGTACCTTTCACACAGAGAGCATTGTCCGGGGGAAAAGCAGGAAAATGTGGAAAATGGCAACGGCTGTCAGCAGCACCATGCGATTGATTCTCACTTTGCATTTTGGAGGTCCTGTGTTCAAATCCTGTGCTCAGTCCTCATTTCCATTGATCAGTTCTTCACGACCACTTTCACGCAGAGTCGCACCGTAATAGGTTCCTTCGAGACATAAAAGTCGTGGAGAGTTGCCGTTTTTTTTTTTTTGCGCTGTTGGTGAAAAATTGAGATGAAGGAATTCCTGAAATTGGTGGGAGTTGAAACTTCCCAAAGTAGCTTGAAACCCGATGCAGCTGTAAAGTGCGCTTCACGGATTAGAGTGGGAGACCTCTTCACTTCATCTGTGGTCAAATGCTCTCCCACTGAGCTGTGCCCCACTCGATTGGGATGTCGTTTATGTTCCGGCAACGTGGTGGCCATCGGGAAGTTCGGGTAAAAAAGTACTGGGCAAAAAAATCAGAGCGGCAGCCTGAAACGCGTCTGCGGCGAGGCGCTTAGAGCACCACTATCGGTGTTTACGTTTTGTATTTGCACAAAAGTGCGACAGTCGAATGGAAAAATGTGGTGACGACGTCAAGTATCCGTTGGTTCCGCAGAACTGGCCGATGGGGTCGCGGCAACATGGACACCGCCAACGCAAGCCAAGCGCAGCAGTCGTCAGCAAGCCAGCCCTCCGCTAACAGGATGGCGCTCGCCTGGGACAAAGTAGCCTACCCGGGCCTGCAGGACAGCACCCGTCTGCCCGCCGTGCGCGTGGCGCTCATCCTGGTGTACGGCACCATCATCGCCCTGGGCGTGGCGGGCAACGCCCTGGTGATCCACGTGGTGTTCCGCTTCCGCCGCCTGCGGACCGTCACCAACTTCTTCATCGCCAATCTGGCTCTGGCTGACCTCCTGGTGGCCTCCCTGTGCTTGCCCTTCACGCTGGCGTACACCCTGCATGGCGAGTGGGCGTTCGGCCGGGCGCTGTGCTTCGTCTTGCCCTGCGCTCAGGGCGCCGCCGTTCACGTGTCGACGATCACGCTCAATGTCATCGCAGTGGACCGCCTCCGTGGCGTGGCGCGCCGCCCGAATGGGGCGCCGCGCATGTCCCGGCGGACGTGCGCCGCTGTGGTGGCGATCACCTGGGTGGTCAGCGCGCTACTCGCCAGCCCGCTGGCCATCTTCCGCGAGTACGCCATCTTCCACTTGGGCCCCGGCGAGTCCATCCGGGTGTGTGCTGAGAAATGGCCCGAGGAGGGCAGCAGCACCCCCTACAGCCTGGCCATGATGCTGCTGCAGTACAGCCTGCCCTTGGCTGTCAACACGGGGGCCTACGTGTGCATCTGGAGTAAGGTGGGACGTTTTTGTTTTTTTGTTCTTCCGCATCTGTCAGAATAAGACTCCATGGCCCTGTCTCGACCTTTCTGGCATCCATTAAATAATGCAACTGAGAATATGTAGTCTTCTGTTTGTATAATATGGTGAGCGTTAAAGATTAAAGGACCAGTGAAAACTTGCTCGGAACTTTTCAATTGGTGCCATGACCCGAATCCTTCTTTTTTCCAATCGCCTGTTTTCATGCTCCATGCCAAGGCCAAGTCAAATGCAACAATATTGCTTCGGCACCATCTTGGTGCCACGGGACCATGTTGAAGGGAGTAGAGGAGCTTCATTTAGTTAGGCCAGTGGTTCTCAGTTTCCAACTCATAAAATATTGAGCTCTCCAAGTACTATCAGAATGACCAACATTAAAATACAGAAGCCAAGGCTTTTTAGTCCTGACAAGTACAATTACTAAATTGAGGTTGTAAATGTTAATATTTAATTCAGTGATTCTTTCTCACGCAAATCAAAGCCCAAGTACCGCGAGATGAATTTAGGCCATAACCTTGTCTAATTGAAATATATATATATATATATATATATATATATATATATATTCCTATGCTGCCACCTTGTGGCATCTAGGAAATTACATACCAAAATTTGTTGAAAAATAAATAAACACACACATACACAATATTTGGTTGCAATTCTAGCTCTCTGTTAACAACAGCACCTTTATTTCTCTCCCATTACCTGGAGCCAGATGAACGCCAGCCGCCTGTCGCGCGCCCACCGCCGCCGTCGCAAGACCACCAAGATGCTGATGACGGTGGTGGCCGTCTTCGCCGTCAGCTGGCTGCCGCTGCACGCCTTTCAGCTGGCCGTGGACATCGACAGCCGCGTGGTCTACATGGACGACTTCAAGCTGCTCTTCAGCGCCTTCCACGTGGTGGCCATGTGCTCCACCTTCGTCAACCCCATCCTCTACGGCTGGATGAACAGCAACTACCGGAGCGCCTTCTTGGATGTCTGCAGATGCTACCGGCCCTTTAACTCCATAAAAAGATGAAAACGATGGCCTCCGCCCCAGCTTACAAGTTCAGCAAGTTCTAAGTCACACTTCCCATTGCAACTTGTTGCTCGGGTGAGGAGTGGGACTGTGAGTGCAGTTTTATTGTCCCTCTCCGTGTTGCTGAACCGTTTGTGTTCGTTCAGTCCGTCGCTCACAGACTTGAGGCACCGCTAAAACAGATGCTAATTAGCGAGAGGCTAGCAGGGGGCCTTTCTTGAAGCAGTAGATTGGCTGTTTTAAATACACCGAGTGTATTTCTCTTTGTTTGGTTTGACAGTTCACTACAACTAGGAGTGGCGTCCTACTGTCGCGACAGTAAAGTATTGCCAAATTCCTGCCTTGCTGTGCCTCTGCAGGCTCGACTGGCTGTATTAAAGCAACAGAAATGCATATTTTGAATGACTTCCGTCGGAAGGCTTTCCGGTTGTCTTCAGCTGCTACCGGACCTTTAAGAGCGACAAAAAACACCAATTAAAAAAAAAGTCCATACCTAATAGATGAGTCCGTCAAAGTTTACATTGGATTTTTTTTGAAGATTTTGTACTCTACAAGTATCCTCTATTCGCTAAGCACCCTACTAGTTTTGGATAACTACATGCGCATCTTTCGGTCGATTGTCGGTGTTTTGAAGAAGAATGACAAAGGCAGCTCAAAAGAAAACTAAAAAGCGTTTTCAAACTTCACCCGGTGTCCCCACCACACGTCGCCGCCAAGAACGCCGTTGCTTTTGAATGAGCTCCAAATATCGGGGAGTCGAATAAGAAGCGAGATTTCTGATTTGATACTGCTGAACACTTTTCACTCACATAAGCATTGGTGGTTCAGTGGTAGAATTCTCGCCTGCCACGCGGGAGGCCCGGGTTCGATTCCCGGCCAATGCATCATTGTTTTGCATATTTCTCCATTGTGAGGCAAATTAAGGTTTCTTATTTTATCTCAGCTCCGGTTTCCTCCCATATTCCAAAAACATGCGTGGCAGGCTGATTGAACACTCTAAATTGTCCCTAGGTGTGAGTGTGAGTGCGAATGGTTGTTCGTTTCTGTGTGCCCTGCAATTGGCTGGCAACCGATTCAGGGTGTCCCCCGCCTACTGCCCAAAGACAGCTGGGATAGGCTTCAGCACCCCCCGCGACCCTAGTGAGGATCAAGCGGCTCAGAAGATGAATGAATGAATGAATATTTTATCTCATTTTATCATCTTAAAATACTTCAAAAAAGAGTAAGAATGATCATTTTGATTAAATTACAAGCAAACCGGTTGCACATTGATTTACATTCAATTTGTCTTGCAGTTTAAGCGGCGCTGCCTCGACAAGTTGCGTCACAAATATTTGTTACAAATGCTTCTTAAAAGCGGAAAACCTGGAAAAATACCATGATAAAAAATAAATGTACACCTAATAAAGCGGAGCTTGGTAAGAGATAGTAGCCCAGATCATATTTGCTGTCCCTTCCTTTGTGGCAGGTTTAGTTTTCCACTTTTAAGAAGCATTTGTAACAAATATTTGTGACGCAACTCGTCGAGGCAGCGCTGCTTAAACTGCTACACAAATTGAATGTAAATCAATGCGCAACCGGTTTGCCTGTAACTTAATCAAAATGATCATTCTTAGCCTGGCAGAAGGACAAAAGGGTTGTAAACACAAACCAAACAAACAAAAAATATAAGAAGCATGTTGTGGTCAAAGGATAGAGGTCAAACGATGTAAATTCAATTCAATTGTTTTCATCGGAGAGAGAGACAGAGACAGAGACCGAGAGCACTTACATGTCCATCTAATGGCTCCATATTTGTGCAGATTCATTTAATATATCTTGATTTATTGGGGTTTTCTTGACTTCCTCATGCAAGCTCCTTCAGAGACCCAATATCACCGACTTTCTTGTCTTTCAAGTTCAGAAGTGTGATTGTATTAGTCCTGATGGATGCCTTCGAGTAAGACCACCTTCATGTATGGGGGGTTACAGTCAGCCCCAATGTTGAAAGGTCCTAAATTATATTTCCGACAGACAAATGGTGGAAAAAAATGGGGGCAAAAATACCTTCAGATCATGACATAAAAATAAGCATGTACTGTATCGACATAAGTACAAGTAAAGGTTGAATTGATGTGACATCACAAGAGATAAGATGAATTCAGGGCAGGATGAGGCATCTTTATTGGCTGGATGATGAGTCACAAACAGGAAATAGGTCGTAAACAGGGAGTGATGTGTTTTAGGCGCACGGGAAGGCGGCAGCCAGGTACTGTGCCACAGGGAGGCGGGGACGGGGTGTTAAGTTCCATTCCGGGGCCTGATGCTGAACTACAAGTCGTGACTCTCAGGTGGCGGCCTGCTCCTGGCCCGGGCGTGGGCCTCGCAGTACAGCTGGCCCTCCACAAAGAAATAACCTTTCTGCTTCAGGTTGAGGTCGCAGTCAGCGCACACAAAGCAGGTCGTGTGGCGGAACTTGTCGCGAGCCTTTACCACCGTACCGCTGGACCAGTACGAGAAATAAACACATGCACAATCAAAAAAAGATAAAATAAAAGAATCAGGCTTCAGCTCACATTCCTTTATGCTCCTCAGCTTATGGAACCCCCAACATTTGGGGCTGCTCTGTACACCACGTACCTTTTTCCTGTTCTTGGGTTGTCATCACAGTTTTGCCATCGCTGCTACTTGTTATACGGTCACAAGATTGAAAAGCCTCTGACGGCATTTTAAATGAATGAGAATAAATCAAAGTCAATAATGAAAATACAAATGAAAAAAAATGTTGAAACATGAAATAAATTATTTAAAAAATACTCAGGTTTTTTTTGTCTTACTTAAAATCAAAAAACAAAAAAACGCCCAACATGGAATGAGAATACATATGGATTAAAAAATCCAATTACATAATTTTACTGTTTTTATTTTAGCAGAATAAATATTTCGATAAATACAGCCATTTATATACCCTTGTTCCATAATTTAGCGTCTGCGCTAGATGCATTTATATTCCACTAATTTTGAAATGTGTACAGCTCTCTCTGAAACATTTATTTTTGTGCATGCAAACAACCCAAATTTTGCTGATGTGTGGGACAAATGCTGTATAGGATATCTTAGGACATTGACGCTAACTGATCCCGTTGGCTGTGAGGGCTTTACTGCCATCTTGTGGCCTCAGACGCAATTACACTCAGTTTACGGGAATGCATATTTTTCAGGAATTTTCGCGACAGGGCTCGCTCCATATCGCAGTAGTATAGTATTCACTTTTCATGTGAGATAATAATAGTGTGCGGATGTGCACTCACACAATGCCGTTTCCGCACTTGTCGCAGATGGGAAGTTTCTGCAGGTTTCCAGCAGGCGCGCTGGGTTTGGTGGTGGGTGCCTTGACTGTCCTGGTCACGATGGGCTTGGTGCCTGCAACCATACGCGCCACACCACATTTGGTCATAATTCAGAACACCAATCAATCATTTCACACAGTTACATTTAATCATGCAAATACGCTTCCTGTATTTGATTGCAGCCACAAAATGTGAACAAAATGCACGAAAATGGACTTTGACCCCGCTGGACTTGTTGTGAACTGACCGTCGCTCTCGACATATTCCTGCAGCGCCTTGAAGGATCCCGACTGTCGAGGTTGTCCCGGTTCTTCGTGATCCTTCTGCAACATGCGATAGACGTCCGAATCTTCGATGTTAGCTAACGTCCTCGGGCTGTGTGCACAATGGTGACGGAAGGATGTTAGCGTGTCACGTATTTGACAGACGTTTTAGCCCGCGCTGTGCCATAAGTCAATCAAGCTATTGATTTATTTATGTGTATTCTATTTTTATATTTCAGTTTTCTTTTTTTCCAGCTAAAATGACTTTTTCCAAGTGGCGTACCATATTTCTCCGCTCTATGAGGCACACCCAAACACATTCAATTTTCTCAAAAGCTGACAGTACGCCATATAATCCGATGCGTCTTATACACGGACGGATCGATATTCAGATTTCTTGGATATATTGCAAGTGACCTACAACGAATGCTGGTCTATCATATCAGGAGTGCAAAAGACAGAAAACACTGCGTCATCCCAGCTGTCCTAAAATGCCCACCCGACACATCTCTCGACACACTAACCGCGATTCAACATGCCCGGTGTGGCCCGTCTAAGCAGGAAATGGCCTGGAACAAGGGATGTGTTGCTTCTTCATCAGGTTAGGTAACAGCAACGCATGAATTGATGGATATTTACATCGTCATAACGACACATCGTGCATCAGACGGACGACTGAACGACAAGGCAGTGGTTACGAAACTTTGGAAAACAATCAGTAGCTACAAAAAGTCACCATCTTGATGTTAAAATGCAGGACCATAGTTGAACATTAATACTGTAGAAAAATACATTCTATTCAGTTCAAATGGAGCGCACATAAAAGTGAAATACAAATTTTTACCCAAATGACTGTTCAAAACATGCACCGCGGTAATTTTCAACAATTAAAAATGAGGTTTTGACAAATCGTTTTCTTTTTCAGAATTTTTGGCAGTTTAACAAATATTTCAATGACGTGGCGAAAGTATGATTTAAGATTTCCCTTGATGGTGATTTTCGAAGTTATATTGATTAATAAAAAAATGCAGATTTTGCTTTAGAAATACAAAGGATTTAATTATTACGATTTTATAATTTTAACATCATTATATATTATGATTGAATAATTGTGATTTAATTAAGATTATTTTTTATTTCTTTTGTTGTGCCGCAGAAAGGTGAAGGGCATATTCGTTGACCTGTCGGGCTTGGGGTGCACGAATCCTTTCATCTGCCCCTCCATGGCGTCCTGGATGTTTCCGGAAGAGTAGAGCCCGATGGGCGTGTTGTAAGTGGTGCTGACCACCTGATGCGTGTCGTCGATATTGGCTGCCGCCACAAACGGCTGAGCTCGCCGGTTGTGCGCCACGCCGATGGCCTTGTACTCCTGCGCTCAACGAAGGTCAAAAGGTCAAAGTTGTCCAACCCATGAGCAGACGGAAACACTTCATCAAACAAACAGACAGACAGACAGACAGACCCTGCAAAAATATTCAAATTGACTACGTAGACATTAGCGAGTGCTTTTCTTTTTTTTTTTTTGGCTCTGTTTCATCTGTGAAAATACTTTTGGAGGGGACTGTAACGTCTAATTTTGGAGCTTTTCCAACTCACCTGCGGCTCGGATTGCAGGTTGATCTTAAAGGGGCTGCCGCCCTCTGTCACCCGGGGCGACCACAGTTTAGCTTCTCTTCTAAGATCATCACAATAACAATTTGACCATTAAAAAAACAAAATAAACAAATAAATTAATTCATTAAAAAAAAAACAATAGAATGCGCTGACAGACAGAATTATTTGTTGTTGACATTTTTCTTCCAGATATTTTTTTTAAAACAATATTTAAGAAATGATAAATAAAACAATTGCTTGAAAATAAATCAATAAAATAAAATACAATAATTTGCCCCCACCACGACACCTTTATTAATTATAGATAACTATTATTGCTACATCTAAGAAAGAAACTGATCAAAAAAAAAATGTAGCCAAGAAATATGGAATCAGACTGTCAAATTCCACCCAATTATTTTGCAGTTTCGCTCTTCCGTGCGCTCTCTTTCAAAGTGAAGATAAGACGAGAGACCGTTCACCTTTCCACGGTCAGCGTGAGCTGATGGGCGGCCTCTTTGATTTTGTTCTGCGCATCGCAGTGCAGCATGTCAGCGGCGGATGCGCCGTCGATGGCCACGATCAGGTCGCCGGCGCAAAGGTTGGCTACGGACGCCTTGCTGCCGGGTGTGATCTACAATGGCGGGAAGAGGAGACCGAAAACTCATTTAATGAACTCCCAGTCATTTCAAAAGTGGAGTACCGGAGCCCATTTTGACCAGACTTTAAAGACTTCCTGCGTGTTGTGTTCTGTAACAATAAAAGCGGTGAAGCTACAAAAACAAAGAATAGATTCTCTTCTTTCACCTGACAAAAAAAAAAAAACCTTGTCTCTAGCTTTTTCCATTTTTCTCATAATCAGCTACAGATCACAGTTGGGTTCACCAAAGCACCAATTTCTGACTAAAAAGCGGAGGAAAAAAAACCTTTTTGTGAAATAAAAACAGGTCAAACTTTGATGCCAATGTTTTTTGCTTCTGTGGAGGTAAAAAAAAACCCCAAAAATGTAAGTCAAGTCAAGTCAACATTATTTATAGAGCAAGACCAAGAATGTGCTTTGAAAGGCAAATTCTTTTTTCCAGAAAAAAAAAAAACTTACCCACAGCATGGTGCCATCATGTCTTTTGGTGTTAGCTATTCACACAATCCACATCATTTTTTTCTTAACAATTATGACAGATTTTCTGCTACCTACCATGACACACATTCTGTTTTGAGTCTAAGGTGCCTAAACATATCCGACTTCAAACGTATTGCCGCTTCTCACTCTGTTATAATCTTCATTTGTGTCCTCTCCTCAAAAGCTGTGCTGATGTCTCAATGAAATTGAAAAGGAATGCAATTCTGCCCTCCACTGACATCACTGTCTATACATCCATTCTTAATCTTTTTTTAAACGCACACAACCTCATCAGATTTGACGCACCCACTTATTTAATATTCTGGCCCTTGATGCACTGTGCTGTGACCTTACTACATTACCACACACACACACACACACATGCGCACACACGCACACACACACACACACACACACACCCACACACACACACCCACACACACACACCCACACACACACGCACACACACACACACACACACACACACGCACACACACACACACACACACACACACACACACACACACACACACACACACACACACACACACACAATGAGGTCATGTGACTATAAATAAGGCCTTGACGAGGGAGTGCTGATTTATGGCACACATCAGATGTTTTCCCGCTCGGAATGTCAGAAACGGGCAAAGGTTTAGTTTTTTTTTTGTTTTCTTTCTTCTTTTTACTGGATTCGATCCATGCGACTAATTTGAAAAGTACTTGTCGTAAATTACCACCATCGTCTCCGGATTTACTTGCTATGTCTGTTTTGGGTTATTTTTAAATCTCCACCAAGGAGCTCGATTCACTTGCTTGTACATTAGCTAAAAATAAAAGTGTATGTAATTTGGGCAGAAAAGACAATGTGTGATTCTAATTTCCACAGATATTGATTTGTGAAGCAAAAACAATATGTGGTATATGAATCCCACACCAACTTGTCAGCAAACCTGACAAGAGATTTCTTGGTTCGCAAAAACTTCCCGTGACGTACTGCACGATTTCCATTGAGTTGCTCATTCGTGAACGTCAATTTTCAGGGTTCGCTCTCAAACCGAATCTTCACGACAAAATGCAGACATGCAGACGATACGAGGCTTTGTTGTCGCTGTCATGTTGCCAAAATTAGCGTGCAGCTGGTGAACATGAGCGAGCATTTGGCAAACAAATAAGGAGATGTTTCCTCAAGGGATCGCTTGGGCCTCCAAAGTAAACGCCACCGCATACTGAGGAGTACGTTAACAGCTAGATACTGTCGATGTTGACGCATGCTTTTCATGTCGATGGGGTGATAACGTGTCTCATTTGCATTGAAAGTAAAAGAAAGCAGAGTTGAAAATGCCAAGGAACAAGTCCCGAGCCACAACTTTCCAATGTGGGGACAACACAATGCCCCCCCAGCCCCTACAAAAAAAAAGTTTACCATATCTCTTTGAGAAAAACGTATTAGGTTACAGACAATGACAGTCAAGTCAACAGTATTTATAGAGCACTTTCAAACAGCCATCGCTGCATACAAAGTGCTGTACATGGAGCAATTTAACATGCACAATAAACAGGAAGACAAATCGGTAATAAAGGCGGTAGAAAGCACCAAACAGTAAAACCAAGAACAAATGTATCAATAATATTAAGCAACTGGAAAAAATATTGCTTTTTTCCAGTTGAAAAATAAATAAATAAAATATAATACAAATATTGGCCTTCTTGAAAATATTTATAGACGTCTTTTCTTTTTTATCTTTCTTTGTTTTTACCATTTTTATGAACAATTACAATAAAATATTTTGTAATGATTAAAAACATTAATTTTACAATTGTAGTTGGAAAAAAGTTGAAAAAAGACAATTTTAATGCTAACTAGTATTTTATTAGTATTATCAAAAAATGGTTGTCCGTCTCTGTGTGCCCTGTGATTGGCTGGCAACCGATTCAGGGTGTCCCCCGCCTACTGCCCGAAGACGGCTGGGATAGGCTCCAGCACCCCCCGCGACCCTAGTGAGGATCAAGCGGTTCGGATGATGAATGAATGAATGAATATTATTATTACCATTATCATTACTATATGGAGTATTATTATTCCTATTCCTAGCATCACAATGATGATGATGGTTAATAATTGTTTAATAATACTTTAAAAACCTTGTGACCAAATGTTTAAATGGAAAAAAAGGTTAAATATTCATAAAACATACATTGTAATTTAGGTAAAAATAAATAAAAAAATTAAATCAAAAATGTTTATTTTCCTGAGACAGTTAACATATGTACACCCCCCACCCCCGCCACACCCCCAAAAGTCATAGCCCTTGTAGAAATGTGGGCGCACAATGGTTAAAACTGGTTGTGACATTTTTTTTTTATGAACGCTGACCACAATCAAAATGCGTGTATATCTCTTTAAGAAAAAAAAATCATTTGTGTTTACATTCTACTGGCTGCCCATAAAGACCAGGAGGTGATGTTCCTTTCCTAAAAAGGCAGTGAGGACACGCGCACGCGCACACACACACACGCCCACACGCACACACGCACGCACGCACACGCACGCACGCACACACACGCACACACGCACACACACACACGCACGCACGCGCACGCACGCACACGCAGGCACACGCACGCACGCACGCACGCACACACACGCACACACACGCACACACACACACACACACACGCACACACACACACACACACACACACACACACACACACACACACAGTGGCCTTGAAATGATGGCTCCAGTTGTTCCTGATGTCTTTTCCTAAAAATAGCGGGTAGGCGCTGGGGATGGATTAGAAGATCGAATCGCGTCTAAATTGTTGTTCTACTTCTGCTCTTATGTCACTTTTCACGTCGTACATGCTGCGAGTGTGCGTTTCAACTTACGTGATTCGTGTCGAGTATTTGTTTTACCAACGTGAGATTTTTGTCTCACCACTTCCGAAAAGTATCTGCTCATCTTCTTCCAGGCTACCGTATCGTTGGACATATCAGATTGTGCGGTAATGTTTTTTCTATAAACGGAGACGGAAATACACCGTCCGTTCGGCAAAAATGAACATATTTTACCGAAAATCCCGATAGCCAAATGGTCATATTTTGATAACCCACAAGCCGCATGTGCTTACAATTTTTTAAAAAAGTCTACACACCCCGGTTCAAATGCCAGGTATTTGTAGTACGCCAAAAAAAAAGAGACTAAGATAAAACAAGACAAAATTTGCCAGCATTAATGTGACCAAGAACCCGTGCAACTCATTTGAAAGAGTAAAGGTGGTTGCACAAGTGTACACACCCTCTCATAAGGGGGATGTAGCTGCGCTCAGAATGAACTAATCAAGTTAAAACTTTATTAGAGAAGAATCAGCCATCTAAAGTGCCTGTTTAACCCTGAATAAAGTTCAGCTGTATTCGTACCGTGAGTTTTGATTTCCTCGTAAAATATTTTTTCTTGAGTTGCTTGCTTACTTTCATGGCAGAATACGTGGGTGAGGGAGGATTATTTTTCTTGGTTTCATTTTCTTGAATCATCAAAATGTGGAATTTGAATTAGGGGTGTGTAGACCTTTTATATCCACTCCATTGGTATGTGTGTGAGAGTGTGTGTGTAACGTAAGCTGTTATTTGTATCTAAGCCTACAGCAAACACAGTGGCACAGGTGCAAAGTCTCATTTTTTTTGTAAGCCCCCCCACCCCCAAAATCCCTCGCCACCTCCATTCACTTCCAAAAGGAACTTTTTAGATTCTAGAAAAGAGCAAAGAATCAAATTCTAAACTCACCCTGGAGATGGTCAGTGGCTGGTTGAAGTCCTTGCCGCCCACCAGACGGAAGCCCCAGGGGGCTGGCCCGTTCAGGACCACCTTGAATGGCATGGCCCCTTTCAACGGCGACGTCCTGACACACTGAGGGGAGTCTGAGAGTGCTATGATATCGAAGAGCAAGGGAGGGGCCAGCTTGGGGGGGGGGGTCATGACATGATCCCACCCCCAAATAGGAAGTCCATTGGGCAGTTATTTGGCAACGCTGTACGTGCAGTACTTGTTCTACTTAACTGCTGTGAGGATGGTTGAACACACACACACACACACACACACGCACACACACACACACACGCCAGAAATCATCCCCAAACAGTTTATAGTGTGGTGCCCCCCGCCCTCCCATTTCACTCCTCTCCTTTTTTGGTCTGCCCACTTTTGCTCAGAGGTCCTGCAGGAACATTGTGGGCCAGCTAGAGCGTCCCCTCCTCACCACCTTGGAGAGCCGCCCAGCGTCCTTCCACCCAATCCTTCTACAAAGTCGCCTCACGGGATATTTTCTTAATGTTGTTGGATTTCTACTTTGCGTTTTGGTTCATATGGGATCCAAAACAGCTTAACTTGGTGACGAAATTTAGTGTTGTCATGGCACCTTGAGACACAAATGACCCAACGTGCGACTTTTTCGAGGCATGGTTCGATAGCTGATGCTAATGCTAAATAGCACGAATGTTGCAATGCTAATCCTTGAAGGCACAGGTGTCAAAGTCAAGGCCCGGGGTCCAGATCTGGCCCGCCACATCATTGTATGTGGCCCGCGAAAGCAAATCAAGCATGTCAAGTTCCATGAGGCTTGCTAAAATCTGAACCAAAATTTCAAATTGGCATAGGTAATCCACAATAACAGTCTTCAATCTTGACTTCTGGTTTTAAAACTAGTTCTTCATCAATTTGTTGTGCGCTGTGTATGTCATATGTGGAGGGGATTCAACATTTTTAAGGTTTCCCAAAATTCATCATGGCCCTCCGAGGGAAACCGTTACGGCAATGTGACCCGCAACCAAAATGACTTTGACACCCCTGCTCTAAGGTATGCACCGAACACAGCAATACATGTATACAGACGATACAATAAAACTCAAGTCGAACATATTCTTTCTCCTTTGCAGTGAACGACTAATATTGAACCACAATGTTTTTTACTTTTTATGTTACCTCATAGTGTTAAAAGGAGAAAAATTACAATTCAAAAAGCAAATCTGACATTTCACAAAGAACAATAAATGGAATAAGATCATAAAACTAAGCGTTTATTATTATTAATAATAATAATACAACCCTGTAAAATGCAAAGTAGAAATACTTGACACGTGTGTGTATGTATGTGTGATTTGTTTACAATAAGCTGTTTTCACTACATTTTTTTGCATTTGACATGTTACATGGCTATCAAGCTAGTTTGTTATTTTTAAGGCGGTGTTCGGTCACAAATAAAAATTGTGTTCAAAACACACCCACAAGATGCCGCTGTTAATACAAATGAACGAAGAAATATGAATAAAACCAAGAGTGTGTTTTTAATAAAGCAGGTGAATGCTGATAACAAAAAATGATTGGAAAAAAATAAAACAGAAATGTGAGCAACACAATGTGAATTTAGGATAAAAATAATACATCTTAAGGTGCTTCAACGAAAGTCGGTGTCCAAAAAATAAAAAATAAAATGAATTCCTTTGTACGACATCTCAGCTAAAATCTGCTTTTAAATGTATGGTATTTAAAACCGCCCCTTGGTGGAAAACCTACCAATTTATGTACTCTCTATAACTAAATTTGACAGCCTACAATCCATGGCAGCTTGTCTTAATTAGCACACGGCTGTATAGTTGACAAATAACAAGCGACTGAATTTGGATTTAAAACACATCATTGTGAAACACATTTTTTAGGATTTAAAAAAAAACATTAACAGTAACTACACTGACAGAAGATGTCTTTTGCTGCAAATAGTTACACAAGTAATAAGAATAATAAAAACAAAAATGCTTATCACACGATTGTATATCGCCACTGTGCAATTTAAACTGTATTTTCGCCAATTTTTTTGTATGAAAAAAGAGACAAAAAGAACTTCTTTGTTACTGTTTTTTGTTTTTTTTAAATCTGGAAAATCTCAACAATTTGTCATAAAAACCCTAAACAAACCCTAAAAACCTTTGCAATTTTCAGTTGTTAAAAATGTGTTCCGTATGAAGATAAAAAAATATTATTGTCACTGCGACCCAAAAAAAAAAAAGATTATTTAAAAATGTAATTCATACTTTCTCGTTGAATTTTCCCATGAAAATTTGCAATTAGAATGTAATAAAAAAAATATAAGGGGTGGAATGGTTCACTAAATCCACAGTTCGGTTCTGCTCTCACTTTTGTGCTCACGGTTCTGGATTCGGTATGCGTGACTTCAAAAACAAATCTTCAAGTTCAACACAAGAGTGTATATTCCGAGCATTATTTACTAAGTACTACAATTATTATTTAAATGATTCTTTTTTTTTTTTTTTTTTAATCTACGCCAGTGGCATATGGTGGCAGGCATCTTCTCTTCACTTGGATGACAAAACGCACAAGCAACTTGTCTGTCCGTCTGTTGCCGTTCATACAACAGAATAAGTCATGCTTACCAGCAAATACATCATCTTTGTGTTCAAACAATGCTAGCCTAAACTTCACACTTGATTCAGTACTAAACTGAGACCAGATCATTATTTCAGTCTGCGTATGTATTTTTTCATTTTTATCTGACGGTTTCCCATGAAGTTCTTTTTTTTCGCACGTCTTCGCTCCACAAGTTGGAAACAGCTCAAATTATTAAATAGGTTTTGTATGATGCACATCGACCTGGATGCGTCATAATTCAAATCTAATATGGATCGAGTTACGATTATGTGCCTTATTTACTCTCTGTGTGAATGAGCTCAGCTTGTGCATGAAGTGTTGCTTGCCACTCTTCATTCACGGGACACAAACACACAAAATGTTGTCTTTTTTTTTTAAATCTAAACACCATCACGCCGAGTTTCAAATTAAATGAAGAAAATGTGCTTTAATTGCAGATTTACACTTTTAATTTGAGGGGATTCATGGTACACCCGAATCAGGTATTGTTGTAGGAATTACAACAATCAAGTCTATATTTCTATTCCTCTCTGATTTTTTTTTTTGAAGATAGGGGGCTGGATAGCTGCAGGTGAGCATGGATTCAACCAAGCTTCCGTGAGAAATAAACCCCCCCAGTTGTAAACAGAGCGATTTCAAGCCAGTCGTAATTCCAAAGTCTGTTTCATTAACCGGAGATCTTGTGTTGGATATATACTGTATAAAGACTCGCTAGCTCTGGCTTCCAAATGTTGCTGACGGAGCAGAAAGAAGAATATGATTGGCTGGCTCGTTGCTGGAGGGATACGACGCGCTGCCCCGTAACTAAGGACGTGCATGCCGCCATCTTGGGTCACGCGCTCCTTGGGGTTAAATGAACCAACGGAAAAACGCAAACTGAAAATGGCTGAATTGATCGGTTTTGTCGATTTTCCAAATGCTCTGGGATGCCTCCCGATTTATCTTGGTTTGGTTGTGTTATTGAATAATCATAAATAAAGCAACGACAACAACAAAAGACACTACAGCCATCCCCTAGCGCTGGAGCGCTAAAAAATACAAACTTTGAAAAAGTGGCAAGCCCTCCGATACTGACACTTTTCTGAGGTGAACTCTGACATGAAACAAACAAACACAAATTGGTTAAAGTGCATCAACGCTAGCGGTGAAGGTGAACGGGTGAGATTTGCGCATGTAATATAGCACATGATTCATTGTTGAATGTCCTTGTGATGCAGCACACTAACACAGAATAATGTTTTTTTCCCCTCAACGTTGTCATTTTGCGGCAACAGGAGTAAAAAGAATTAAAAACAACAACAAAAAATTGGTTCTAACGAGGTCTTCCGTTGAAGATGGCTAGAGAGAGCTGCGCCGCCATCCAAAAACGCACAGACACACACTCGTGCGCGGGGGCGGGCGGGGCGGGGAATCATTCACGTTAGCTGCTTCACGTAGTTTCCTGGGAAGGTTCCAAACAACTTGCTCCGACGAGACGTCCCTTCATATACAACAGAGAACAATGAAATGTGACGGGCATAGGTGAATTGTAGATCTTTGGGCAAAAAAAAAAAAAAAAGGTCGGGCTGAGATGATTTGATTCATCGACGGAATAATCCGAAGAATAAGTGAATGTAAAAAATATGTGATACTGACAGCCTTGAATTTGTGCAAGTGTGTTATTTAGGCTTTTGTGCTCGTCTATTGTTGTGGTTTGTTTTTGTCGATACTTTGGTGAATGGATCATTTGAATAATACATATAGTTTTAATGATAATAATAAATGCTCTTGTTTGTCTTTGCTTACCAACAAACCATCCGTCATCACACCTCTCCATCACATCAACAATGTCGCCCTCCCTCAGCTCCAGCTCGTCTTCGTTGCGCGGCGCGTAGTTGTACACAGCCTGGAAGCTGTGTGACAAAACAATCAATCGTTCACACCCTCTTGGGTCAGCACTTAATTGGCTTACTCGCGTCCAAATTACACCACAGAAACTTGCAATGTGAACGTGACTTACGGGTTTCCCCCGCCGTGGAGAGCTTCCTGGACTAGTCGCTGAAAAAGAAACAAAATGAGTAAGAAATCTGGGTTTCAGGAATATTTTGACAGAGACAGAGAGACAGAGAGACAGAGAGAGAGAGAGAGAGAGAGAGAGAGAGAGAGAGAGAGAGAGAGAGAGAGAGAGAGAGAGAGAGAGAGAGAGAAACATAAAAACAGAACATAAGATAGCACGGCATCTGTAAAAAGCTGATGCATATAGAGGACTGAAGCAAAAAATCTATATACTGTATCTATATTACATTGACTCAAACAATGAGGGACTCACCAAAAATATATTTTGCAAATGTTTTTTAAATGTATGTGAATTTTAACGTGTGAAGCAAATTGTTAAATGTGTCCACCCAATGGAAATGCGTGTGTGTATATATATATATATATATATATATATATATATATATATATATATATATATATATATATATATATATATATATATATATTTTTTAATTTGTGGCAAAACTGATTACAAAAATAAAATCATCCCCAAAGTGTGGATTAAAAATATGGATGATTAAAAAAAAAGTCAAAATATAAATGAAGAATATTTTTGAATTTAAAATATATATTTGTTTTACTATAACGGAGAAATAATTGACAGAACACTGTAAATACTGTAATTGTGGTAAATTACCCCCAAAGTGATATTATCTACCAATAATATATGACATTATGTTTGATAGTTTTACACTTCATGTACAGCACTTTGTGTGCAGCTGCGGGCGTTTGTAAAGTGCCGTACAACAAACGAGTTGAATTGCAAAGGGATCGAGTTAAAAAAAAAAGATAAATTCTCCACATAAATAAACACTTTTTATATTAACAACAAAGAACATCATGACATTTTATTAGAATGCAGTCCTATTCTTGGGCATGTATGGAGAAAGAATGACATATCATGAGGAGGCGAAGAATTTTTCACCAACAAGCATTTGCTTGAGGGAAATAATTCCTCTGGAGATCCCTTCATAAAACCCAACCTTAAGCGACAGTTCCAGTCAGCAGAGTTACCCAAGAGACAAAAGACGAGTCGCCCTACCCTTCGACCTCTAGCGGGCCTCCGAGACAAGACGGGGCTACGAGGCGGTTTTCCACCCACGACTGGATCCTGCTCGGCGGGCATACAAAGAAGACAAAATGTCTGTCTCGGCTTCCACAGCAACCGACGCCAAGCTACTCGCTGTCATGGCGAGAACATTCAAAGCCAAACGCTAACGTGCCAACGGCCGCCAATCACCAAAATCATCCCGATGCGACCACCGTCGGCACCAACGTCCGATCTATAACTACACAGCCGTTTGTGTTAGTGGACAAAATGCGTTAGTGTGCACATCACACTCTGCATGAATTCACACTGTCAATACGATGACATGATACGGCCACGCGTCGCGATGGACTTCATCACCACAAAACATGCTGCCTGCAGGGTCCACGTGGCAGCTGTATAGCAGCTGAGGTTTATGGTGGCCAGTTGAAAGATTAAAAAAAGCGTGAGCAAAAATAAGTGTCGAATTAAATATGAAGAAAAATGCTCTTGTACAAACGGAGACCGAACTCCGAACAAGTCAACGTAAAGCATATTATTTTATACCATCTGCATCATCAACACTATCATTGCGAACTCAGATCAAGCTATATTTTTTAACATAAAAACATGAATGGCATCTTTTGATATTAGAAAAAGCAAAAAACTGTTACGAGCCACTCTATGAGGTCCACTGCCGCTTGCTACAAACCAATAAGTCCATTCCTCATTCTCAAACGAGCAACTGTTAGAATTCATTGGCAGCAACAGCCCGACTCCGCTTTACCTTCAACTTGGGGGACCTACGGCCCAGGTGGGGAATCGTGGGAGGGGAGTGGCGGGAAGTGAGGAGCGGTGGGGAGGTGGACGAGGGTGATGTGGTGGAGCGGGGGGGAGTCAGGGGCTCCGGCGAGTGGAAGGGAGACGCGGAGGAAGAGGGCGAGACGGCAGGCGACGTGGAGAAGATGGGCAGGGGCGGGGGGCGGGGTGGGGGAGAGTTCAAGGGTCGCAGCGAAGAGGGTGACGGCAGGCCGGCGGGAGGGGAGGGTGAGTGAGCGGGGGGACAGACGTCAGCCTAGTGGGGGTGGGCGGCAGTGACACACGACACCGAGTGCACAACTTCAATCGAATTGAAATATGAATGGCAAAGGAGACATGGAGGAAAATATTTTGATTAAAAAAAAAACAAAAATGTGTCTTTTATTACTCATTCCAATAATTTTCATGAGTCGGCATAAATTTGGATCGGATTAAAAAATTCTTCTTATTGTTTGTATATTCAGTGATTTTATTATTTGTAGGTTTACATTTCGTTCACGGTGAATTGATTTGGAATTTAAAAACACATTGAGCATCCAAATAAATATGAATATTTTGTATTATTGTTTATTTAGATACGTAAAGATTCAAGACAAGAAATGATTTAATTGAAATTTAAGACCGACACCTTTTCATTTAGCGTCTACAAACAAGGTACGGAACATGCCGGAGGTTCGAGTGCGACGCCACAATTTGCATCTACTTTTGTAAAACTATTTTCCTCCATGTCTTATTATCCAAGCTTCTGCAGCTTTCTCATTCTTCCACCGCGTTTCCACCTAGCAGTACGGTTCAAAACTCACCAATCAAGCCTTCGGTGAGTATAGCTACAAAACAAAGAGAACAAAGTGACGCGGTAGCTCGAAACTGTACTGCTTGGTGGAAACCGGGCCGTTTCAATGAAAGGTCACAAATGCTCTACCTGTGTACCGAGTTTGCCTGTCAAAACCTCTTCCTCCTCCTCATCTTCTTCCCGAATGAATAACTCAATAAACGCCTTTCCTCTTTTTGATGGGGGCCTCTGAGACTCAACCGGGGCTTCCTTCGGGACGCGAGCCGTCACCCAGTCTCGTTCTGCTGATTTGATTGCTCGGGGTTTTGCTGCTGTTTGAGCTTCATGAAATCGGGGTTTTGCGTGAGTGTGTTCATCCGGAATCACAGACGGCGGCTCGTCGTAAGGGTCTGCGACGCTGAGCTGACCGTCAAAGCGGCTCGGTGACGTCGACGACTCCCACATCGCTCTCTGCGACACGCTCGAGTTCGCCCCGCGCAAAGGCTCCCGTGCGCTACGCCCGCGAGAAGGAGCCAGCGGACCTAAAACGCCGGAGAGATACTCGGGCGAGGCGGAGAGAGGCTCATCAAGAAACTGCGCAAGGTGACCGGAAAGAGGGGGCGGCACGGGGGTCGCGGGCGTGACAGAGAGAGAGCGAGGCGGAGGGGCGTCCACGGTGAGGGAGAGCCACTCGTGGGTGACTGCCCGCAGGTTAGGCCTTGATAGTGGGGAAGATGGGTGGTCGCGGGAGGGGGCGGGGGATGGAGGCGGGAGAAGGGAGGAAGGCTTCATGATGGGGGGGGGGGGGGGGGGGGGGTGAGTGGAAGAGAAGGGAGAAAGTCAACAGAAAAGTACGCAGAGGTTCCACTGGACACGTGCCAAAGCCGCTTCTCGTCGATCCGAGTATTGTGGTGACATTTCCTTACCTTGATGGGTGTGGAGATGGGCGTCCTGTTGCCATGGTTTCCGTGGGGGTCCGCATGGTGGAGGTGGTGGGCAGTTGCTTTGGAGGGTGAGCGCTTGAGCAGGTCCACGTAGGCTACGGGAAAGATGCCCTGTTTGGTTGTGTCTGGGATCTTTCCCTCGTACCAGTTCTGGTCCACCTGACGGATCACGATCACCCTTTCGCCCTGTACCCCCCCCCCCCCCACAAACACGCACATTATACACACACAGACACGCACATTCTACACTGTATATTGGAGTAACCGTATGTGTGATTGAACCGGCAACCGCTCATGAGAACAGACAGCTATCGAAAATAGAAAGTATCGATGCATCGGATTCGTATTGATATGCGATTGAGCGGTGTGAGGTCGAGGGTGTACTCAAGGCACCTTTCTGAGAGACAGCTCGACGTTTGTGTCAGCGTTGAAGTTGTAACGAGCCACGGCCTCGCCGATCTCCCTGACGTGGGCGGGTGGAGGCGGGCGGCTGGGCCGCGAATTCTCCGAAGACGTCATCTTCTCAAGACACATAAGTGAGAGTGTGAAGCCTGGATAATGCCACACGCACGGTCGGCGATTTATGCTGGTCGCGCGCCCACCTCCACGTAAGCCATTGGGAATATCCCGACCCGGCCACGGTGCTCGCCTTCGTACCAGTTGCCGTCGATCTGCCTGATGATGTTGACCGCGTCGCCTTTTTTTAACGTCAGCTCCCTGTAATGCGGTCGGGTTATTTCGAGCGTAATCGACTGGGATTTATTGGGTGTAGGCCATGCGGTGTATGAATAGCACAGGCACGGTCAAAGCCATTCGGGTGTGACGGCGGCATACGTAAAAACTACACGTCAAGTTTAATGGAGTGAACGGCCACACGCTGACACGTCGGTTTTACGAGTTCATGCTTCAAACTGTACTCACTTAGCCGTCTGCGCCTTAAAGTCGTAAATAGCTCGGGCGGGCTGCTTCTGATGGAGGAGAGAGAACAGAATAAGTTGGGTCATCTGTTTATGGGATACCTGGAGGGAGTAAAAATGGGAGACACAAGAAAAGTATCGAGTATTACCAGAAATAAACACCGGAACAACGAAACCAATCATGCTAATGTTCACTGAGCTGCTTGCTGTCATTTGGGGGAGGGGGCGGGGGGAAATGAATGGGTACTACCTCTCTGTCAGGTGTGGCTCTTCGACTCTGGGGTGTGTGCTGACCGTCAGTGGTGGAATAACTCCTGGGCACATCCTGGTCTGCGATTGGCGAGAGACAAAACGGCACACAAAGTCAGCGCAGTTAGGATAGCACTGGTAATGGGAACAACACTGGGCATGCTCGCGATACGGCAAATGATGTCATTCCAACAAGTACGTTAAAATGGATGTCTGGAGTGGACAAAATATGAATATAAAAATAATTACAAAACAAAATTTAAAAATAAAGAGAGAAACACGAAGGGGGCAAGGGGAGACATTGAAAATGATCGGTGACGTACATTACAAACAGATGGGCAGGAATTGTACGACTCCACTCAGGTAGGTTCATTCGGTGAACCCCCAACCGAGCAGCACCGTGAATAGCATTGGTGAATTAACAGCGGAAACACTTGGTTTCGGTACGTCCAAAAAAAAAAAAAAGCACAAGAATGTGACCAAGATGGTGAAGAGGACAAACAGCGAATGATGTGACCGCGTCATCTCCACCTGAATAAAAAACACCATTTCCATTGGCATGCTCCTCCCCGTACTCATTACAGTTGGCGGCATTCAAGCGGCGTCCGTAACAGGCACCGACTGGCGACCGGAGCCGGGGAGAATGCGACCGTGACGCGGGTGGCTCGCCCTCGTACGAAGTGTACCCATCCGGGCCGGCCTGGTGCCAACACAGCCTCCTTCCGGGCAACGAAGAGCTTCTTTCAGGCACGCTGGGCAGCAGCTCGGAGAGTATTCTCCTCAGGATGCTGTCGTCGGGGGTGCCAGCGCCTCTGCGGCCCCGCTCGGCTCGGATGTGCTCGTAGATGTCCCTCAGGGCGGCGTCCAGCGCTTCGTAGATGGCCTGCTTGGATTTTGGCCCGCTTCCGCCGCGGCTCTTTTTCTTATGGAAAGGCACCGGGCTGACCAGATAGGCCAGCTTGGACATGGACTGCTGGGACTCGGAGCTGCGGACCGGAGAGCGGCTGCTGTGACTCGACGGCTGAGGCCTCTGAGGGTCCTGGCGCGCTCGCTGTCGCTCGTGGCGGAGCATGGTGGTGAAGCGGGTGTAAGAGGCCGGGCATCGACCCTTGCATGAACTAATGAGGTGTCTATGTTGGTAGCCCTGGCTCTGGCCAACACTCTGGTGACCGGAGTGCTGGGGGTGGTGATGGCGCAGCGTGGCCGAGCCGCACAAGCTCTCCGAGGATGTCAGCGAGCAGTGGTCAAAGTCGCTCTCGCTGCAAAACGAAGAGCCCTCCACCTGTATGAAGTCACTGAGGTCTGAGGCGATGGCGTCCTGCTCGCTGTCGGAGTAGTCGGCTCGCGGCACCCGCGGGACGGGCTGAGCCAAGTAGGAGGCCGCGCGGTCGGGCTCCGGCCCCGCACGAGGTTGACCCTCAGGCGGGCTGCGAGGTTTACGCGAGTGATCCGTGGCGGGAGGCGGCAGCCCGTTGCCGCTGTCGTCCTCCTCCAGGAGGGACTCGATGGAGAAGCGGCGTTTTGGAAAACTAGGGGTGCCGCCGCCACTGCTTGCGCGGGACGAGCCGCCCGGCGTGGTTGCGCCCGACGCCACCTCGTTGTCTCCCAAGTTAGGCATGGATTTGGACTTCTCGATGAGACTCTCAAAAGCGGAGATGCGGTCGGGCACGTTGTCGCGCAGCACTTCCGAGCCACCAGAGGGCGCCCGAGGGGAGAGCGGGTGCGGGTGCAGATGGGGCTGCCGCTCCAGCTCCAGGATGCGGGTGCGGACCGACCGGATCACCTCGGACGGGATCAGGTGGGCCCTGTCGATGTGGTGCATCTTGCGGTACAACTTGAGAAAGCCCGGTGAGTCATGTGGCAGCCGGCGGCGCAGGCAGGGTGCCGAGCCCGTGGACCCGTTGGAGTCAGGTTGGCTGCGCGGGAATGAGCTGGCGCTTTCCGAGCGACAGGCGCGGCCTTGGCCCGGACGCTCTCCCAGCAAGTCGTCGCAGCTACGGGACCTGAGTTTGCCGCCGGGCGGCGGAGGCGCCGCAGCCTCCTCATAGGATGACGCCGGCGCCTCGTCCGTGCGACAAGTAGCAACGCGGGGCAGGGATGAATGCTGGCAAGGACCCGCGGAGGTCAAAGTGTTGGAATACATGACGCATGCGGCCCCACCTTTGGTTTTGTTTCGTTTGTATTTTTAAAAGACGTCCCGCAAGAGAGCAGCGTGGTGGGAGAGAAGAAGAAGCAGGAAAGCATGTTAAGCAGTCATAGCGACCAAGAAAGGAGGAAGGGAGGGAGGAAGGGAGGGAAAGCTTCCACAATTGAAACACACGACTGGCAAACTGGGAATCTTTCCAAGTGTCTACCTTTGGTGCGTGAGGGCGAGGACGGCAAGGAGCGAACGACGGACTTCTTGAGAGTGCCGCCGGCGGAGCCGCTGGTGTCGGGCGCTTTGGGCGACGTTGCCGCTCGGCCAGAGTAGAACTGAGCGTTTGCCTGGGAGCCGGCAGGCTCAGACTTCCTTCTTTTTCGGTAGTCGTTGGCAGCGCTGCAACATGGCGGTCAGTCATGACAACGATGTCCTTTACGCATATATGCAATAATATGAATGCATTGAAAGTATCGGGACAAACCGCGCACGCGAGATGGGAACTGGAAACGGATGTTTAGTTGTAAAAAATTAACAAATGAGCCTTCACAGCCCCCGTTTTCATGGCTAATCGCAACGCCGCGAATTGAATGATGTGTTCAATGAGGAATGTTTCAGGCAAAAAATAAAAATAAAACAAGTTTCCACAAATCAATACTACTGGTAAATCCCCACGTCAGTGCAATTATTATTGATTTATTTACATATTATTGAGATTCTAAAGTGTCCAAAATGGCTTGCTTTGTATGATGATAGAATTGTTCGACAAACGCGCGCAATTTTTTCGGGTTTCCTAAAAAGTGATGGTGATCCGAGGATGGTGCCAACCACAAGTGTATATTCTTAATATTTTCCCATTAGAGTCCTGGTTCAATGCAACTGCAAAATAAATAAATACAAAATAAAACCGCTTACTTTCTGTGCCTTTTCAGGCATTGGTTCTGAGCCTAGTCTTGATGGACCTGCCTACAAAATTTGGTTAACTGACTCAGTGGGCAGAATTTTTTTTTCTTTTCACAGTACAGCATTGACTTCTTTTAGTGCTCCTTTAAAAAGCCGCATGTGAGCTTTCTATTGAGAACGACTCAACCGAGTCATCACGTCCTATTTTTGCTCATTTGGGAGTTAATAATCAGGGCGAAGGGAAAGGGAGAGGGAAAAGGGAAGGATGGAGCAAGGAGGAGGTGTAAGGTGAAGTGGTGAAGGGCAGACTCCAATATGCTTATTCTGGTTCGGATGGCAAGGAAGATATAAAACTCGTTGTCTTGACTTATGCGAGCAAATAAAGGCTGATATTAACACTGAAATGCCAGCAAAAGGGGAGCGATATCAAGGACAAGAGCACAGCACTCAAACCGACCATGGAGCAGTGCTGTTGAAAAGACGGGGGAGGGGCAAAATAGAGGGGGCGGGAAACAAGAAAAAAAAAACAAAAACAAAAAAAACAAAAGGGGGTTTACCGTGCGGGTCTTTCGGGGGGCTTGTCGGCAGGAGCGACCTGCAGGGTTGCCTGGAAGACAGAAGAAGAAACAAACAAAAAAAGGAGAAAATGAGCCGGGCTGAGTAGGAGGGGTGGGAACAAAAGGTGGAGCGACTCCTGATCGCACTGTTGCAATGCCTGCACGCGCTTCCGAGTGTGTCACATTAAAATGGCTCCCCCCCGGCCCCTTTGGCATAAGGGAGATGATGGTTCCACGTGGTGCACCTTAGCAAAAACAAAGCGCGGTTTGCGCTCTGTTGGGCTGCACTGTAGAATGAAGGTGAATTAGCAAAGGAGCGCAGGGTGGTTGTGGGGAAGGAGGGTTGGGGTCTGGTGTGTGTGTGTGTGGGGGGGGGGGGGGGGGGGGTTAAATGTTACCTCATAAACATGGGTTGGAACTGGAACGGACCTAAATAAAGAAGCATCATTCAACACTGGAACAATCTGTAAACAAAGGCAATTTGTGTTGTTATTTTTATTAAAGGTAATGCTGCATATAGAGTACAAACATAACACGCAGATTTATCTTGTTTATTTCCCCCCCCCCATAAAACATTTGTCACTATTACTGCCTGTGCATCCAGAGTTTCCAATTCATGCGCGCACCACTTCATTTAATTTTGTAGGAGGATATTAGAACACTGATGACTAATGTTGCTGCTCTTCACATTCATTTCTGTAGTTTTTTTTGATTCAGTAGAGATTACTGCAACACTACACTTGTCACATCCATCATTTACCTCGATGCGCTGGCGAGCCGAGACGTCTGGATTATAATCCAGTCGTTTTTTAGGAGGCTTGAGTGGCAGAGATGAGCGTGGGAGGCAGGAGGAGGAGCAGGTGGTGGAGGAGGAGGAGGAGGAGGAGGAAGGTGAAGATGAGGTGAAGGAGGAGAAGCAGCAGTGGCATCATGGGGCGCGGAAGAAAACAAGGGGGAAGAAACGTGGAGAAAAGTGGACACCTATTAGAGAAATCGGATATTTATGCATGAATTAATCTCTAAATTCCAGATGCACGTGGACACCGAATGGTCACTTCCTTAGGTGATCCAAACTTAAATCTAATATCGCAGCTGTGTGAAAAATGATGCGTTTCCAAAAGATAATTTTCATTTTTGATTGAAAGTCAACATTTAATGTCACTAAATAGAGTGACCAAATTGTGAGAATATGGATCTCAGTCTTGTAGTACAACCGCAATAATAAGCACATTCTTATGAATGTGCACTTTTTCATTCTTCTCTGATTGGCTGAAAGGAATCACGCAGTTCACCCGACAAAAGGTTCCTTGTCTTAAAAATTAGAAATATTACTACCTCTGTAAAACGAGCTCTTGTATTGGATGCAACTAATGAGGTGACCAGTGAGTGCATATAAACACACACGCACACAACACACAAGCGTGTTCATGCGGTGTGAGTGATGTAAGCAAAAGGAAGAAAAAAAGGCTCGAGTCAAAACAAGGCAATGTATTAAGGTGGTACTACAACTTTCCTCCATCAGGGGACACTAAAGCCAGGAACAAATACTAGACAAATAAATATGAATTAAGTGGACACAATTACTTATCATTGCTCATCTGCGCTTCTGCATACGGTGGAAATTTTGTTTCGTACTTTTCACTTAGAACAACGACACGAGGAAAAAGAAAAAAGCCGGCAATGTGAAACGGGCTACGGATTCTTGAACAGATTCTTTGTATTTATTTTGTCAGCAACTCCTAGGGAAACGCCGGTACTGACGAGCAGTGCGAATAAGGCTTGTGATTCTGGAACATTCATTCATTCATTCATCTTCCGAGCCACTTGATCCTCACTTGGGTCGCGGGGGGTGCTGGAGCCTATCCCAGCTGTCCTCGGGCAGTAGGCGGGGGACACCCTGAATTGGTTGCCAGCCAATCGCAGGGCACACAGAAACGAACAACCATTCGCACTCACACTCACACCTAGGGACAATTTAGAGTGTTCAATCAGCCTGCCACGCATGTTTTTGGAATGTGGGAGGAAACCGGAGCACCCGGAGAAAACCCACGCAGGACCGGGGAGAACATGCAAACTCCACACAGGGAGGCCGGAGCTGGAATCGAACCCGGTACCTCTGCACTGTGAAGCCGACGTGCTAACCACTAGACTACCGGGCCGCTGATTCTGGAACAGACTTTTTCAATTTCAATTATTTGTTATGTGAATCATTTTGTTGTTGTTCGACGTTCGGTTTTGTCTAACTGCACACCCCTTTTCTGAAATTTCCACGATTCCTTTTCAAAACGTCGCCGTTCTGCCTGACACTAACTCACAAGCTGGGAAATTGACAGATGGGCTTCCATCGCCCCTCCAATGTAGGCACCCTTCACGTCAAATGACAGAGGAAAGCCCGCTTCGAGACAGTGCGAAAGGGGCAACAGGCACTGGTACGAGTCACGCTCAGCCTTTGAAGTTCCACTGTATATTTCTTTCGACCCAAGAGTCCTGTAATTTGGGTCATAGAGTAACTGCTTTTGTGGTGGGTGGTAATGATGACACATAATCATCCGGTAATTAAAAAATGACAGGATTGAGTCTCAATACATCAATACCTGCTTGCTAAAAAAAACAAACAAACAAACAAACAAAAAAACAGAAAATTAAATCCAGAAAAGATGGTCTGCTAGAGAGTTGGTGGGGTATAGAGGAGTCACAGCACCCAACAAACTACATCATGCCCACACAGACAGCCCCACCCAGTCTACTAGTGCATAGACCTGCACACGCAGGAGAGCACGCACACACTCACTACATATACATCGTAACAAAACCACACGGGTGGTGTGGAGAAAAAGTGAGTGCAGAGGCCTGGACGGCAAGAGAGGGTTCACGAGTAGTAGCTAGGCGGCCTACAGCTAACTTACCGGGCGGCCAAACTCCAGCTCAGAAAAGAACTTATACCAAGGCTCGTTCTCTAAATCTATGTCATCATAGGTCTGGAAAAAAAACGTGACAATGGGAAGAGAGACAAGAAAGTAGAAGAAGGAAGTATGGACAGAAATCAAACATGGAGTGTATGATTAGGGTGGAACATGTAAAGGGAGGTGGACATGGACGTTTTGTCAAGATTTGGCGTGCAACAAAAATTAAAACCCATTTCAAAGCGCGTTTATTAAGTACAGTACATTTGATGGAGCTTGGGTGCAAACAGTTTGGTGGTGAAACGACTAGAGATTTGACAGAAAATTCCATTGGCTGAGAAACTCAATCAGACACGGAATTCAACTATAAATTCTGTGGACCTTCAAAAATGAACGGTTCTGTCGTCAAAAGACATGAAATTTAACCCAAAATTCTGTACGCAAACAGCTGGATATGGAAACGACTTGGAATAAGACCAAAAAGTCCAAGCACATTAGAATTTGAACAGTACAAAGGTGGTCAAAATACTAAAAATTCAAAAAATCCCCCCCCCCAAATTTTTTCCAATGGGTTGTTAACAGTTGTCGCTTGGGACTCGATCAGTTCAGTGTTCAAAAGACACAAGATTAACGGTAAAATTCAACGGATCTACAAATGTGATCAGTTTGGTGGTCAAAAGTGTCATAATTGCAATAAAAATCATGAGGGCCTTGTAATGTGAACAATTTGGTGGAATTCAAGCCCCCCAAAAATGCAGACCTTGGAACTCAAGATATATGTGGTCAAAAAACTCGAAATTGGACCCAAAATTCCATGGACCTATAAAAATCATGGGGGAGCGGAGGGGGTTGGCGGTAAAACACTGGAAATTTGACAAAAATTTTGCGGGCATTGGAACAAGAATACGTCAGAACCTCAGAATTCAAATTGTCGTAAAAGGACCTCTCGAAATGAGAAAACGCATCCTAAAACGAATGTTTCAAACCAAAAATAGCAAATTTTCTGTGTGTTTTGGGTTCTTGACATTGATTGCGGGTCGACTCATGATTGAAATGCCGACCAAACTTCATGTTGCCAAATGAAATTTAAAATCTGATCAAACTGTCGGCAGCTTTTCATCAGTTCAGTCCGGCCCGAGGAGACATTTTTCAATGGAAATTGGTCTCCATAATAGAACTTCTATGATTGCATTTTTTGGTATTGTTTTAATTCTATTCCTGCACAGATGCCAGCGTGTGTTTTTCATCTCATCCATCGCGCTTAACTGCGGTTTTGGGGGAACAATGAGTTAGCCTGAAAAGCGGAGCGGCTTGGTGATGGCTGTGACAGCACTGTGCAATCAACACACACAAAGGCAACACAATGAGGAGTGTCATTTTGTTTACTCGGCATTATAATTTAACGCTCCCAAGTAGGCCGAGTGTTTATTTCTGTCTATTGGAGTGATTGGCAAGTTATTCAGGAACCAGCATCAACCAAAAGGGGGCGCAAGTAATTCAAACCTAGCGACTTAACCTTTAATTGTTGACGGATTGATCAAACGATTCAATGTATTGTTCTTTAGCTCAAATGACAAATGGTGGTCGTCTTTTCTTCTGTCTGAAATTACTGACACGGAAAAATAAAAACATGTCACCAAAAAACAACAAAACAAAAAAACCCATACAATTAATTGTGAACTGATTGGTTACATTGAGAAAATTGTCTGGACAAAATTCTATGGAGTTGTTTATATTACGGAACATATATTAAATATATATTTTAAAAATACTTACAGGTCTTTCGTGCTCTAAAATGGAGGACTTCCCTGGCTCATACTCAAAAATACTCCTGGGCTCGGCGCGGTACTTTCGCGTGTCCACTTTCCTTTCGGGAGGACCCCATTCATTCCTACAGAGAAGAACCATTAGGCCCCAGAAACTCAACATTTAATGCGAGAGGTGAATATTCTCTCACATATCTGGCGTGTGTCTGTCACGGTCGCTGTCTCTGGCCCTCAACTGCAGCAGGGAGGGCGCGGGTGGCGGTGGCGGTACGGGCGAGGGCGAAGGATCCCGGGCGGCGAGGCGCTGCCCGCTGTTGTCCGACAAGCTCTTGGAGAGCGGCCGGTACGTGTGCGTGCGTGGGGCTGGGTGGGCCAAGGTGGCGCCGGGTGGCACACCGTAGTCATCTGTTGAAGATGCAAAACATCACGTTGGACTAAACGGCTTACTGTGATGGTTAATTGGTCATAAAGTAAAGCCTATCTCACCATTGTTGATGATAGCATATGTTGCACTGTAGGTGTCTGAATAGTCATCATCTGAAAAGTAAAGTGCGTATTAGAGCATGTCGAAATAGGTAGATATGAATAGAAACGATCACTAGTGGCAGATTTTGGAATGAGCATTACATCACGTGAGGACACTGCCGGTGGTCAGCAATGTGTCCCAAAATAAATGTATGTACAGCGCTCAACGTACAGCACTTTGTACACAGCAGCGGTTGTTTTAAAGTGCTCTATAAATACGGTTGAGTTTTCTCCAAAGGAAAAAAAGGTCACAAAAATCCCAAAGGCAAACATCTTATTTCAGAAGACACCGTTACTCTGCGAACAAAACAAACTATTGACGTTACCCTTATCTTAAAAGAAAAATATTGATTGAACAAGGTCATATTGTACAAAATGCGCTTTGAAAGTTACATACAAATCCAAAAGTCCAAGAGTCACGCAAAAAGCTCTGCCCATCTCACAAGGCACTGCTCGCTCACTTCCGAAAAAGACGAATTATTAACGCTGGAATTTACAAACGATTAAGGATGCTGAATTTTATTTTCTCAAAATTTGACAGATGGCCCTTCGAGCCTTTGCTTTGCTTTTTCTTTATTTGTGCAGTGCTCTGCTCTGGCCCTGACATTCTCATACTGGCCCCGCTATATTTAGATGTTGTATGCCATCAACCCCCCCCCTCCCCGCCTCTCACACACACAACGCACCCACGTTTTTCATGCCTTGATCAGCCAACTGTGAAGCATTCAACTTCTCCCATGTTTCCAGTTTTCCAGATAAAATGTATTAAAAAATAGCCTTTGACTTATTGATCTCGAGGTCAACAGCACCCTACCGAGGCATTTTGCTCGTCATTATTCATCAGAATGAAACATATTCACACGCACAATTATGCAATCGTTGCATCGACATTTCTAGCCCGAGCAGTCAAGAACAAATAAGCCCTGTGCTGGACATTCGCGGTCAGAAGCTGGAAATTGGAGCGCTTTTCCCAGGACGGATTTTTCTTATTAGCAAGTCTTCACCACCAGCCAAATGAGTTCTGGCTCGGGGTGTGAGGGGGGAGGAATGCTTTGGTGGGGTGTGGGGAGGCGTCATTAACGAGAGACAATTCATCACACAATGAATAGGAGCTTCTTAGGGTCATGGTACAGCCAAGTTAACCTACCCGCTTTGTGGACCTTGTGGATCTGTTTGAACATGGTTTTGTACCAGTCCTTGGGTCGATCAACCGTCTATGTGGAGAGAGGACCAAAAAAAAAACGATCTGTTAGCATAGCAACTGTTAGCTTGCCAGCATTTCATCAAGTCATGTGTGTAAAAGTGTCTGACTACAGGGATGTTCTGTTGTAAGTTTCTATTTGGATCAATGTCAAAGTTTTTACAATTATGTGGATAAATGCTCGCGAATCATTTTATGAATTGTCATTTATAGGCAGGGGTGCACACAAGTGGTGCACTGGTGCGCAAGAGTGCTGGAAATTGAATATTGCGCTCCAGTTCATGTCTTTCACCACACTTTGTGCACTAAGAATAGGTCAGACCAGCCAATTCAAAGTTAAGTCAGCCGCCGCAAAGACCGCTTCGGAGAGACAACTTGAAAATAAAAGCTAAAGTAAGGCACGGATAAAGAGAGAAAAGCGCTAAGTTAGCTAGCTGATAACATGGTTCCATACTGCAAGCCAGAGTTGGACAATTACTTTTTAGAAAGGGTGTTCCAAGGAAATTGTGTTCAATAATAATATGATATCTTTTTATTACATTTTAAAAAAATGTTGTTTTAAAAAGCTGCCATTTTGTAGCATTGGTATGTTACGTTGTTGGGATTAGGAATTAAAAACTGAAAACAAGGCCGGAAAACAAAACAACAACATAAAATGTTTGATCCTAGCAATTTATGCATGCGTCCGCACCTGTTGAATTCTGTTATGTGTATACATATATAGCTAATAAATGATGATGATGATGATGATGATGAAAAAGTTGTATTCAGTTAGATTTGCGCCAAGTCTTTTAAGTGCGAGAGGTCGTTTGGTAGAGAAAAAAAATGAGCGCCAAATTACAAATCGGGTGCTCATGTGAGAACCGCGCCAGTTTTTATGTGCAGCCCTCTTTGCCAGAGTATTTCATGAGTGGGCAAGATGTAAAACACTCAGTGCGTCCTGTATTGAAGTTGCTGCCATTTTGTCAATTCACATGGACATCAATGGCAAGTAACGCATGTAAAGTTCTTTGTATGGACGGCTGCTCTGCCATATCCATTCGCAAGGCGGACATTTGATAGAATGTGTGCTATGAGCGTGTTTCTACACAAGCTACACACCTACTAAAGAGCCACTCAAACTTAATGTTGCCTTTATTCACGAGCACTAAAACCCGTGTTTGACCTCGCCACAGTAAAAAAAAAAAAAAAAAGGAAAAAAAAGAAGCGGCTCCACAGAAAGGGAGAGTGTTGGCCTGAGCATGTAAGCGGTGAGACTGGGGGGCCAATTACCACTTCACTCTCCACGGCTACCAAATAGAGAGGCCGCAAAAATGCTTGTGTACTCACAATAGGACGTGTCTGCTTTTTCTCCAGGACTCCTCGCGTTTCTTTTCATCATTTTCTCAGCTTGTTATTGCTGTAACTCGTCTACAACAAGGCTTCTCACCAAGCCGTAAGTGGACAGAGTGCTAATATGTGCTAATCCTCGACATAAGTTGTCACAATTGGCAAGCTACCGCCAAAATAATGCCATTAGCCATGATGACAGCGCAGCCTTGAAGTTAGGAGTGACTTGACCTGCGAGTTTGTCGAAATAGAAGATGTCAGTCAAACAATTAATGGCTTTTGACTTGCAAGAAAAAAAAAGAACTTTACTGTCAAAGCAAACCTAAAAAAGATCATCCAAATTATTTGGGTTTTGTTTTGACTTTTGGAGGCCTGTTTTCCAGAAATGTAACATTTTGATTGATGCATATCTAAATCGTGTGAAATGCTCACTGTGCGGATGGCAATGGGAATGCCCGACTCGTCCACGGGTCCGATGCCTTCGTAGTGGGGGGCTTTGATGACGGACACCTTGGTTTCCTCCTCAGAGAAGCGGGCGATGGGCACGGTGCTACTAAAGTTGGCGTTGCCCAACACCACAGACTCTCTGGTGAACGCATCGCTACCTTCTAAAACAACAGAATACAGAGAATACATGAATCGTTCCTCTGTGGATTTATGTTTTTGTTTTTGTTTGTCACATACTCCATCACTAAATTGCAGCTGTGAACTTCACAACATCTGGTCACCATCAGTTCATTTTACAAAAAAATATTTTGGGCAGGGGGCTGTTCAATGAGTAAAGTTCATTTGAGATCCGATTGATCCGAGTTCCAAGCACGGTCACGGAACGAAATCAACTTGTAAATCAAGGTCCAATTTGTATCAGGAAAATACTGAAAAAGATGTCATTGTAATTTCTAAGCATCTGACCTGAGCTCTGGCTCTGCCTCAGTAGTCCGGAGCAGAGCGAGGCGGGCGGCGGCGGATAAGATGGCGGCGAAAGCGGCCTGGTGGCGTGCCCCGTCCCCCCGTTCATGGCGTGAGAGAGCACCTGGCCCTGTGAGGAGGTGGACCACAAAGTTAATCGACAAAAGTGGTCGTTTGATGACTTGGGTGAGCTCTACGGCGGAGGGATTACTGAATCTGGGAGGGACAGTCATAAAATGAAACAGTAATCGTCAACAGACAGACAGGTCTTCCATTAGTTTGGTTATATTGTCAAGCACACACACAGTGGACATGATGGAAGCGCTTCCATCCCAGTGAGACGGCGACAGATTATTTCACATTAAAATAGTATTTAAAAAAAAAGATTAGTCACTGACGACAACATTGGAGGAGTCAAAACTATGGTACAGTTGTACTTCTGTTCAAGAATAGGCCTGAGAAGCCTACAATTCGGTGTAAAACATGTCAGGTATGCTGACACTATTGAGGAATATACGGTAGGTGCTTATTTGGCAGTGGTCTGCTTGCGCAGTTAGACAGCAAGAAAAGCTGGCTGTGATTGCACGTGCCGTTCTGTTTTCCTGGCTTATGAATTTTTGACACAAGCTCACAAAAGAACAGGCGTGCGTTCGAATTGGAGAGTGACACAGAAAGGAACAAAGAGCAGAGCTTTGAGAGCCGAGGCGGTGCAATGACAGGGCGGTGGGCTGAAGTCTGGAATCAAGCAAGGTAGTTTAGAACAGATAAAAGCGACACGTGGCGGCGCGGGTATCTGAGTGAGTTCTGGGTAAATGCGGCGGTGACTTGCTGGGATCATAATTACGTTAGTGACAGTGGCTGTTGTGGCGGCTGTTAGCGCGTTGTCGGGGCCAGCGGCGGCAGCGAAGACCGAGACGTGGCTGAGGGTGGGCGACGGCGTGGGCGAGGCGCCGGGCGAGTCCAGGCCACAGATCTGCAGCTCGTCAAGCAGACCCGCCGTGGAGGAGGAGTAGTGGCTGAGAGCCGAGACCGTCGCGGGGGAGGCGGGGGGCGACGCGGTGACGGGAGTGACATACGGGCTGGGTGACAGCCCCTTGGACATTAGGCCCGACGGGTAGTCGAGAGATTCGGAGCTGGGGCTCAGAAAGGGGGAGTGACGTGCTGTGGAGTCAAGGGAGATGGGGCCCTGGTGATTGAAGGAAGAGAGCTTAGTGGCCTTGCTCATTAGACACCCTGTCACAAAGCATGAGTGGAAAAGTAACACGGTGAAGCCTCATGACGCCGCACCGGGTCTTCATTGATTAAGGCTGTGGGATGGAAAAGGCTTTGTTAGTCCAAGTGCAAATAGACTACATGGACACAAGGATTGGGACAGATCAAATCACGTCGCCCACGGCCAATCTTGCTCTGGTACTCAACTTGATTGGTGCATCGTTGCACAATACACACTAGTTGAATAGAGCCGAACTCGCAATTAAGTTTTAGTCGTTCGCATATTTTCTATTTCAAAGCCGTCGTCATGGTCGCCGCGGCTGGACTAAAACCGGAGATATATTTCATCTTGGAGTCCACAGCCAACACCATGGGGCACGTCCACGAGTACTCAACAGACACCCAACAGAGAAAACGTACACTCGATACACGGCACCACAACATCATCAGTAAATTGAGCAACAAAGCCATACGGAACTCACTGGGCAGCAGAATTGTTCAAAAGGAATATGCAATTTGATTAGTCGGGTGCGTCACATGACTGGAAAATTGCTCAATCATTTAATTACGTTTTCCAAGACGCGCGGCAACCCTCTCAGTGCACCTAAGTTAGTCCACAAAAATTTTACTTCCCCCTTGGTGAGGTGTTGAAAATCTATATTTAAGTGTTTGTAAGAGTTTGCAAGGTCGCGTTTTGTGTATGGCTGTAAGGTCGGTATTTTCGTGAAGTCGATGCTACTTTAGCAGCGCGTAATGAACCCCACGATACCACATTTGGCGGGAATGCGGCTCTCGCAAAGGTACGCTCCAGCGTAATTCGTAATTGCAGTCGGCATGCCGTGTTCTGCGCTCTGACTTTGGTTTCATTTTTGGCTTGCTGCCCAGTTTTTAGACCCCTGTTAATACAGCCCCCCTTTCTTTTCAATGGATATTGCAAATGATGACTCTATCTATATGCTAACCATTAGCGCTGCCGCCCAATGCGCAGTGTCCATGTAATGTACTTCCCACTGACTTTCACACGTCTGTGATGCATAACAGTGGGCCAGATGAGCTGCGCACACATCGAAAAAGAACCAGAGTTAGTCGACTTTTATGGCAACACCAAGATGAAAAAAAACAAAATAAAACCAAAGAGCAACACACAAGCGATCACAGAGATAGCGCACAAAATGATCTCCCTTTGGGCCTTTTTCACACAGAACCCAGCAAAGGTTGGAGATTGTCCACTAAACAAGTCAAAGTGTGTGTTGCTCTTTTTTTCCACCTCTATGCCACCAGGGCGATGTCGTTTTAGTGATCTTATATTGAATTTGTGCCGTTTCTTGTACCAACAGCTCGGCAGGAGACGGTCTCGGTGGAACTGCCGAAGGAGACTTCAGGTCTTCGGATGGAGCCAAATCTGCTGGTTGAGTCAGGATCGTCGCGGGTTTGTCTGAGGGCTCCGCATCGTGTTTCTGGCTTTTCGGGAACAATTTGACAGGGAGCGAGGAGGTCCTCGTGGAGGGCTGAGGAGGGGTGGTCGGGTGCTGTGTGGGAGGAGGGGGCGGATCGCTAGCTGTGGACTCAACGTTCAGGTGTTCGGGCGGGTCTGGGATGGTGACGGGAGTGAGTATCAGGCTGGAGACCTTACGTTCTTGGACTTGTGCATGAGTCGAAGCGTCATTTGGGACACTAGACACAAGTTGGAGTGAGTTAGCGCTGGGTTGCCTGTGCAAGGAAGTGCTACTAAAAGTGTAGGTCTCTTTTAAAGACGCTTCCTCTTTGTGGGAGAACATTAGCTTAGTTCCGGGGCCGATGTTGTCAGCTAAAACGGTGAGTGGGCTGCAGGCTGATGGGTTAGCACTGGTTAGGGTGAAACGGAAACTATCTCTTCGTGAAGGGGGCAGGGGTATGTTACTGTCATCCTTACGAACCAAATGCAAGTATCAAAAAAAAAAATGAAATCAGAACGATTATAGTCACATTCCCGGATAGACAAAAACGCAAACATTAAAGGGCAAAATGTGCTTTGAGACGTTTTACCTGTGACTTTCTGTCTTGCAGGTTGGGCCTGACGCTGCGAAAGCCTTTGGCGGCCAGAGACGAGCTGATGGCGTCGCCGTTCTTAAGGCCATCGGTTGCGCTGCGAGACCGCCAGGAACCTGAAGGTCAGGTGGGTTTCGTGAGCGTCAGTCAGCAAGCACAAGATCAAAAGTGAGCAAGGAACAGACGGCGAATGAAAGGCAACAGACAGACTTACTGTAGTCCGATGAGTGAGGATCACTCCCTGGGGAACAGAGACAAGAAGACAGAATCCGTTTTCAAACACATTTTTTCAAACACAAGAGAAACAATGAAAGGTCAAGTCATTCATTCGGTTTTGGTAGTACTTTGCCATCCATCAGACGATTTCCGTTGCTTTGATTTGTGAGCAAAAACGTGAGATAGAACTGCTGGCGACTCAAATGATGTGGCAGTTTGGGAGATGAAGAGGCTTCGAGCTCTTCATCTGACACTCTCAGGTGACTGTCAAACTAAACATCAAACTAAGAGAATTGAAATCGCCTCAGCTAACCTTTTTCTTCACATACAATACAATGAGTTACAAGCGTGGCCAAGGAACAAAGAACTTATACCCCAAGGGACCAGTATATTCACTTTAGTGCCAATGTTAAAAGCATTTTTGGATGGAATTCCCCCACCGCAAAAAAAAAAATCAAATTAAAAGCGGGTGTTACACTTGAGAGGTCCCACAGTATTGGGAACAATGAGTCCAGAGTCCAACATTGCACCACAACAAATCCAACACAGCTTAGGTGACCGTGAACAAAGTGCGCTGAAACAGCTTTTGTTGCGACGCGGGCCTTTTGTCGTGACTAAATCCCTATTTTGTTGATTATGGCTAGTTGGATGCCTGCAGGTGCATGGATCCTCGAAACTGTTCCACGAAACATTCTTTTTATTCATGTCCTCATATACCGTACCTCCTGTAAATATCATATTTCCTGAATTAGTGGCAAATTAAAGCATGGAGTGTTAAAAATGAAAAGTCATCTTTCACATCAATCGGCATTACAGTCCTTACATGCGTTTATGTCCAGGGAGCGAAATTACTGAAGTATTTTTTTTCCGGAACAATTCTTTAGAAGATCCTGTTTAACTGTAATATACCATAACATTGTTTATCAGTATTACTATTACTATTATTATTTTTTTTGGAATGCACAACTCTGCTGTTCCTCATTTTAATTTGAACTGTATTTTTATTTGTTTTAATTAAAAATATAGCCCGAGAACGGGCAGCATCATGGACGAGTGGTTAGCAGGTTAATTTTACAGGTTGGGATCATAGTCTGCGTGTTCCGATGTGACATTTGCATATTTTCCCCATGTTGACTGAGTACTCTGGCCACTTCCCAGATTACAAAAAAAAAAACCTTGTATTATATTCACTGAAGAATTGAAAGACTTTTTTTTTTTTGGTCCGACTTTGGTCATCTGGGATAGGCTCAAAACGCTAAATAGGAGGAAATCGCAAATGACTAAAGAAGAACATATGCAAGCTGTCGAGAGTTTAATGACCATTGTGGCATGATTTCAAGCTCAAGCCCCAGAGGTTGACCAAATGGAAACAGAATAACTTTGCAAAAAATAGCATTGGCCCAGCAGCAATATGAGGATGTGAAAACGAGCTTGTCTCATGGTGGGGGAGCGTTTTTTTTTTTGGGGGGGGGGTGAACTTGGGTCGTGCAGGTGTTAGTACCTGAGGCCAGATTGGGCGAGCTCTGGACCCTCTTCATGGGCGAGAGCGTGAGCGACACGGCGACACTTTTGCGAGCACATCCGCCGCTGTCTGAGAACGTCGCAGCCGAGGGCGGTCACATGCGCCGCGCATGCAAATACACACACACACACACACACACACACACACACACACACACACACACACACACACACACACACACACACACACACACACACACACACACACACACACACACACACACACACACACACACACACATGCAACAAACAAAGCACGTGCAATTGAGCCCAAATGAATGACAGCGACACAACGGCAAGGAATACTGGAGGTTACGTTCAAACATTCAAGAGATGCATCGAGTAAAGGTGTGCCAAATCTTTCAGGTGGTTGCATGGCCTCAAGCTTGGGAGAAAAGCGGTTTTGTATCAAACAATCGATGGATGCAAAACAGGGCTTGTTTGGCCGTTTCCTCGAGTGGGGATTAGGTGGCGGCAAGAGGGATTACGGCACCGAGGATCGAGTGCGCCGTCTTTGTCGGGCTGCCGGCGGTGTAAACAATCTGAACGTTGGCAGACGGCGCCGTGTGTAGATTTTAAAAATGAGCCGCTCATCAACAGCCGGCCGGCACAGCGGTATCGACGTCCGCTCGGGAAGACCGAGCCCAAGTCGTAGCTTTGGAAAAGTGTTCATGGAGGAATACATTCTCGTTGAGGCAGAGAGCAACAGGTTCTCAGCGAAATCTCTTTCAACGCCATATGGACCAATGCCAGAGCAGACGAATTACACTTGCAAACGACCTGATTTGAAAAGAGAAGACATTCTGGTTCCAATGAATGGACTGGATGACATTTCATGGGGCGTACCTGTATTCATAGTGAAGCGCGCTCCTTCCAGATTCCAATGAGACGCCGTCCTGCAAAAGCAACAAAGACAAACTTTTTTGCACATTTTTTTACATTTGCATGAAAAGTGTTACATTGTTTTTAACATCTTCATAAAAAGTATGGCGACACATGACCTGCAAACATGTGACCGTATTTCCATTATTTCCAATAAGAAATTTGTTTGGAGTTACATAATCGACATGCAAAGGGAAGAACAACCAGAAATTGTTGGGGAGATTCCGAAAAAAAGGTGCGCATTCAGAAATATGATTTCACCCTCCCCACCCCATCCCAGAGTGTAATTGTTTTTATTCATTTGTCAATCCAGAAGTATGACTCGTACTACTTTTTGGGGGGCGTGGAATGACCCTAATCGGGACTGTTAAGCCTCGATGGCTCTTGTAGTTATTTCTGTAGGAGGTGTCAGTTTTATAAAATAGATGACACATAAAACGCTCGGAGAGGAGTAAATAATATCAAGAAGTAATGCAGGGAAAGCGTGTTTTTTTTTTAAGACGCTGGGTCTATATCAAGCTGTGTGTTGTGGGATATTTTTTTCAGTCTCTGGAGAACCAATCTTCACCTTCACACGGTGTCCGTCGTAAATCTATCTCCAAGCACCACAAACACACACACACAAACACACACACACACACACACACACACACACATTCGCACGGACTCACACGCACGGACTGGGTAAATCATGAGTGTGGCGTCACGAGCTGTCGGCATCCAAATGATGATCAGCTTATAAACAGGATCGTGTTTCTTGGGGACAGATTTGCGGCGTCACAGCAGCTGTGTCGGTGGTGTGAATGTTATGGCTAGACTGACTGGGGTGTGGGTGGGGACCCACTGAGCAGCCCAAACACACCTTGTGAAGTTTCCCAAATTTTGCAGGTGAGGCAATCCGGGCGAAAATTGTGTTTGGTTTGGGTTGGCAGGTTTGACTCCCAAAAATTTGCCTGGTAATACCCAATGAAGTTTTGGGAAAATTTAGCAAACTCAAAACCCGTTTCACTTTGCGACCTGAGATTTATCATGAGGCATGATGATGATCGTGAGTCGACCCACCAAAAAAGTCTCAAAAAGCCGTGTTTAGAAAGTACGCAAAAATGGGATTATTTTGGGTTTTCAAGTGGCTCAAGTGTAATTTTTCTGGGTTCCTTTACAAAGTACTGATTAGCATGATGATTATTAAACAGCTTTTCCAATTTTTAACATCTATTCTAAATTCTAACAAAAATTCCAAGGAACTTCCAGGTACAGCAGGAGGTTTGGTTTGGTTTGGTTTGTTTGTTTATTGAACATAAAACATATACAGTAGGCGGCCCGGTAGTCCAGTGGTTAGCACGTCGGCTTCACAGTGCAGAGGTACCGGGTTCAATTCCAGCTCCGGCCTCCCTGTGTGGAGTTTGCATGTTCTCCCCGGGCCTGCGTGGGTTTTCTCCGGGTGCTCCGGTTTCCTCCCACATTCCAAAAAACATGCTTGGCAGGCTGATTGAACACTCTAAATTGTCCCTAGGTGTGAGTGTGAGCGTGGTTGGTTGTTCGTCTCTGTGTGCCCTGCGATTGGCTGGCAACCGATTCAGGGTGTCCCCTGCCTACTGCCCGGAGACAGCTGGGATAGGCTCCAGCGCCCCCCGCGACCCTTGTGAGGATCAAGCGGTTTGGAAGATGAATGAATGAATGAATGAATGAACATATACAGTAATAATTTGACAGAAAATAAGGTAGATAAAAAAGTAAAAGAAAGAAATCAGTCTTCATTCAACACAGTTATTATGTTCAAGGGAGTAGGATGAAGTAAAAAAAACTTATCTAGTCCTACCCCGTTATGTGTTTATATCTACTAAATCATTTTTTAATCAATCAGAAAAGAAAAAGTAATAAGAAGTCTCCATTAAGGCTCATACTTTACCCTTAACCGTGATATTTTCACAACTTTTGGTTTGTATCGGGATTATATACATCCTCACCCTGGCACTCTTGTGTCAATTTTCTCTTGTATTCATAATGGATATTGCAATACCTTTCTCTATTTATCAACTTAGTTCTGATTTATCATTATATTTAATGTTTAGTATTTATCATTTTAACTCTGATTGGTGTAGGTTGTTTGTACTATTTTTTTGAATTTGTTTTTGAACTCAGCAAGCGATTTACTCATTTTTAGGTCCGTTTCGAGATTATTCCACAGATTAACACCTTTGCTAGATACACTTCTTTGCTTGATGTTTGTTCTTGTTTTGAGTTTTTTGAATAAGTTGGTACCTCTTAATTCATAGTTGCTTTCTCGAATTTCAAAAAACTTCTGAATGTTTTGGCAGAGCAGGTTATTGTGTGCTTTGTACATTAATTGGGCGATTTTAAAGTCAACCAGGTCATAAAATTTCATCGTATTTAATTTAATAAATAGTGGATTTGTGGGTTCCGTATATTTTGATCTATTACTAATTCGAATTGCTTTTTTTTGTAGTTTGAGAATAGGGAGTGTGTTTGTTTTGCAGGCATTTCCCCATATTTCCACACAGTAGGTCATGTATGGTAATAATAATGAAGTGTATAATGTGTACAAGGATCTCTTATTTAGCACTTCCTTGGTTTTGCAGAGGATCCCTACGGTCTTGGCTATTTTTCTTTTTACGTTATCGATATGTGGTTTCCAACATAGTTTTGAGTCTATTACTAATCCGAGAAACTTGGTTTCATACGCTCTTTCTATTTCAATTGAGTTTACCATAATTTTAGCTTGGTGTTTGATTGGTCTTGTGCCAAAAACAATTGACTTCGATTTTTTCAGGTTAAGTGACAATTTATTTCTGTCGAACCAGTTTTTTAATTTGTTTAATTCGTTTTCTACGGTTGTCAGGAGCTGTTGCAGATTTATTCCAGAACAGTAGAAAGTTGTATCATCAGCAAATAGGACACATTTAAATAGTTTTGAGACCTTGCAGATATCATTTATATATAAGATGAATAGTTTTGGACCAAGCACTGACCCCTGAGGTACTCCGTGAGTGATTTTCAGTTGATTTGTTTTTTTATTGTTGAGTTGCACGTACTGATATCTGTTTTCTAAATAACTTTTTATCCATTTATAAGCTACACCTCTAATGCCATATCTTTCTAGTTTTTTCAATATACTGTGATCTATTGTGTCAAAAGCTTTTTTTAGATCTAGGAAAACCCCACCAGTAAATTCTTTGTTGTCTATATTAGTGGCTATTGCTTCCACAAACTCCATAACTGCCATTGAGGTGGTCCGTTTTTCCCTGAAGCCATATTGATTCTCACTTAACAGCGCATGCTTTTGTATAAACCTATCAAGTCTGCGAGAAAATAGTTTTTCTAATATTTTTGAAAATTGTGGTAGTAGTGATATTGGTCTATAATTTGTAAACAGATGTTTTTCTCCACTTTTATAGATTGGAATAACTTTAGCAATTTTCATTTTTGATGGAAAGATACCAGCTTTGAATGACAGGTTGCATATGTGTGTGAAAGGTCGCACTACATATTCTATAATCTGCTTGATTATTGTCATATCAATATTAAAGCAATGAGTTGACTTTTTATTTTTAAAAGTTTTTATAATATTTGATACTTCTTCTTGTTTTACTGCAGTAAGGAACATCGTGGAGGAGTTTTTTTCTACGTATCTATCCACTTCAAACAGGTCTGTTGGATCAGGAATTTGTTTTGCTAGGTTACTGCCGATGTTGACAAAATACTCATTAAATTCAGTTGCTATTTCTGAAGTTTTTTCCAAAATAGTATTTTTGCCTTTGATAAAATACTCTGGATAATCCATTTTTTTAGGACCATTTCTGATTACTTGGTTAAGTATTTTCCATATTTCTTGTGTGTTACCTTTATTCTGCTCTAATAGTGCATGATAATGATCTCTTTTACTGGTTCTTATAATATTTACTAATTTATTTTTATAGGTCTTATATTTTTTTTCTGCTTCTTCAGTTCTGAGTTTTAAAAACAATTTATATAAATTGTTTTTCTTTTTACATGCGTTTTCTATGCCTTTCGTTATCCATGGCTTACTTGGGTCTTTATACTTTTTGGAAATTTTAGTTAATGGAAAATGTTTATCATATAAGAAGATTATGGTAGACTGAAATACTTCAAACGCTGTATTTGGGTCTTCGTTTGAGTAGACCTCGGTCCAGTTTTGTTTTTCTAGGGCTTGCTTAAAGGCATCGATGGAACGTTGGGTTCTTAGTCTTATTTCTGTTATACAAGTTGTTGATTTAGCTTTTCTATCGAAATAATTATGAAAAACTGCAAAAACAGGCAGGTGGTCACTTATGTCATTAATGAGAAGTCCACTTTCCATTTTATGATCAATCTTATTTATAAATATGTTATCTATTAATGTGGCCGTGTCAACTGTTATTCTGCTAGGTTTCAGGATTACTTGAAATTGAAGAGGTCTCTGTCGATTCAAATGAAATCTACACGGCATTCAACATTTGTTGATTCAGAAATTACTTTTGGCCCCACATACAACACGGAGGGAGATGCAGACATCACACTTATCTATGATGGTCCACCTGATCCACAAGATGTGATGACAATAACTGTCCACTACACTGACACATTGAATTATATGATCATAGCATTCTCTGAAAATGCAATCTTAAACAAATCACTCAATGTGAAACGCATAACCCAGATAATACAGAAGAAGCAGGTGTTGGATCTGGAGTACTGAGGGATGTTCACAGCTGCTTCGGGCAGGAATTCTATGACCGATGCACCCTTGGTATATCAATTAAAGTACCATTCATTCGCCATGATTTTCCTGCAGAAAAGTGGAAAGCAGTTGGGAGAATTCTTTTAAAGGGATACCAAGATTGTTGCTACTTCCCAAACAAACTTGCATATCCTTTCCTCGAGCAGGTGCTTTTCAACTGTGTCTATAGTGATCTAAAAGCCCATTTTCTGCAGTTTGTGAGCAGCCAAGAATGTGAAGTTTTGATGGAAGCAATAAAGGACTTTTCAGAAGTGGACCTAGATGATCTTGTGGAAGTTCTTGACAGCTACGGGTGTATAAAAAGAATCTCTGCTGAAACCTTTCCCACAATACTGCAGGAAATAGCACACAAAGAGCTTATCCAAAAGCCCATGTTTGTGATTGACTCCTGGAGGGAGGTTTACTCTTCACCGTGTCTCCATCAGTCTTGAAGCACTGAACAAGTTGTGCTCGGACTTGCAACCTACCTCAAAAAAAGTCTGCCAACTGCTGAAATTTGCAACTGATTTAACCCCAAAGCAGAAGGAAGTGATAAATCATCTGAAAAGGTTCATCAGAGAGTTGGATGAATTTAAGCTTCAGAAGTTTCTCCGGTTTTGCACTGGATCTGATCTTGTTGTAACCAACGCCATTCTTGTGGAGTTCCAGGAAATGACTGACTTTAGTAGAAGGCCGGTGGGGCACACATGTGGAAAGGTTCTGCATATTGCTGACAGCTATGAAAATTTTCCAGATTTCCGATCGGAATTCAGTGCTGTTCTTGAAAGCAATGTCTGGGCAATGTACATTGTTTAGCTTTTTCTTACCCGTAACTATGTTAATAAGCCATAGTAGGTTGCATCAGCACTACATGGCTTGGGTACATTATTGTGTTCACCGTTTACGATAAGTTTGTAGAAACAAACATTGCATTGTTTGCCGTTTTTATAGTTACTGTATATAGAAATAACTTGCATTTGGTGTTATATTACAGTAATATACAGTTCTGGGGTTTTATATACAAAAAGGCCAAAGAAGTTATACATAATAATTGGATGGTTGTTTCAACAGCTATACTGTATTATTTAGGTCCATGCTTCTATCATTAAAAGTAAGCATTTATTGTGTTCAATAAACTTACTCTTCATTCACTGTTTTTCTGTCTACACATGAATGTTGACAGTTAATATACTTGTGTGCAACGGTGAATGGTTTAAGAACATTTTACAGATATTTCCTAATGGCTGTGAGGCACGTCGGCCTCACAGTGCAGAGGTGCAGGATTTGAATCCGGTTCCGGCCTTCCTGTGTGAAGTCTCCAGCTTCTCCGCATCCTCCCACATTCCAAAAACATGCGGGGCAGGTTAATGGAACACTCCAAATAATTGTCCGTGATTGTGAGGGCAGATGGTTGTTCGTCTGTGTGCACTGCGATTTGCTGGCAACTGGTTCAGGGTGTGTCCACCTACTGCCCAACAACTGCTGGGACAAGCTGCACAGAATATCTCGTGACCCTTGGGAGGATAAAGCGGATCAGAAAAAGTGTGGAGATGTTTTCTATCAATATTAACAATAAGACATCTATCCACTTTTGACCCACATATCCTCCAGGGTCACGGGACATGCTGGAGCCATGGCACTGTTGTTTAAAATAAAGGTTTCAGAAAGGGCAAGTCCGTGTACCGTACTTCCAGCCCACTGCTGAAAAGAGTGCAATCTAGAGAAGTCAAAAAACAACTGGTTTATGGAGCAAATTTGAAGCTTCATTTTCCCAAAATTGCATCAGTACATACTATATGTCAAATAGACTTCAGTAATTCCTCTCTCAACTTAAAAGTCACTTTCATCCAATGGATCTGATGGCGCATGCGATTCATTTTCCTCCATAAGCAAACAACACAGTTCAAATACAGTTTCATTACAAGGAAAATTGCCTTTTGTAGTGCACTCTTCCATACATGCAGTGACCTCTTCCGCTCAGCGGGTTCCAGCTGCGTAGCGACTTTTCGCAGTTAGCTTCCGTGCTAACGTCCGCGGCTAGCTTCCGTGCTAACCAGCTAGCGTTTCGTCCAGCCCCCTCTTCACGTCGCCAATTTCTACACACGCGCTGCCACCGTGTTTCGCTCTGTTCTTTACTTTCAAATGTGGGAAAGCTTCACACGAGAGAAATGTTCAGTGAAAACTTCAACAAATGAATAGCTCCCGAAGGTTTTCTCCAGTTAAGAGTTCTACAAAGTTAAACAATTTTTTTTTAAACGCAGATGCCGAGGTACGGCAAAATGCCAAGTATCGGCATTGATTATCGTCCAGACCGTCACCGCCTAAGAGAAACCTATCTGAGAATTTTGTCCAACTGTGACAAAAATGTGCACCATCTACATCTACTTATTTGGAATCCCCGGGCCTATCTTTGTTTTGACCGGCCAAACGCACGCGGTGCTGGGTTGAAATGAACGAAGGCCCTCTTCCTTATTTGGAAAAGTTTTTCTTTCTGTGGGCTAATTCGCAGGGCCGCCGCATCTCTGAGGACATCCATGTCACTTCTCTGGAGGACGGAAGATTTGACGCGAGGGCCTCGTGATAAGGAGCCGACATATTTTCCTTGGGTGCGCGGGAGCGACCGCGACGGTCGGAGCTCCTCATTAGCGGAGTCTTTAAATACGCTCGCCGATGAACTTAATCTGTTGACATCCTTTGAGTCGGTCTCTGTCCGAGGCACCGCAGCGGGGTCAGGACCCTTGAGGCTATCTAGCTTATCTCCCTTGTTCACTCTCCCATGCTCTTGACAGAAATACACCGACCCATCTGTTGTGTGTACGCTGGTTTAATTTGGTAGCACTAGCTAACTTGAGACCATTCATTCATTCATTCATCTTCCGAGCCGCTTGATCCTCACTAGGGTCGCGGGGGGTGCTGGAGCCTATCCCAGCTCTCTTCGGGCAGTAGGCGGGGGACACCCTGAATCGGTTGCCAGCCAATCGCAGGGCACACAGAAACGAACAACCATTCGCACTCACACTCACACCTAGGGACAATTTAGAGTGTTCAATCAGCCTGCCACGCATGTCTTTGGAATGTGGGAGGAAACCGGAGCACCCGTAGAAAACCCACGCAGGCCCGGGGAGAACATGCAAACTCCACAAAGGGAGGCCGGAGCTGGAATCGAACCCGGTACCTCTGCACTGTGAAGCCGACGTGCTAACCACTGGACTACCGGGCCGCTTAACTTGAGACCAAACGTACAAAAAAAAAACGCTTTGGATCAACGCGCATCGTTTGCAGAGAATGAATAGCGGAGTCGCGCGTGTTTTCGTGCGTATTAAAACAAAAGATGTCTCAATGGTCTTCAAGCACTGCGTAAAAAGAGAAATAAAATCCACCTCATACAAAATCCCCATCAAGCGCGCTAGTGTGCATGGCTGCTTTTCATCAAGTTAACGTTTTGAGCATGTGCAGCTGAGACTGTTTGGTTTTACAGTCTCACAGTTATTACACTCGCGTATGATAATACATACTGGTCTTCTTTAAGGTTTACCGAAACCCAAATTACAGTCACTCGATAAACCCTGGCAAATTCAGGGCTTGAGATGACTCAAAAAGTAACTCACTCAGCTAAGTAGAAACAGAAGTTAAAAGCACTCCGAAATGAAATACTGGATACTCACCGTTTCCAACTTTTTTTTTATTGCAAACACTTGGCTGAGAAATAAAATTATATAGACCATAGCTGTATGATAATTGAGACCATTGCATTTTTTTTTTAATCCTTGTTTAAACAGGTAGTTAGCAATGGCCTTGATTCACAGTTAAGATTGTTGAAGCAAAAAGTTTGAACTGGGCTGCTAACCAAAACAGTAGCAACTATCCATCCATCCATTTTCTGATCCGCTTTATCCTCACAAGGGCGTGTTGGAGCCTCTCCCAGCCGTCTTCGGCAGTAGGCAGGGGACAACCTGAACCGGTTGCCAGCCCATCGCAGGGCACACAGAGACCAACAACCATCCACACTCATACCCAGGGACAATTTTTGACTGTTCAATCAGCCTGCCATGCATGTTTTTGGAATGTGGGAGGAAAACGGAGTACCCGGAGAAAAGCCACACAGGCACAGGGAAAACATGCAAACTCCACACAGGAAGGCCGGAGCCCGGGATTGGAGCCGGTACGTCTGCACTCAACCACTGGGCTGCCCCAGCAGCAATTAGGAAGCGTGTGAACAGTGTGTCACCGTCTTAAGGTCCTCCTTAAAAATGATCATTTGCCAGCTGGAGGCGGTATCGTCGATGGACTTCTTCTTGTACTCGGCCTGTTTATTTTGTTGAGTTGAACTTGACATACTGGTCGTCAGGCTAAATTGTACACACCAGAAAAAATACCAAAGAAATAAAGCTCACGGATCCTTTGAAGCCCACACGGTTGTAGCGAGATTTTAGTCTTGTACATATTCAGCGGCGCCCCCCCTGCCCCCCAACACATTCCCCTCATGAGGCAGCGGGATTTGCAAGATCGAGCACAATCATTGCAAGGGCAGGGAGAATGCTGACCTCCTTTGCTACTTCACACTCTGAGTAGTGCAGCCTCGATCAAACATTTCACCAAGTGTTTATTTTTCCCCTTTTTGTTTCCTGCCCCCCTTTCAGGATTCCACATAGTAAATGTTCAACCACAATGCAATGCCAAGTATGCAAGCCCCGAGCTGGCATTTAGAGTCGACACCGACAAAACAATGCGGTGAATATAAAGTAGTCAAGCTGTTGGCATTAACGACAAAGACATCGCGTTGCCGATGCCTGAAGCTTAGCGCAGGTCAAATTTGAAAGTCAAAATGTGAAGAAATGAAACCGTTTGATGGCATCTGGACTGAAATTTTGTTGAAGTTTCGTGAGGTGTAAGGGCGATTCCAATTGCACTTTTTTAAGTGGGGGGGGGGGGCATCAAAATAAGTCTTGTAAGACAATTAGAAACAGTCAACTTTTTAAAAAGTGGCTCTTCACTTTGACACTTTTGGGAATTTGTCATTATTAGGCAAAACATTTTTAAACTGCATCAAATTCAGCAAGGCGCGGCTTGGCTAGGTGTGCTAACGTTATGCTAAAGAGGACTTCAATGCAAAACAAGCTTGGTGCTTGATCGAGTTTTTCCAATCAGCATACTGTACATCCAAATCGGGTACAACCAAAACAATCCAACAATCTCCTTCACCTTGTTTGGGAGATGTGCTTATCCAGCTCTACCGCCACTAGTTGAACAGTCGCCACACGCTCAACAAAGTTCTTGTTATCTGCCTTGTTTGTTCAACCTCGCCACTCATTAGCGAGGCCACCCCTATGGGGAGAGGCCGATACACTGCACCCCCCACCCCCCTGCCCCTCCACCCGCCAGCCAGTGCGTACACCGCGCAAACGACAACTGGGGGCCGTGTGTTCGGGGGATTGCGTCACGGGCGCCGCTAACGAGCAACGGGAGCGCTAATGCAATTATGCAATGACAACCCCAGCTACTCTCTCGCTCTCGCTCTCTCTCTCGTCGCGGGCACGGAAAGAGACAGGATTACGTGTGATAATTTGAGGCATCGCGTCGTTTCTATACACGGCTTGTGGAGGGGAAAAGCATAGACTGTGCATGTAAACTGCAAAAGGGACGAACAATTAATTGGCATTCAAATGGATATCGCAGTGTAGCCGAATGCAATTTTCAAAGAGTTTGGAAGGGGAAAAAATGTCATCTTGGCTGGTTACTGATGAATCTAGTGCTAGAGTTTTGCTTGTTGTTGCTCCTACGATTGCTCTTTTCTGTCGTCTTTTCTCTGTCTGCCCCCACGCCCCAAGCACGGTCCTACTCAGTGGGCTTCCAAATAAATTTTAACACGAGCTCCCTTGTTGCACAGCAAAAAGACAGAAAGAACACCCACTGCCGAAAAGACAAAAAAAAGATGTCTGTTGGAACGCTAGACTAGCCAGACTTCACAATGACTAATGTTAAGAAGATCAGACAGCCCCCGGCTGCAAACAACACGGCGTCAAAGACCAGACAAAAGACAAACGAAAGGTACATGTTGCCGGGAGCTCCTCGTATAAAAAAAAAACAAGCTACTCTTAGGTCTTAAAATGCCTGCAAAAGGACAACAGCAGGGACGTGCGGTCAGGGGAGGCAGGTGAGGCAGTGCCGCACCTCTGAACGCGCATTGCATTGCGCAATCATCACAAACTGGGTTGATACATGCAACTGGCACGTCCTGCTTGCCGTACATCTGCACATCAGCAATATAACATTTGCAGATACATTTATTTGATCTGCTTTTCCTAAGTCTGGCTAATGTTTTTAAACCATTAAAGTTTAATGTTTTTTTGGTGACATATTTAGATTTGCTGATGGGAAATAAAACCGCAGTGAAAAGGCATAGGTTGCGGCAGATCGTTCTCTGCCGCAATTAAGAGGGCGTACGTGAGCAAACAGGTACGTTGCGCTCTTCTTCTGTGCAGAGGCGCCAGGCGATCCTTTTTTAAATTTGCTACGTCGGACAGCCAAAATGGAAGAAAAGGATTATATAGCGAAGCTTAAAAACTTCTCAAAACTGGACTTTCAGTCAAAAGTGGACGTGATTAACACAGGTAGACCAACGCCGGAGTGAAAAGGTTTGCTTCAAACTACGGGACAGCCCGGACAACTTTTCAAACGGAGTGGTAAAGCCGAAAAGAACGGTGATGTGGCTGTCCTTCGAAAACCCGTCTTTACTGTTTTTCCTGCCTTTTGTTCTCAACTTGTCTGGATATTGTGATATGAAAAGCGCAAGAATCGATTTGGCATTGAACGAACAGCGGAGGTTCAACGTTAGCATCCGCAATGCCAAGGTAAGGGAAAACCGAGAGATTGTGAAAGACCTCATTCATGCAACCTGCTTTTTCGCTAAACGGGAGTTGGCATTTCGTGATCACGACGAGAGGGCAAGCTCTTCTAATCGTGGCGATTATGTAGAACTATCACATGCTTTTGATGAGAAAGATGAGAGGTTAGCTAGACATTTGGACTCATCCAGTGTGCGTTCTGGCTTGTCCAATAGAATACAGAACGATATAATTGAAGCTTTCGGTGATGTGATAATAAATGATCTAAAAAGGGAGATCAATGCTGCCCCATTTGTTTCCATAGAGTTGGACGAGACTACGGATATCACAAACAAAGCACATATCTGTTATTTTGCGCTATGTTGCCAAAAGTGAAGTGGACTGTGGTGATGGAAGCATTTTTAGGATTTGATGATGTAAGTGATGATAGGCGAGCCCCTGCTGTAGCTGCGTATGTCTTGGAAGTGTTGGAGAAAACAGCTGTTAAAACAGTTAAAAAACTAGTAGCGCAAACCTATGATCCCGATCGCTGGGACAATGATACTCAAATGATGGTCACTGGATATGATCGATGGCTGTCAGAAGCATCGACATGCTTTTTAATGATGGCATATGAGGGCATTTTCAGTGAAACTGATGCACTTTTTAGAGTGCTACAAAACAAAGTCATGGACATTGGATATTGTTGTGCGCGAACCCACGACGCCATCGGAGTTGTTGAACGCATGAGACGGGACTTTAACACACTGTATGAGCGATTTGAGCAGAAATGCAGCACACTTGGCCGAAACAACAGTGGAAGAAATCAGTCGGTCAGAGATGAGAGAAAACAAATGTTCGACAAGATTATGGTCAACATCAGTGTTCAGATGAAAGCTAGGTTTGATCATTTTGTGAGCTAACTTTCCTCGATGTGGTCGACTGTACAACATTTAATGAGATGTCACAACATTTTGATGACACCAAACTGCAGAGCCTGTCAAAATCTTATAACAAAATAAATTGGTCTAAGAAAAATACAATAGAATATTGTATTTTTACCCATGGGGTCAAATTTTGGATATGAAATAACCAGTAGCCAATTGAATAAGCTACTGTTTTTGGTTGATACATTTGTAAATCTGACACTAAAGGAGTCGGTGCCTCACCAACCATGAACCTCACCGCACGCCACTGGACAACAGTTAACATCATGTCTCGGCAGACATCATAGCAACGTGAGCTCCATCTGCGCTATGTGCACAGAAAAAAAAGGAGTTCCGAACAAACCGATGCTGCCACGCCAGTAAAATTGTATTTCCAGATTCTATATGTGGTTCTATGGCGGCCATCGCACCGTTTCTCTTTGGGATCGCTCATGTCCTTCAATGGCGGTGTCACCAAAAAAAAAAGAACAAGCCGAAGAAAAAGTAAAACGCACTTGATGCAGAAATCTCACAGGATTTGATGAAGCAGTTTTTTCGGTATCATTTGGGTCCGGTTCCAAGGCTGATCAGTCATGTTTACGTTCGACTGTCAAGTCAACACGTGCTTCTTTGACCACAGCGATTCGTTTTATTATGCAGGAGCAAGATTGTCAACTTATTATTGTTCACTCCGCCATATTGTGCTGAACAGCCAGGACAAAGACGAAAAAAAAATCGGAAATGAATATTTAATATTATGCGTGTGCAATATAAGGAGAACCCCGCTTTTTTTCTTTTTTTTGCAGGGTAGGAGAAAACGACACCCGCACACCGGCTCCATTTACGTGAGCAAACTATTCCAATTTAAGAGTTTGCCATTTGAAGCCCACGTGAAGTGAAGGCCTATCGGCGGCATTCCGCATGGACAGTCCAGATTCCCCAGGTACCGGCGTTAAGTGTCCACTACGGAGATAAGAGCGACTTGATTAGCGGAGGGTGCTGCTATATTTACTGCCGTTAGATAAGACCCGTGGCCCTCTAAGGTTGTGTCAGGCAGTGCAAAAATGTAGGAGGTTTCGAAGACCCTTTTTGGGCCCCTTGTCCAAGTCGGCATTTCTCGGGCAGATCCTGCAGGTTTACGTTAGTGAAGATTTTATTTTGGCGGGGGTTTAGGGGGGGTGGACGACACGCACGTCAAATCAAATTTAGTATGACCGATAACATAATAACGTGTTCCAATAAGTGTATTCGCTTTCAAATGTCGGATTTGTTTCACATTTTGACAAAGTTTGGTGATATTTTAGACTAAATGACGATATCTTAACACCATTATCAAGTCACCTGGCAAATGTGAATCACTCGCCACATGATCAATCTGGGCGTCCTCCAATGTGGACCCGCTCGGGAAACGTTTCGTTGACTGAGTGAGCCATGTGCCAACATCAGGGTTCAGCATAACTGGATAAAACTTCTATCCCCAAATTTCAAATAGTTTACAAAATTTGAGGTTTCATATTTGTGACCAGGTTATGTGCTTTTTTTTTTTTTTTAAGGCTACCTTAATTCATTTAGGGCCACTTCTTCAAAAACTATGACCATTTGGAGTGGGTGTTTTGAGCTCAATATGATCTCATCCATTTCATATTTGAAAGAAATATCGCAGCCAGCAATTTTTTGTGGGTGAGGATCTATGCGAAGCTAATTCTACTCTCCTTTTTTGAAGTGTTCATACAGTTTCGTCAAAATAAAAAACAAATCAAAGAACCGCGCGTCATTTTGAAGGCGTCAATGCTGCTCCTTTTGTGACAACAATTTTGGTTCCTTTTTAAGAACTCTTATTGGCTAATGAAAAAGCCATTGAGCAGTTTTTGCAGAATAGCTGCATAAATAGGGGCAAAATATCCCAAATGAGGTTTTTCAAGGAGACAAATGAATGATTCTTCAGGGGAACCCCTCTGTGCGCACCTACAGGTACAAGGTTCTGCTTTCCTATCAAAGCTTTCACTCTTGACACCATTTCCCTTTTGACAAATTCAAACTTAAATCCCAAACTGTGAGTAAGGACAAGCCAGATGAATCAAATTCCTTTTTTTTTGTGTCGCTATTCTCGTCGTCAAAACGATTCAGTCTTCCACCGTCTGCTTTCTTACGTTCCAAAGTGAATAGCTATGAAATCCCATGGTAGAAGCCGGGGGATTATTTGCGATTATTAAAAATTTAACTCTTACCCTCATGAAACCAAAAAGATGAGAGCCTTTCAACAAGGCGAAGATGTCCTCCACCTCTCCTTGTATTTTTGTTGGGACACTCCTACCTTCTTCCAGATGGTTGGAATGAGTCCCCGGTGAGGTCTGGGCTGTATTCCGACATGTGGTCGAAGCACAGGATGGGCAACGGAGTGAGGTGGGATGGGGGAGAGAGGGAGGAAAGGGCAGAGGGAGAGGGAGAGAGTGACTGGCAAACAGAGTTCCCTGTTTGGGTGAAGCGCTGATCAGATCCTGCTATTTACAGACGCGGGAATGCTTGTCTGTGACACTGGAACGCCCCCCCCAACACACACACACACACACACACACACACACACACACGGTGTCAAGGTCTGACTAGCTCTTATTTTATTGCATTCCATAAAGTCAGACTATGCATGGCCTCTGCCAGTGTACCGTACGTATAGTTGGGTGCTAATGCAAATGACTAAGTATGGTATCGTGAGGGTTTGTTTTTTGGACGACTTTGACAGTAGGGCTGCAACTACCGGTTATTTTAAATGAAACGGGTTCAAAAATTGTTTTTGTTTGTCTGTTTTCATTTCCATAAAGCGGACATTATTTAAAAATTGTTCATAAATGACATCAGCCGATTGAAAACGAGATATTGTCCACGAAAATACCAAAATGAGTATATATCCGTCCATCCGTCCATTTCCTGATCCGCGGGGTTTGCTGGACTCTCTCCTAGCTGTCTTCAGGCAGTAGGCGGGGGACACCCTGAACCGGTTGCCAGCCCATCGCAGGACACACAGAGACCAACAACCATCCACACGCACACCCAGGGACAATTTTTGACTGTTCAATCAGCCTGCCATGCATGTTTTTGGAATGTGGGAGGAAAACGGAGTACCCGGAGAAAAGCCACGCAGGCACAGGGAGAACATGCAAACTCCACACAGGAAGGCCGGACACACAAGACACCTCTGCACTGTGAGGTCGACGCGCTACCCACTGGACCGCCGGGCCGCCCTGCCTGTGATGAGATACATTTGGAAAAGCAAGATTGGCACCAGTTTTGCCAGTCTTCCCACAAGTGTCTGTATTTTTACTGATGTACTTTTGACAGCTCTGGGAAAGGGCAGATAAATGACTGAAGGGTACACACAGCAAGGGGTAGAGTCGGAACGCTAGCAGTAGCGTGTCGTCAGCGCGCGGCTATGCAAGAAGCGTTTGACTTCCACGTAACCCTGTCGAAATCCAGCCGCCGAGATTTTCTTTCACTTCCCTGCGCTGACACTTTGATCGCCTGGCGGGGCGCGTCGACCTCCGAGACGCGACAACGCTGGCCCGACACGCACGTTGACATTCCTCGCCGCCAGCAGCACAACGGCATGTAGAAATACTTTATGTTCTCTGGACCCTCTGAAGTTGAGGTGGCGGGCGACATTTGGAATTTGCCCCCCCCCCCCCAACAAAGAATAATGAACTCGTAGTTTAAATCAATGTTTCCCATTAAATTGAATTGACATTTCAATTCAATTAAAAAAAATGCTACAATTTTTGTTACGTTTTTAATAAAGCTGTAACTAAAGATTATTTAAAGATATCAATTAACCCGTAAATTATTTTTCCAATTAATCGAACCGATGGGGGGAAAAATATTCCACTGCTTTCTTCCATAACAGGACATTCTTTCAAATTGACTGTGCAGAAAATGCAGACACTAATTCATGATTCAGTTCCTGGTTTGGTCCATGAAAAACCTCCATCAAGATGTCCTGTTCTCCGCTAACGAGATGTCTTTAAAGGAGCAAGGGGCAATTTGGGTGCCATCTTAGAATGCCACAAAAAGAAGTAAATTTGTTACTTTTTTTTGCAACAGTATTTCTTTGCATGAGACGCCTGTATACAACGCAAGATCTCAGCAGACGTTCCACAAACTTCGGCAAGCTTCAAAAAGAAGTCAAAACTGAGAGTCTGCCTCTGTATCACCGCAGTTTGCGTCTCACTATGAATACATTCAACGTGCTCGTACGACGACCCGCCTCACGTCATTGATTATTTTACCGCTGTGTAATTCATCCGGGAGCGTGTATATTTGGACGTGACCACACGCAGGCCGACTATACACACGGTCAGAACCCGAGACTGGCTGCTATTCCCAGAAGGATGATGTCACGACTGATATTAGCATCTCATATTTGGGCCCCCCTCCCTCCGACACCTAAAACCAATGCGAGCGGCTTCTGTGCAGCGCGCCGTCTGGGGCCCGCTGCCACCGCCTCGTCCCTTCGCAACACGGAATCCAAGAAAATTAAATAATGGGGTGACGGAGGGAAAGCAACTTGGCGTAGAGGAATGAGGTATGAACTTAGCACTTTAAGAAACAAAATATGAATACTCTACAAAGCTATTGTCAAATTAAAAATCAATAGTTGATAGTTTTATTACAGAAGGTGCATCCCGGGTGCAAAATCTTTACAAGGTTTCATTTTCTGGTGTTAAACACAAGTTCGCCAGTTATTGTAGTCAAGCGCAGTGTTAGAGCTAAACCGCAATGCAAATGTGACTCGGGTTCAGATGGGACAAAGCCATGACATCACCTTAGCCTTAAATATGTAAATGAGCCACATTGCCGCAGGCATAGAGAGCTCCCAGAAGGGGCATCGGCGCAGTGCCAAAATGTAAAAACTAAACTGCTGGCTCGACAAGTGTGTTGGTGTGGTGACAAAGCGGTAACGCAGGTGGAATCAAATCGACACGAGCGCAGTTGGCCAAGGGGATCGCATTGGGGGGGGGGGGGGGCGCTCGGGACATGATGGCCAGAACAGCTGCAGTCCGTCCCCCCCCCCCCCAACATCTCCCGCTCACGTGCCAAGGATCACGGAGGAATGGCGAAAAGCTGACAAGAGATGGGCGCCGATGATGTAACCTCCGGAGCTCCCGGGGGGGGGACAATAAAAGTCCCCCATTAACGACTTAGCATCTACGGCTCGCGGAAAAAAAAAGGATTAGATGTTGAACTCGGTTTCAGGCCAAAAGGCGGAAGTGTAGACGGTGAGCCATTGAATCGATTGAAATGTGGTTCGATGTGCCGCAGTTCCTCAAATAGTAGCCGCTAATTGACCCGCGCCCCAATTTGTCACCGGGTGCGCCGTCAACATTTCACCAGCGTCAGTCTGTGTTTTTCTTCATGGAATCTGTTCATTCTACCCGCCAGAGCTAATAGCCGTCGTGTGTAAATCACAGCCTGTGTGCTGTGAAGGTACCAAAAGCGGGGGGGGGGTTCACGCTGTCAACAGTTAGCAGTCTAATCTCTGAAGTATTATGTCAGTATTATGTCGTATCAGTGAGTCTGGTAAGCTTTTCGAGCTGCCCTGCTTCCGAAAGACTGGGCTGGAACAAAAATGGGGAGATAAAAAATGCAGTCCAGGGTACGCGATTGTGACTTGTGCCAACATTTTCCAGAACTAAGACGCCTTTTAGGTCTCGCCAAGTGTTGCCGTTCAAATGGCATCATTCGGGGTACCGATGACCTCGGTGGTTTTTTATCACTTTTTTTTTTTTTTACAACACTGTACATGACATCGTTTGATATCAGAGTGATTTTGCTTTCGTATCCTCTGATTAATTGTCTTTTGGTGGACGTACAGTATTCACGACTTGGATTCTGTAGTTTCTCGATGAAAGAAAACTCAAAAGTACTTCCCCATAGACGTTTTATGATGCCGACAATTTGACCGCGGACCAGATTGTTGCTGCTCACAACAATTTCGAGTCTATTCACTTCCCACCTTCACTTGCACACATGCACGCACTCCACACAATCTGGCAGGTGCGCTTCCGTTTACAAGCTAGACATTCTTTGATGACTACTAAACATGAGTTTTGCATTGAAAGCCCAGGCAATATAAAAAGACACAAGATTAAATCCTACATTCTAGATATTGTGCAGCGTCGCACACAGGCGGGTTAGGCCACAATAAGAGTGGCGTGACGTTCACGGAGTGATAGTGTTACACTTTTCCCACTCTCCCGGATTGTCATCCCCCACCGCCACCATTCAGACAGGCCTTATTGTTTTACCAACATCCCTTCATACCAGTTATACCAGTAAGTTTCAATATGACGACGAAAGGGTCAAAATACCAAAGTAAATGCAGTATTTCACAAAGCCAAACTGGAATTCCTTTGACAATTCTCAACCAGAGGGTGAATAGTCGAGTTGTAGAGCGGCAGACGACCACAATGGGATCCGTTTATCACGGTGAGCTGATTTGGATATTCAGTGGTGGTCAAACTGCTGTCCCTGGAGGCGTAGTTCCGCCAGGTCCGCAAAATAACTTGCAATAAATCTCCCAACACACTCTTAAACCTTGTACAAAACCTTCCCAGATGTCATATGAAAAGAAATCATTTAAATACATAAGCAAGTCAAGGCAGGTGTGCAAATACTTTTGACAATGTAGCCAAAAATCACCCAAAAAAAAATCACCAAAAATCCGTCATCTACCCATGAAGGCAAATAAATAAATATATATACGGTATATATATATATTACTAGCACAATCTTTTCTCAGATTGAGTTGTATAGATTAGGCAAAAAACGGGCATCTTAAAAGCACATACCTTGGCTCAAAACTTTCATTCTTGTCTTTTTTTTCATTATTTACACATTTTCTAAAGTGTTGCGACTTAAGTCATTATGAAGAAATCTTTATGGAATTATTTGATGGAGAAAAATGTTCATCCACTAGATGGAGTACTTGATAGGACCGTAATGGATATCACCTGCACATCGGATTTGTAGCCCCTTTTGCCCAGATAACACCTGTACACTTCTTGTTATTTTCTCTGTCAGATTTATGATGTGGAAGAAGCTGTGAGACCTGGAGTAAATTTTCATTTCACAGCTGTGCATGTATCACGATTTAGTATCTCAAAATTCTTCACCTCATAATGTGTTTTGAGACCATTTGAATTTGAAGGCGTTTCCAATTTTTTGATAAAGCATTTTGATACTGAAAACCCTGTTTATTTATACAAAGAGTGGCAGTTCCTGAACTTATTTTTCCACTTGATCAATGATAATAAAGGTAACAGATCTATTCTCTTGCAACTTCATCAAGCAACGGTCAATGAAGGTAACAGATGCATTCTCTTGCAACCTCGTCAAGCAACGGTCTCCCATTTTGTGGATATAAAACGAATTGACAATAAAATAGTTATTTTGTGAGTCATTTCCTGTATGCATGGAAGAATTTTACAGTAAACATCCCATGACAATAGTGATTATGCGGTATTTAGGGATTAAACCAGTGTTTCTAACCATGAGAAGGCTTTTGTTTACGGTATCACTGCACGTCTTAATCCTTCCGGTGCTTAAAGAAAAGAACAGACGCATCCTTTTTCTTAAAATATATATACATCACTCTTTTAGCTCTTCCATAAACGTGCTGGAAAATGAGCGACTCACGTGAAGGCACCAAGGCGACGACACGGGCGACCTCGGTCGGCTTGCCTGTGCTCATCTGCCGCGGACATCCAGGGATCACTTAAGCTAGTAGTACCGCGTTGAAATACATTCACATAAAATAAACATGACATTCATTTGCTCGAGTGGTGATTTGGAAAACAATTTGACGAAATGTGAGGTTAAGGTGCCTACCTTAGCAAAGCAGCGTCGACCTGGCTAGCTTGTCAGCGTCCTCCATGTCATAGGGAAAAAAAGTCCTCACCAAAGAACGCCACGCACCGGTTAGGAGCGAGCGAGCGAGCGAGGAAAGCAGCCGTCCACCTGCTCAGTAGAAGCCCGCCTGGAGGATTCACCGAGTCGGACAACTCCCACCTCTCACTGGGGAGTGGTGCTGGGGAGGGGGCGGGTGGGATCACCGGACGGAGGGGATCGAATAGCAATGCGGCGAAACTGTCCGATACCCCCGCCCGCCCGCTGCTCTCTGGCTGGCCCTGCGGCTTCCACTCCGCTCCTCCCCGCTCTGTCTCTCCCTGGTGACAAGGACAAGCACCCTCGGAGGAGGCGGAGAGGGCGACAGCTCATGTCCTTTTACGAACCGGCGGTTCGGAACTTCAGCTGTCCCGGTGTTTGAGAATTATCCGGTCCTGCGCAAAATGGCTTCTCTAAATTGGTATTGCTCACCAACAGCCTGTGAGCAATTTGCGCAGTAACCATGGCAACGGAATACAGCGAGCCTATTAGCATTTTTTTTCTATACACGAAGACAGCAACAGATGTTAAAACACATATGTATGAGCATTGGCCATTGTTACCGATGAACTGTGTGTGTAGCGATTCTCCCAGACTTACGGGTACAATCATCTGCCACACAGTGACATTTTGGCTGTAGACAAACCAATGTTTTCGATTTAGGGGCACTTAGCGAGTGGCAATGCAAGATGGCTCCCAGTAGCTTCACTTTTCACTGCATCTATATATATATATATTGCGCGTCGTCCCGCACGCGGTCTGTCCTTCCGTCTGTCCCTTTTCAAAACGTACCTACTTCACCGCGCGCTGCGCGCCGCCATTGCGCCGCTCAGGCAGTGGCTCACTACGATCGCGCGGGCATCTTAGCGAAAAAATGTTGTCTACCCACAAGCACTGCAATGAAATTGTTAGTTATTTAGTAGAGCTAAACATCTCTTTATTTTCGCGATAAGCAATGAAGATGAACAAAAAGGCCCACCTTACCAGCCTTCCGCAGGAACTAGCTGATGAGCCGCCCAGAGGGCGGCAAACCACCACCTTACCAGCCTTCCGCAGGAACTAGCTGATGAGCCGCCCGGATGGCGGCGAACCAGCTAGTATATTATATATACAAACACAAACACATGAAGGTAGCTGGTGTGAGAGAAGAGGATGCATCTCCATGGGATGGACATCAAAAATACAAGTGTGTGTTCAATGATTATTTCATATTTAGCATCTTTATACTATATTATTACAGCGTATAAAAGGGGGGTCGACCCAAAAACCTTCTTGACAATATGTTCTATGCACTCCCACCGGTGTCAACATGACATTCTGATTAATACTGCCTTGATGGAATATGAGTTAAACTGAAAAATCCACCTGTTTTCATCCATCTCAGGGGTGAAAACAGTGAAAACTCATCTTCATCCATTTTGCCATATGCACTCAACTGAAAATAACATCACAGTTGCTCAGGGCTCAGCTCACGACCAATCGGTCCTGAACTTGCGAATGTCACATGTCCAAACTGACAAACGGGTGAGCCTTGTTTACATTCCCCATGGATGTCACAACCCCAAAATGGCCACAATATCGCAGAAAGCAACACTGCTTTTGCAAATCAATCAAATTCTGAGAGTGGGGTTCCATTGCGTTTGAAAGTCATCAAGTATAACATGTTTTCAATCTGCATATCTATAAATATATTGCTCGTCGTCCCGCACGCGGTCTATCCTTCCGTCTGTCCCTTTTCAAAACGTACCTACTTCACCACGCCGCTGCGCGCCGCCACTGCGCGCCGCCACTGCGCGCCGCCACTGCGCGCCGCCACTGCGCGCCGCTCAGGCAGTGGCTCACTACGATCGCGCGGGCATCTTAGCGAAAAAATGTTGTCTACCCACAAGCATTGCAATAAAATTGTTAGTTATTTAGTAGAGCTAAACATCTCTTTATTTTCGCGATAAGCAATGAAGATGAACAAAAAGTTGAACCGAGCAACAACACTTTTGTGGGCCGAAGGCCCACCTTACCAGCCTTCCGCAGGAACTAGCTGATGAGCCGCCCGGAGGGCGGCGAACCAGCTAGTTATTTATTAAAGAAAGTTTATCTCGAAATAAGTAAAAATATCGGCAACAGTTCATCCATTAATGTGTAAAAATATCATCGAAGTAAACACATGAGCAAGAGGTTTCTTCATTTAAGGGGTTCAAATTTAGAGCGTCGGTGATACCTGACCTTTGTGTCAACAAGACCACTTAAGTGTGTACGTGCATCCGTGTTTGTGTGTGTGTGCGCGCGTTTGGTCTTTTATCGCCGGCTCTTCTATGCATTATGTGTCACCCCTTGAGTCAATTTCACTGTTATCACGTCAAGGCCTTTTTATAGGCTATACATTGCGACTGGGCCTCAGGGGAGATGATGGCAATACATTTCCACCGACATGGGATTATCCACGGTTGATGAAGAAGGAGACGATTGCAGGGCAATTTGGCGAAGATGGGAGAGTAAGTTTAAATTGAACTATTGTATGTAGTATTGAACTGAGGTCAATGTTCTGGCTGCTCCGTATAAGATAAGTAATACGATTCCTTAAAAATCAATGACATGGCTCTTTTCACATGCACATATGCCAAGCATTAAGTGAAACCAGCAGCATGGCGCAGAGATTTTCTTTGTTGTTGCTATCAGAGCGCCCTAAAATCTTTCCACTCGAAAAGGGCTCCACATTTGGAAGAGCTGATATGATGGAGTTCAGCAGTCTGGTCAGTGTTAGAAGGCTGCATGATGGTGCTGAATAGGTTTTGAGTACATAAAGTCATGGTCTGACAATGACATCATATCAGCGCTTTGCAGGAGAGCTTCGTTGTCCGAAGAGTTGGTGAAAACACTCCAAACCTGCAGCGCCTGTAACATGTCTTCATCTTTTATTTAGTAGAATATGCAGCAGTGTTTTTTTGGTTTTATTCACAGGTCACCAACCTTTTTGAAACTACGAGCTACTTCTTGGGTCCTGATTTAAATGTGAAGGGCAAACAGTTTTAATACACACTTATGAAATAACATAGTATTACCGGTAAATTATATATTATCAATTATAATTAATGACAATAATTTTTGAGAATACACATATGACGTTCATTATTTTCCTCACAATAATTCGGAAAGAGAGAAATATTCGGCAATAGATCATTATAAAAAATCTCTGCCATTCTCCACCTCTAAAGAATTCCTAGAAATTTACAATGTCTCAACACCGGTGAGCTATTTTGGGGGCTCTCAAGTTGGTGAGGCCCGTTTTAGATTCATAGGGTTCAATTATAATGACCGAATCTCTTGTTGCTAGGCAGAGTTCTTGGGTTTTATTCTAACTTGTTGCTAGGAAGAATTTGTAGGACTCACTGTAACGGCGATGTTTTGCTGAGCAGATTTCATAGGGCTCAATTGTACATGTGCGGCTTTGTCTTTGTCATTTGCTGCTTACTGTTTATCAATTGTTCAAATGAAATGAAATTGAAATTAAATGTTGTTGCTAGGCAGAAGTCGTAGGACTCCATTAGAATTGCCCAGCTCCTTGTTGCTTGTCAGAATTTGTCGAATGGAATTGCAGCTTGTCCCTTGAGTGAATTCATCGCACTGGATTATAAATTGTTGCTAGGCAGAAATCATAGGGCTTGATTTTGATTGCCCAGCCACTTGTAACTCGGTTGGCAGAATTCATAGGGATCAGTTCCAACTGCTGAGACACTTGCTGCTCAGCATAATTCATAAACATTTTAACAACTTCGGATCGCAGAATTCACAGAGCTCGGTTATCACTTGCTGCTCAACAGAATATGTCGGTCTCGATTTTAACTCCCGCACTGATTGCCGCAGGGCAGAATTCGTCGGCCTCAATTAAAACTGGCACCTGCAGATTCTGCCTCTCGGGAGCTGTAATTGATTGTGATGGAATCCATCAAGCGACAGGCGAATAATAGGCAGTTATAATCGAGCAATACGAATTCTCCCTCGGAAATCTTGGGCTCCAGTGTACTTTGTCAGTTACACTGGAGCCCCAGATTTCCCCCGAGTGACCAGTCAATCGATATTTGTCATGGAATCATATCAAATCCACCTCGTGACAAGCTAATGGGAAGTTGTAATTATGCCCTGCAAATTCTGCCTAGCAACAAGTGGCCGGGCAGTTATAAATGATGATTTCACCCCGGGGGGGTTAGAAATAGTTCTTTGTCATCTTGCATCCACATTCACTTTTGTCCTTCCCGATGCTCCTTTGGCACTTACTTTCCTTTGTGCAGCCAACATTGTCACGCACCTCTCTCGCTTGTCCTTATGAGGGCATGAAGCAAGGAATTTGGCGCGCGTTTTGCAACGCAGCTCTTAACGTCTATCAAAGCACAACTGGCGATAGACAGCGCTCCGTTGCGCTCGTACGATGATTACACTTAAAGGCCAAGACTGGCATCTGCTTGCGCTGGCCGCCTCGCTGACTGATATGGCACAGCGGGTGTTGTTTACGCTTTCGATGAGGAGGATGCATTTGTCTCAATAATGACTACGGATGAGATTAAGTTTGAATTTTGCAGGGCCAATTTTTTTTGGGAAACATTTCACGTAATGATGACGATGGTGTCAAAAGGATCTCTGATGGCAGAGAGTAAAAAAATGCTGTCAAACCTCATAAGATGAAATGATAATCAGCTAAAAAAAAATTTTAATATTGCGAAAATGATACAATTTGGTGAGTTTTCAGATGAAAGCATTTACATGTACGTATAATAGCTTAAAAATAATTTTAAAAGACTGTTATGGTATCAATATAAAATACCGATGCGCGTGCTCAAATTGAGTTTTGTTCTTAACGGTTGTGTCAAATTCCGGTCAGGCAGGTAGGTCTGCAAAGGGTGAGTCCAGGCAACTGCAATCATCTTTTTCGTTGAATTTGTTGTGTTTCGACTTGTCCAAATATGCTAAGACCCCGACAATATGAGTAAATGGTGTAATGTATAATGGAATCGTAAATATTTTTCCTCGATTTTACACAAACAAAAGTCTTGATAACCATAAAACAGGAAAGCATCACATATTTCCCCCCAGGGCTCATTTGTGGTGACGTCACACAATTTTTGTTTTCAAATTTTTAGTGAATCTATTTTTTAATTTGGAATGTTTTTTTTTTTGGTATTTAAAATTGCATAATTTGTGTGGGGTATCGGGTGAGCCTATTGTTAAAATAATTTTTTCAGGTGGCTTTTAGTCTAAAAAGCGTGAGAACCACCGCATCAACGTCAACGGAGCTAAATCTCGCAGAAAGTGCGGAGTTACTAAAAATCACGAGCATTTCGTTGCCAAGTTGCCACTGAGAGGAAAGTATGTCTCAAAACAAATCTTTGGAATTCCTTCCTTGCTTGTTCTGGAGTAAAGCTGCAAATCCTCTTGGTAGATTTTTGGCTTTCATAATTAAGAAATGGGCCCGTTAATCCAATAAATTAAGAAGGGGAGGGGGTCACGGGGGCAACAGAAGGTGATTAAGGCAAGCAGTGGTAGAATCCTAACGCATGTCGACATTTGGAGTGAATGAGTTAACAGACTGCGTTTCCTAGCCTTACCGTCTTACATCATTCTTGTGTCTTTGCAGGATTTTTAAGGATGAAGAATTTGACCCTGAATCTCGCTTGTTCCTTTTTAGGAAATATGGCTTGGATGAGGACCCACAAGGAAATCTGTGTGTTCAGTCAGGAGGACCTCAACACTGAAGGGAGTTAAAGGTCTTTTGACTGGCCCTCCAAAAAATATTTCATCGGAAAATTAAATGCAGGCAAACAGACTTTAAAAATGTGAATATTCTGAATTATATGATTTTTGTTGTTGTTTTTAAAGTGGCCGTGTGTGTTTTTGCGTCACTTTTTAATTTAAAAAAAACATTTCGAAATCAGAAGATCTTATGGTCATATCCAACCAAATGATCTTATCAACCCAATAAAAGGACATCACAGATTTTATAAATTCAAAATTTGTCAAATGTGGCAGAGATTATTTCACTTATTTTTACACTAATGAGAGTTAACAGTGTTAAAACACCACAGGTCAGTCTACACTTGCACATCAGATAATAATGATGAAAACTCTTGCCTGTCAAGGCCTATTGGTGGCCACAGTTTGACCCAGCTAAAAATATTATTTTTATTTTACTTTGCATGTGATGAATTCTCCCAAATGCGTTTTCAAAATCTCATGTCGGTCAATACCATCCTCCAATTTAGACTTCCCGATCGACTGTACATGAATAAACACTTGAATACATGTCCTGTCCATCCTATAGTGTTTCAGTGGCTTGGACTGCCCTGCAAAGAGTCAACAGTACAGCGCATCCAATATTGACCTTATTGATCTCCTGTCACTTTCCAGTGAGAAGAGAGTCAGACATTTCGCACTTAACAGCAGTTCAATCAATAAGTACATAAAAAAAGCCACAAGTGGACCATATTCCTCTGCCAACATCTTCCCACTCACTTTTTTCTTTACTACATCCGAGTCATTTTCCCTGGCAGTGTAACTCGAACGAAACATTACCCGAACAGGTAATAAAGTTTACAGGTACAGTATATCATACGTCAGCTCTGACAGAATCGTAACTGCAACATTGCTACGGTATTTTTTTTTCCAGTTTCAAAGGGGAAAAAAAATGAAAACAAAACTCCCTTGGCTTTTATGCGCTCGCCACCTGCCGAATTAGATGCAGAAGTTACACTGTCAGTTATTGAACATTTGCATATGTACAAGAGACCAGTCGACTGGCTTGTCGCACACGGACTCTCATTGATGACGTAAGCACGCATGCATCAATGGCCACCCGCGTTCATCGGTACACGTCTGCTTCAAAGTGTCTTCCGGGTTCCTGTTGGTTTGAGAATTGAGTACGAACAAAACACAGATGCGCTGCAACATCGTCCGCTGCTTGGATCTTCTGTAGTGTTATTTATTTCGCACAAAGTCGAGGGTTATTGGTTTTGACAGCTCGACATCCATCGAGTCACCGGAGCAAAGTTCCTGGCCGCGTAAACCGACTGAACCATTAGCAGCGGGCTAAACCAATCGGGTGCCTCTCCCAGGACGGGACTTTTGGGCTCGACAAATCCGAGGTAGAGAAGATTAAAAATGTCAAAGCAAGGTAAAGTGACATGACCGGTTCGTGTTATTTCTTGTAAGGGAGTTCTCGGTTCCCCCCCCCCCCCCCCATTCGTTATTTTATTTCATTATTTTCTGGAAATAAATTTTGTTAAACTATATTTATGATTCATGTTTTGTTGTACTTGAAGTCAATTTTTGCATTTTGTTGGGGGGAAAAGTACATTTATAAAGTTACATATACAGTAAATATTCCCATCCCCGGTATTCTATGAAAAGGAATATCCTTCACCCGTAATAAAAACCTATGCATTAACATGCATTTGACTACGATATTACGTGTTACCTGAACTTGCGTAAGCGGAAATTCCACTACCCGTAACCCGGATGGAGGCATAATGCCGCGGGAGCTTAAATACACGCAACGCCCACCCGATGCGACGGAAACGACACAACGCTGAGACAAGTTTTCACTTCGCGTTTTTCAATCATCAGATTCTAAACGACGACGTGTAAGTGAGTTTTTATTGCCGTGCGTTTTACTGTATTTTTACTGTAATTGTTAGTGATGGGTCCATGAGGCCTCATGAGGCGTGTCGACACACTGACACTGTGTTGATACTGTGCTGATACTGTGTCACTGACCACTGCTACCTGCTGGACCTTCAAGATCCCTGCAGCCAACCCACTTAACAGACTGAACTGACTGATAAATTGTTTTGTATATTGAACATATAAAATATACAATTCGGTAATAAATTGGCAAAAGGTGAAGGTAAGATATAAAAAAAGGAAAAGAAAATAGTCAACATCACAAATATGTGTTCAAAGGAGTAGAAAGTAGGGATGTGAATCTCAGCACTGAGGACGATTCGATACACATCTCGATCCACTGCCAGCGATGCGTTACTTAAACGATACATGGAATTTTCTGGCGATACGATGCGATACGTTTCACCGTCGTTACGATGTGATACGATTCGATACACATTAAATTCAAATCAATGCGATCCGATACGATACAATGCAATTTGTTGCGATATTGTGCAACTAAACATGATGCAAATAAGCAAAGAAAAAAAGCTTTTAAAAAGATGGAATTCAGTATGGTATTACAAAAAGGATACCACTTTATTCCTTATAAACAATAGAACTTGTAAAACAACTTATTTAAGCCCTTTCACAATTGGGTTTTGTGCAAAGAAAATGTAAACAATTTGGCACCTGAGACTCACAGCTGTTGCTATAGTGTAAACACAAATAGACTATTCTCACTGAGTGTCTTATATGAAATATAAGAGGCAAGATGTCCACCCATCCACTGTAAGTGCAACTCTTTGCGCACTGTTCAGCGACACAGTAATCTCACTTCTCACTTTGTTGTACACATCGGGAATATGTTTGTAAGTGAACACAGACCTGTCTGGGATTTTATACCTGGGTTCCAAAACGTGCACGAGCTGTCTGAAACCCTCGTTGTCCACCACGCTAAAGCTGGAGGTCTTTGCATATGAAATAAGCAGTGGCCTTAGTTACAGCCATTGCGCGGTCACAGTGAGTTGCAAGGGGACTCCCAAAATAAGAGGCAATTTTTTTCTGATCCTGACCTGGTTTACCAAGAGTTTCTCCGGTGTCCGACGAGGAACTGGGCGGGGAAGCCGCGGAGCGGGAGGGAAACTTGTCGGTGATCTGGTGCCATCGTTTTAAGTGGGTCTGCATATTTGTGGTGATGCCGTTGTATGGCTTCTTAGTGCGACATTCCTTGCAAATTACGGAGGTTTTATCAAGCTTTCCGTCTTTCTTTTCGAAGCCGTAGAATTTCCAAACATAAGATTTGAATGTTGCGGCTGCATTAAATATAGTAGTTTCCTTGCTGCTGCTTGCGCTAACTTCCATAATGTTTCGCTAGTTGTATACTGGACTGTATGTGACGCACGGCTACCGTCCGTATTCAACACAAAACGCAAAGCAATGATGGTGCATTCATTGCGCCTAGGAAAGGGCAGATATGTGACGTTTAACATGAATAAAACGGCGCTTGAATCGGATTTTACCGATACCCATCAATGCATCGTGATGAATCGCGATTTCTCCCGTCAATCGCGTCGTACCCAGTGAATGAGCCGATGCACTGGGATCGCGCACGTGCGCATCGATGTATCGATTAATATCGATTATTTTCCACACCCTTAGTAGAAAGAAGCAAAAAACCTACCCCGAGTCCTACCCCTTCTTATATATGAATTGATCATTTTTCTAAATAGGAAAGAAAGTCTAAATATCGACAAATGCTTTTACCCTTATGTATGCTGTACTAATACATTTTTACAACATTAGGTTTGTATATACAGTACATACTCTTTAGAGCACATGTATATGTCGATTTTCTCATATTCATAATGGATGCTACATTTCATTAATATATTAAATAATCTCATCAATGTATTTCTGATGTATTGCTATATTTCATGAGTGTATCGAATTTATCAGCTTAATTCTGATTTGTGTACTTGTCTTGTACTACTCTCGAATTCATTTTTAATCTCAGCAAGAGAGTTACTCATTTTACTAGTCCGTTTCAGAATCATTCCACAGATTTACACCTATTACAGATACACTCCTTTGTGTGATGTTCGTTCGTGTTTTGGATTTTTTTGTATAGATTAGTACCCCCTAAATTATGACAACTTTCTCGAATTTTAAAAAGCTTCTGGATCTTTTGGCAAAGGTTATTATTGTGTACTTTGTACATTAATTGGGCGATTTTGAAGTCAATCAGGTCATGAGATTTCATTGTTTAATTTGATAAACACTGGATTTGTGGGTTCCGTCTATTTGGAGCCAGTGATTGTGCCGATTGCTTTGTATTGTAGTTTTAAAACAGTGTTTTACTGGCATTTTCCCATATTCCCACACAATAGGTCATATATGGAAGTAATAAAAGTATAAGGTGTACAAGGATCTCTTATTCAGCACATCCTTAGTTTTTGGGAGGATCCCTATGGTTTGGGATATTTTTCTTTTATTATCTATTATGTAGCTGCCAGCACGGTTTTGCATCTACAACTGTTCCAAGACATTTTCATAAGGTCATTCATCGATTTGATGATGAAGTGTATACAATATCATTCACATCCATGCATTCATTTTGCAACATTCAATGTGTTCAAATAATGTGAAGATCATTTGAATGAGGATGCTTGTGGGCTTTGACTTCACAAATTTTTATTGAGAAAAATAAGATGCTCCAATGTTTTAAACTTCAGCCTGTTGCGTCTTTTACAAGCGATTTCTCCTGCTGTGGAGAACACACGCTCACAAGGGACGGATGAGGCTGGCGTACAAAGGAACTCCTTTGCGAGGTGGGAGAGGTTTGGGAAAGAAGTGTGTTGGTCCTTCCAGTACAGCTGCTTCCTGGAACCTTGATTGTCAAACATGGAGGGGAGAGTCAACCAATAATAATTACTGATTGTCAATTAAATCATCAACATAGCAACCGTGAAAAGATGAGTGAACGTTTGTATACCTGGCGTAATACTGGGTGTATCGCGAACTTCATTTTCATGCTTGGCCCGATAATGCCTCAGCATGGTGGAGGTGCTTCTGTTGGTGTATGACAATTCGACTTGGCAAATTCGACATTTCACCTGTAATGAAATGTGAATAAGAAGTAACTAAGAGTTACCTTGAAATGTATTCGTTTTAGAATGGTACAACACATGTCAATAATCTGAGAGGCACTCGGCGAGTGCCTCTCGGCGACAGAAGGCGATTTGAATAAATAAATAAATAATACCTTATTCTCCAGGACATCAAAATGGTCCCACACGGCGGATGATTTGCGTCTCTGCTCCATAATCGGCAAGGAAGGCAAGGCACGAACACGAAGTCTGCACTGACACGAACTTCGACAAGCGAGCGTGACTGAGGTCTGGCTTGTTTCGGCAGGTGGCATTGTGTCGCCAAACCCACTTCCTTATAAACACTGTGCGGCGGGCTTTTGCTGCGTCAACGCCCTCTGCACTGAGTCGACGCCCCCTGGACTAAGTGGCGCAGCCTGTACTGTGCCAAGCAGCCGATGCGGTCTAAACTGCACCGGTGCAGTTCACGTGTCAATTAGCAGCCTGGACTGTGTCAACGCAGCCGGTGTGTCAATTAGAAGCCTGGACTGCGTCAACGCAGCCGGTGTGTCAATTAGAAGCCTGGACTGTGACATTGCAGTTCACGTGTCAATCACGTGACGTAATGAAGCAGCACATGCATTGACACGTGGTTTGCTCTGTGAGCCCGGCGCATGTGTCAATGCATCGGTGTCGCTGGACCCATCACTAGTAATTGTCAATGATTTTAACTTTATTCACTTATGTTGTGTAGATAATGGCATCGAAACGTAGAAGAACTGCAATGACTGGAACGGAGCGAGTGAAATGCATCCGTTTGCGCGAGGCTGGACACAAAGTGAAAAACATCCAGCAGACACTTGGAGTCGAAAAGACGCAAATCTACGAAACTTTACGTATTTTACTGTTTTAATTTTTTGTGTGTGTGTAGCAGAGTCTGGAACGACTAGACTGAACACAAAATAATTTTAATGTGGGCTTTATTCCCGACTGAACAATGAGAAATTGTTTAGCTTTAAGATGAAAGTCTGAGATGTAAACTGAATGTTGAGAGTTCGAAAAGGGATCTAAGAGATCAAAGAAAATTATCTAACAGATTAAAGACAATTACGCCACAATAGACAACTGCAATGGCTTGCTTAATAGGGAAACTGAAATAAAAATACATCATTTCCAAGCCACAATACCTCTTAGTGCAGAATCATTACAACCCAATGTTTTGAGATGCAGACACACTTACTTGATATGTTCCGGTGTGTTGGGTGTGTACAAAGCACGTGAAAAAACACAAATGATCTCCCTTCTAAAGAACAGATAACACAGTTACGGAAGAGGATTGGGGCCAATGAAGAAAGAAAAAATAAGGTTGGCAAGATTCTGACTTTAATCTCAGAATTCTGAGTTTAAAGTGAGAATTTTAAAGATTTTTTTAAAGTGAGATTAAAGTCTGAATTCTGACTTTAAAGTCAGAATTCTCACTTTAATCTCAGAATTCTGACTTTAAAGTGAGAATTCTGACTTTGTGACGTTCGTGGAGCTATGAATTGTGGGGGGACCCGTCAGCGTGTGGCGTGACTTGAAAGAAAGGACATCATGTCGTCACCCAACGACTTTTTGTGTGACCGAGGAGTGTCGGAGGACATCCTTTCACTTTTAGAGGAGCAGAGGGTGAGTAAACAGCGCGCCGTGTTTGTTTCATTTGGAGTTAACGTGCTCCATGAAGACTCAACAGCTCCCATCCAAAAGAAAAAATGGACTTTTGGAAAAATTACGTGAAAAAATGAAAATCAGGAAAGAAAGCAGGAAAGAAGACACTTCCTCAAAGACACAACAAGCAAGACAGACGAAGAGGCAGAAAACAACGAGAAATGTTGCAATTGGATGGATACACAATGATGGAAAAATAACCAAACAGGTGAGGGAGAAGCAGGGAGGGGGTACCAGAAAACTTCAAATGTCCACAGAAGCTGGGTTGAAAGAAATTCTCAAGGAAGGAAAGAAACTATTTTTCCCCCGATGGAATTTCTCCTAAAGGATCTGAATTGGACTTTCAGTTTGAGGTGTGGGATTTCAAACAAAACCTCCTAACTGATGAAACCTGCCAATCCATCGGCAATAAGTATGAGGCTGCAAAGCTCACGTTGTTGCGCTTTTACATTGCAACAAGGCCAAAGGACGACTACCATGATGGCAGCACAGCGTCCAAAGAAATATTGGTTGTGTCACACGATGCCAGTGACTACAACTCTGAAATTGGTTTGGTTTGGTTTGGTTTGTTTATTGAACATAAAACATATACAGTAATAATTTGACAGAAAATAAGGTAGATAAAAAAGTAAAAGAAAGAAATCAGTCTTCATTCAACACAGTTATTATGTTCAAGGGAGTAGGATGAAGTAAAAAAAACTTATCTAGTCCTACCCCGTTATGTGTTTATATCTACTAAATCATTTTTTAATCAATCAGAAAAGAAAAAGTAATAAGAAGTCTCCATTAAGGCCCATACTTTACCCTTAACCGTGATATTTTCACAACTTTTGGTTTGTATCGGGATTATATACATCCTCACCCTGGCACTCTTGTGTCAATTTTCTCTTGTATTCATAATGGATATTGCAATACCTTTCTCTATTTATCAACTTAGTTCTGATTTATCATTATATTTAATGTTTAGAATTTATCATTTTAACTCTGATTGGTGTAGGTTGTTTGTACTATTTTTTTTAATTTGTTTTTGAACTCAGCAAGCGATTTACTCATTTTTAGGTCCGTTTCGAGATTATTCCACAGATTAACACCTTTGCTAGATACACTTCTTTGCTTGATGTTTGTTCTTGTTTTGAGTTTTTTGAATAAGTTGGTACCTCTTAATTCATAGTTGCTTTCTCGAATTTCAAAAAACTTCTGAATGTTTTGGCAGAGCAGGTTATTGTGTGCTTTGTACATTAATTGGGCGATTTTAAAGTCAACCAGGTCATAAAATTTCATCGTATTTAATTTAATAAATAGTGGATTTGTGGGTTCCGTATATTTTGATCTATTAATAATTCGAATTGCTTTTTTTTGCAGTTTGAGAATAGGGAGTGTGTTTGTTTTGCAGGCATTTCCCCATATTTCCACACAGTAGGTCATGTATGGTAATAATAATGAAGTGTATAATGTGTACAAGGATCTCTTATTTAGCACTTCCTTGGTTTTGTAGAGGATCCCTACGGTCTTGGCTATTTTTCTTTTTACGTTATCGATATGTGGTTTCCAACATAGTTTTGAGTCTATTACTAATCCGAGAAACTTGGTTTCATACGCTCTTTCTATTTCAATTGAGTTTACCATAATTTTAGCTTGGTGTTTGATTGGTCTTGTGCCAAAAACAATTGACTTCGATTTTTTCAGGTTAAGTGACAATTTATTTCTGTCGAACCAGTTTTTTAATTTGTTTAATTCGTTTTCTACGGTTGTCAGGAGCTGTTTCAGATTTATTCCAGAACAGTAGAAAGTTGTATCATCAGCAAATAGGACACATTTAAATAGTTTTGAGACCTTGCAGATATCATTTATATATAAGATGAATAGTTTTGGACCAAGCACTGACCCCTGAGGTACTCCGTGAGTGATTTTCAGTTGATTCGTTTTTTTATTGTTGAGTTGCACGTACTGATATCTGTTTTCTAAATAACTTTTTATCCATTTATAAGCTACACCTCTAATGCCATATCTTTCTAGTTTTTTCAATAATATACTGTGATCTATTGTGTCAAAAGCTTTTTTTAGATCTAGGAAAACCCCAACAGTAAATTCTTTGTTGTCTATATTAGTGGCTATTGCTTCCACAAACTCCATAACTGCCATTGAGGTGGTCCGTTTTTCCCTGAAGCCATATTGATTCTCACTTAACAGCGCATGCTTTTGTATAAAACTATCAAGTCTGCGAGAAAATAGTTTTTCTAATATTTTTGAAAATTGTGGTAGTAGTGATATTGGTCTATAATTTGTAAACAGATGTTTTTCTCCACTTTTATAGATTGGAATAACTTTAGCAATTTTCATTTTTGATGGAAAGATACCAGCTTTGAATGACAGGTTGCATATGTGTGTTAAAGGTCGCACTACATATTCTATAATCTGCTTGATTATTGTCATATCAATATTAAAGCAATGAGTTGACTTTTTATTTTTAAAAGTTTTTATAATATTTGATACTTCTTCTTGTTTTACTGCAGTAAGGAACATCGTGGAGGAGTTTTTTTCTACGTATCTATCCACTTCAAACAGGTCTGTTGGATCAGGAATTTGTTTTGCTAGGTTACTGCCGATGTTGACAAAATACTCATTAAATTCAGTTGCTATTTCTGAAGTTTTTTCCAAAATAGTATTTTTGCCTTTGATAAAATACTCTGGATAATCCATTTTTTTAGGACCATTTCTGATTACTTGGTTAAGTATTTTCCATATTTCTTGTGTGTTACCTTTATTCTGCTCTAATAGTGCATGATAATGATCTCTTTTACTGGTTCTTATAATATTTACTAATTTATTTTTATAGGTCTTATATTTTTTTTCTGCTTCTTCAGTTCTGAGTTTTAAAAACAATTTATATAAATTGTTTTTCTTTTTACATGCGTTTTCTATGCCTTTCGTTATCCATGGCTTACTTGGGTCTTTATACTTTTTGGAAATTTTAGTTAATGGAAAATGTTTATCATATAAGAAGATTATGGTAGACTGAAATACTTCAAACGCTGTATTTGGGTCTTCGTTTGAGTAGACCTCGGTCCAGTTTTGTTTTTCTAGGTCTTGCTTAAAGGCATCGATGGAACGTTGGGTTCTTAGTCTTATTTCTGTTATACAAGTTGTTGATGTAGCTTTTCTATCGAAATAATTATGAAAAACTGCAAAAACAGGCAGGTGGTCACTTATGTCATTAATGAGAAGTCCACTTTCCATTTTATGATCAATCTTATTTATAAATATGTTATCTATTAATGTGGCCGTGTCAACTGTTATTCTGCTAGGTTTCAGGATTACTTGAAATTGAAGAGGTCTCTGTCGATTCAAATGAAATCTACACGGCATTCAACATTTGTTGATTCAGAAATTACTTTTGGCCCCACATACAACACGGAGGGAGATGCAGACATCACACTTATCTATGATGGTCCACCTGATCCACAAGATGTGATGACAATAACTGTCCACTACACTGACACATTGAATGATATGATCATAGCATTCTCTGAAAATGCAATCTTAAACAAATCACTCAATGTGAAACGCATAACCCAGATAATACAGAAGAAGCAGGTGTTGGATCTGGAGTACTGAGGGATGTTCACAGCTGCTTCTGGCAGGAATTCTATGACCGATGCACCCTTGGTATATCAATTAAAGTACCATTCATTCGCCATGATTTTCCTGCAGAAAAGTGGAAAGCAGTTGGGAGAATTCTTTTAAAGGGATACCAAGATTGTTGCTACTTCCCAAACAAACTTGCATATCCTTTCCTCGAGCAGGTGCTTTTCAACTGTGTCTATAGTGATCTAAAAGCCCATTTTCTGCAGTTTGTGAGCAGCCAAGAATGTGAAGTTTTGATGGAAGCAATAAAGGACTTTTCAGAAGTGGACCTAGATGATCTTGTGGAAGTTCTTGACAGCTACGGGTGTAGAAAAAGAATCTCTGCTGAAACCTTTCCCACAATACTGCAGGAAATAGCACACAAAGAGCTTATCCAAAAGCCCATGTTTGTGATTGACTGCTGGAGGGAGGTTTACTCTTCACCGTGTCTCCATCAGTCTTGAAGCACTGAACAAGTTGTGCTCGGACTTGCAACCTACCTCAAAAAAAGTCTGCCAACTGCTGAAATTTGCAACTGATTTAACCCCAAAGCAGAAGGAAGTGATAAATCATCTGAAAAGGTTCATCAGAGAGTTGGATGAATTTAAGCTTCAGAAGTTTCTCCGGTTTTGCACTGGATCTGATCTTGTTGTAACCAACGCCATTCTTGTGGAGTTCCAGGAAATGACTGACTTTAGTAGAAGGCCGGTGGGGCACACATGTGGAAAGGTTCTGCATATTGCTGACAGCTATGAAAATTTTCCAGATTTCCGATCGGAATTCAATGCTGTTCTTGAAAGCAATGTCTGGGCAATGTACATTGTTTAGCTTTTTCTTACCCGTAACTATGTTAATTAGCCATAGTAGGTTGCATCAGCACTACATGGCTTGGGTACATTATTGTGTTCACCGTTTACGATAAGTTTGTAGAAACAAACATTGCATTGTTTGCCGTTTTTATAGTTACTGTATATAGAAATAACTTGCATTTGGTGTTATATTACAGTAATATACAGTTCTGGGGTTTTATATACAAAAAGGCCAAAGAAGTTATACATAATAATTGGATGGTTGTTTCAACAGCTATACTGTATTATTTAGGTCCATGCTTCTATCATTAAAAGTAAGCATTTATTGTGTTCAATAAACTTACTCTTCATTCACTGTTTTTCTGTCTACACATGAATGTTGACAGTTAATATACTTGTGTGCAACGGTGAATGGTTTAAGAACATTTTACAGATATTTCCTAATGGCTGTGAGGCACGTCGGCCTCACAGTGCAGAGGTGCAGGATTTGAATCCGGTTCCGGCCTTCCTGTGTGAAGTCTCCAGCTTCTCCGCATCCTCCCACATTCCAAAAACATGCGGGGCAGGTTAATGGAACACTCCAAATAATTGTCCGTGATTGTGAGGGCAGATGGTTGTTCGTCTGTGTGCACTGCGATTTGCTGGCAACTGGTTCAGGGTGTGTCCACCTACTGCCCAACAACTGCTGGGACAAGCTGCACAGAATATCTCGTGACCCTTGGGAGGATAAAGCGGATCAGAAAAAGTGTGGAGATGTTTTCTATCAATATTAACAATAAGACATCTATCCACTTTTGACCCACATATCCTCCAGGGTCACGGGACATGCTGGAGCCATGGCACTGTTGTTTAAAATAAAGGTTTCAGAAAGGGCAAGTCCGTGTACCGTACTTCCAGCCCACTGCTGAAAAGAGTGCAATCTAGAGAAGTCAAAAAACAACTGGTTTATGGAGCAAATTTGAAGCTTCATTTTCCCAAAATTGCATCAGTACATACTATATGTCAAATAGACTTCAGTAATTCCTCTCTCAACTTAAAAGTCACTTTCATCCAATGGATCTGATGGCGCATGCGATTCATTTTCCTCCATAAGCAAACAACACAGTTCAAATACAGTTTCATTACAAGGAAAATTGCCTTTTGTAGTGCACTCTTCCATACATGCAGTGACCTCTTCCGTTCCAACAGGTTTTAATTGATCCTCGGCACTGTGCATTGCAGGGAATAAATACATGACGACTGGTCGACCTGAAGCTGTATCATGGTGCAATCTTGGTCTTATTTTTTGTGCATTCCACGTGTTCACAACTTCATCCAGCTCATCCTGAACACAAAGCAGCATAGTTAAGTCTTATATTTTCATTCGTCCAAAAATAATTTGTCCACAAAAATTATTCTACCTGCACAAGATTAAGGAAGCAGAACCGGATAAGACTTTTATCCAGAAAATCTCCTGAAAAGTGGCCGTCATCTTGAAGAGTTTGAAATAAATTAATCCAAAACTGTGCACTCTGTTTGCGAAGGGTGATACAGAAAACATCTGTATCTGTTCGACACAAACATTTTCTGTGCACCTGTCTGCACGGATCCTCTCTGGACACCCGCCAATGCGTGAAACTGTTTTTATAAAATAACTTGCAACCACCTTAGGTTCACTGTTTGTGGTATAGGCTTCCGCCCATAACACATACCGGCTAAAGCCATCAATACAGCCATTGATGCCAATCCCATAGGGCTTTAATTTGTCATAGCCATCCAGGTGCCAAAGAGCATTTGGCCCCCGCAAGTTGTATTGGCGCCTTCTTAGGCGTCGTGCTCTTCTTATTCCCACAACTACAGGGTCAACAAATTGTATAATTTGTCTTATTGTATCTTGTGACAACAACTCCTTTTTGAATGGCACGCAGATGAAGCCAGCGATAACCTTGCATCTGTCCACTAGTCATGATCTCGTGCTGGACAAAAGCCAACACGTCTCCCAGGTCTGACTGGTTCTATCCTTTTCAGAGTCCGAATACTTAAAATAGTTTGAGCATTATGTGCTAAAATTGCAAGTATTTCCTTATTGCTGAATTCAAGTCTAAAGCATAGCTTGATCAAGTCATCCAAATCTGGATTTCCAGCCACTGTTTGAGTTGCACCCTCCATCAGTAACTTTATCTGCACAAGAAAAGAGACAACAATTACAATCTGACAAAAAAACAACGGTGGACATTTTGAAAACATGACTGCATGACCGTATGCTTGTTAAAGTTTTTTAATAATGTTCTCGCTCATGGTACTTTTAGTTCAAACTCAAGTATACTCATATTCAGTAAATAGTCTAAAAGTAAATAGAGGTGGGTGTGCACATACTTCCTACGACACGACCGCGTGATCAGTGTGTTCAGTTCACGGCAATTAGGCTGCAACGATGCTCCAGACGGCCACTGTCATCCACACAAAGGGGTTCGATGTCGAGAGTGGTGTTGTTTTTAACAACGTTATGTGGCGTCACAGGAACGTACCCTTTTAAATTGGTTACATTGTACTTATTCACGAATGTAAACTGGGTGCATCCATTCATGACATTCGGACTAGCAACGGAGCTACAAGCTTCATGGAGCACGTTAACTCCAAATGAAACAAACACGACGCACTGTTTACTCACCCTCTGCTCCTCCAAAAGTGAAAGGATGTCCTCCGACACTCCTCGGCCACGCAAAAGTCGCTGGGTGATGACATGATGTACTTTCTTTCAAGTCACGCCAGACGCTGACGGTCCCCCCACAATTCATAGCTCCACGAACGTTAATCTCAGAATTCTGACTTTAAAGTGAGAATTCTGAGATTCAAGTAAGAATTCTGAGATTCAAGTCAGAATTCTGACTTTAAAGTGATAATTCTGAGATTAAAGTCAAAGTCAGAATTCTGAGATTAAGACTTTAAAGTGAGAATTCTCAGATTCAAGAATTCTGAGATTCAAGTAAGAATTCTGAGATTCAAGTCAAAGTCAGAATTCTGAGATTAAGACTTTAAAGTGAGAATTCTCAGATTCAAGTAAGAATTCTGAGATTAAAGTCAGACTTTAAAGTGAGAATTCTCAGATTCAAGTGAGAATTCTGACTTTAAAGTGATAATTCTGAGATTAAAGTCAGAATTCTGAGATTAAAGTCAAAGTCAGAATTCTGAGATTAAGACTTTAAAGTGAGAATTCTCAGATTCAAGTAAGAATTCTGAGATTAAAGATTTCAAACTCCAAACCGCGATATTGTGCTCTACAAATACCATTCAACGAATTAATCAGCTGTCCAAAATTAACACCTAACATGCGTCATGGTAAACTAGTTATCAATTACCTGAATATCGCCAGGGTTACAACGACAATCAAGTTGGGACAGGCAGTGGGCACAGTTCAGCGACTACAATCCTTCACGTGCATGTCAGCCTTTCTTCCCTTCCTGGCCTGATTCTCACACGCTGCATATGTTCCCGCGTGTTTTCAGCTAGTGTGGCTCTTGAAGTGACAGTGCTACAATTTTTTACTACAAACGTCTAAGTAAGGTTTACGTGGTTACTTTTGGATACTCCTGTATTGCAGTTTTTGTTATATAAACAGTTTTTGGACAGTATATTTTTGTATTTTATTAATTGTGTTGTTACACGGGCATTTTGTCAACATACTTACGGTTTCATAAAGGACATGTACCATGCTCAATTCCCAAATGAGAAATTTCTGTTATCAGGACAAATTGGACAGCGCAAACACGAGTCCGTACTAGAGAATATTTACTGCACATACAATTTAAAAATTGTATTAATTTTGTATTTTGCCATTTTATGATTTATTTGGCATTTTTATAATAATAATAATAATAATGCGCTGGTAAGGCTGGACAATCGAAGGTAAAACTGCCACAAAAAGCTATCCTAGATTATCAAGTGTCATGTAAGTGTAAAAATAACCGAACCACTGTAAAATGGAAGAAATTGCCACCATAGAGACGCACACAAAAAAAAATCAATGGCACTCATTTAGAAAGTTGTGCTGCCCTCTAGTGGTCTTTTTCAACAATCCCCCAGCCTACCCCAGTTGTCTCTGGGCGAGAGACAGGTCGGTGGCCTACACCCTGAACTTGTTGCCAGCTCGTCTTTTCCGGTCCAATTGACTATTTAATCTCTCCATCCATGATACATCCAATCATTTTGCGTACTACTTGTCCTCATTAAGGTCACTTGGAACACTGAAGCACAATTTGGAGTCTTGAATCAACCCAAGATGTTTTTGAAATGAGGGAGGAAGGAATATCCATCCATCCATCCATTTTCTGAACCGCTTAATCCTCACTAGGGTCGCGGGGGGTGCTGGAGCCCATCCCAGCCGTCTTCGGGCAGTAGGCGGGGGACACCCTGGATCAGTTGCCAGCCAATCGCAGGGCACACAGAGACGAACAACCATCCACGCTCACATTCACACCTAGGGACAATTTAGAGTGTTCAATCAGCCTACCATGCATGTTTTTGGAACGTGGGAGGAAACCGGAGCACCCGGAGAAAACCCACGCAGGCCCGGGGAGAACATGCAAACTCCACACAGGGAGGCCGTAGCTGGAATCGAACCCGGTACCTCTGCACTGTGAAGCCGACGTGCTAACCACTGGACTACCGGGCCGCGGAGGAAGGAATAGACTGTTGTTAATGCTCGGTATTGAGCAAAAAAAAAAAAAAATCAGGCTGATTCAGATTTCTATCAATAGATATGTTGCGAAATTTGTTGCTGCCTGCATATAAAAAGAATTAGAGAAGTTGCTCTACCCTGTGAATGTGTGTTTGTGTGTGTGTGTGTGTGTGCGTGCGTGTATGCACACACGCGTGAGTGGGCATGTGTTTCAAGGCCAAAGTACTGTATGTAGAAGCACCGCCCAATCGTGAATCTGTCCAATAACTTTTCTGTTTGACCTGTCAAAATGTTGCCCAGCAGACAACTTTCGTCCTGCCATTTTGGAATTGAAAAGAGTAGGTTTGGTTTGTGTGTATGTGTGTGAGAGAGTTTTGTTTTGTGCACACTATACAAAGTGGAGCTCCGAAAGTAGAAGTGAAAGCAGAAACAGAACTCACATGTCTGTGCTTGCTTGGCTCTGACGGGGCTCATTTATTGAAGTCTCAGATTTCTGCACTGTTGAGGAAATCGGACATCTCCGTTTGGAAACCATGAGCTGCGGAGATGGGAAAAAAATGGTAAGAACTGGGAGGAAATGACAAATAACTGAATAAGTAGAATGTAATTCAAAGTTTGGGGTGCTTTTGGGTTGTGTGAAATTGATGATGAACAAAAACAAATGGTTTTGATTAATTGATTGGAAATGTGACTTTGTATTGCATTATTGCGAAACAAAATGCGTGTATCTGCAAATTTTGTGCGCGTGTGTGTTTTTTTTATACCCCGCAAATAATTCATAACAGCAGTCTATAAAAATACATTAAAATGCAAATTATTGATGTTGATATAAATTTGTCTATGCTGAATGTTTAGTTTTAAAAAACATGCTCTTGGTTGGCGATAATAGACGTATTGAAATATTGTCAAGTCAAACTGAACTTTTGTTAGTGAGCAGGCTGTTATATATATATATATATATATATATATATATATATATATATATATATATATATATATATATATATATATATATATATATATATAAATCATGGAAGAAATTCTGAATATCATTGTCCACAATAGGGTCATTAAAATAAGTTGCTCCGTGTTTGCATTTTAAAATTTTTTTTCAATTCACCCTTGATGAGTATTTTGTCACAATTTAGCAAATTTGGAAGGAGCATAAAACCCACAACAGAGACAGCATGACACTGATCATTGATTTTGAATGTGTCCTGAAAAGACCTTGGAAAACCTTTTTTCCAACCATCCCTACAGGTGGTCCTTCTGTGCCACTTCATGTTGGTTTCCCTGCCTGAGGCCTCCCAGAAGACCCCCTGCCGCATCCAAAGCACCAAAGCCGACTGCAGCCGCCTGAGCCTGGCATCCGTGCCTTCCGACCTCCCCGGCAACATCACTGGCTTGGATCTTTCCCACAACCGACTGAGCCAGGTCCCGCCGGCTTCCCTGGCCCCCTACGCGGGTCTCCTGGACCTGGATGTCAGTTTCAACAGCCTCACCAGACTGGATGGCGGGTTGTGCCGGGCGCTGCCTCGGTTGCAGACTCTCGCCGCGGACCACAACGAGGTGCACGTCATCCGGGAGGAGGATCTGAGCCCATGCGGGAGCTTGACCGAGTTTCGCTTGTCGGGCAATAGGCTGAAGTTGAAAGGGGAAGTCTTCGCGGGGCTGCAGGTATACGAGAATCTACTATTGGGGGGTGGGGGGCTTTCGGATCACTGTGACGTGTTTTTACCTTTTCCTCACAGGCAGAGGTCAGAGTAAAGCATATACAGTGTACAAGTATGTGCAATGTTGAGTATGTCTTCACGAAGGCGAGTCAGTACTTGTGCGAAGCAAGTCATTCATCAAGTCATGCAATGTTGCTCATTGAAACAGATGTTGGACTTTTAGATCCAATTTCAGTTGTCAAGATTTACCCAAGTCTGAAAATCAGCTACTTAAATTGTCAAGTCTTGCGACTCCTCCACCTCTGCCTTTCAGAGTCTGAAATTCCTGGACGTGTCAAAGAACAACCTCAACTCGGCCAAGCTGGGCTCCAGGCCTCAGATGCCCAACCTGGTGGAGCTCAGGCTGGGATCCAACACATTCTCAACCTTGGCCAAGGATGACTTTGCTCTCTTTAGCCACTCGGAATCTTTGCAGGTCCTCAACCTGGAATCCGCCACAATCAAAACAGTAAGTACAACTATGGAATGTATCTTCGCTTTCATGCGTTTACTTAGGGATGGGTGAGTACTGATACCAGGCATCTGTATCGAGCTGATACCGGGCTTATTTTAGGGTATTGGGTACTCATTTTAGGCTGTCGCTACCAGCCGCGGATACTATACTGCGGCGGTTTGATATCGCAGAGTCAAAACGTCTTTGTTCACAAGTTTTTGTCTTTGTGTTTAAAGACATTTTAAGTCGGAAAGCAGTGGCTCTGGTTCATTTTGTGCACAATTAAAAAAATTTTCTCTTTAATAAATGCGTTTTTTTTTAAAGTCTTGAATTTGCAAAAAGAAAATGCTATTTTTATTTTTCACCGGCAGGCTGATTGAAAAAACGCTCTAAATTGTCCCGCGGTGTGCGTGTGAGCGCGGATGGTTGTTCGTTTCTGTGCGCTCGGCGATTGGCGGGCAACCGGTTCAGGGTGTCCCCTGCCTAATGCCCGAAAAGAGCTGGGATGGGATCCAGCAGCCCCCCCCCCCCGCGTCCCTTGTGAGGAGAAAGCAGATCGGAAAACCCATGGACTAATGATGGGTTCGGTGAACTGGTTGGGTTCGATACCTCTAAGTTAAGGTTAAGGTTAAGAAGCACTGTCCTAGAGGTATCGCTTTTCCGTAACGGGGAGGACTCAGAGTGCAAACTCGTACTTGTGTTTGAACAAAAGCGGCATTGAAGATCCCGCCCCGTTACGGCTCCTTTTAATTTTTGTTCCAGTTGTTTTGCACTGAGGCTAATGTGCTAGGTCGCTTTGCTCTGACACTTGTTGCATCGTGCGTAATACTGCCACCCACAGGACGACAGTGGAACAGCACCAGCCGACACGTCATGACTTTTCAAATGAATCTGAGACCAATGATCAGACCTGGGTGTCATCTTGGTCAGGACACGCGGGGCATGCGGTGACAAGTTTTGCGTTCCATTTAGCCACCGTCAATGTATTTCACCCCCCCCCCCACAGGTGGAGCCCGGTTCCTTCCAGCCCATTTCCCACTTGCACATCTTAATCATGGACGGGAGCAACATGGGAACGACGTCCATCTTCAAACTCTGCGCTGCGCTGTCGGGAACGTCGATCCGGAAATTGTCCCTGCAGAGAATGAAGCTGGTCACGCTCACCAACGCCACCTTCAAAGAGCTGCGGCGAACCAACGTCACCTCGCTGGACCTCTCCGGCAACGGCTTGGGGAAAATCGAAGAGGGCTCGTTCCGGTGGCTTGGCAAACTGTACGCCCTTGTTTTGTCGGACAACAACGTTAAGCACGTGACCAAGCGGACGTTTGAGGGTCTTGACAGTTTAAAGCAGCTGGACTTGAGGAAAGCTCTGGTGAAAAGTCATACCTCCGCCACGCCCATCATCGACGACTTCTCCTTCCAGCTGCTGGGCGCCCTGGAGACTTTGTGTTTGCAGAGGACGTCGGCGCGGGGGATTAGCGAGCACACCTTCGCGGGCTTGAAAAGTCTCAAATATCTGGACCTGAGCTGGAGCAGCTACGCGTCGCTGAAAATGATCTCCAACAGGACACTCGCTTCGCTGGGCGGGTCGCAGTTGCTGAAGCTCAACTTGACGGCGACGGCCGTTTTGCAGATCCAACGCGGCGCCTTCTCCCATTTGCGGAACCTCACGCACCTTTTTCTGGATTTGAATTTCATCAAGCAGACTCTCAGCGGGGCAGAGTTCCAAGGCTTGCATGGTCTCCAGGAGCTTCATATGTCCTTCAACCACCAAACCATCACCCTCAGCCCCGCGTCGTTTGTCGGGGTTCCCCTTCTCAGGGTGCTGACGCTGAGTAAAAGCCTCACGGCGATGTCCTTGAACTTGGATCGCTCGCCGTTCGAGCCCTTGTCCAACCTGGCCTACTTGGACCTGAGCAACAACAACATCGCCAACTTGAGGGCCAACTTACTGAGCAATCTCGTCAACCTGAAGGTACTCAAGCTGCAACACAACAACCTGGCGCGGCTGTGGAAGGACGTCAATCTCGGGGGGGCCGTGCTCTACCTGAAAGGCCTGCAGAACATGACCAGCCTGCAGATGGACAACAACGGGCTCGACGAGATCCCCGCCGAGGCGCTGAGCGGGCTGAGGGACCTGCGTGAGCTCAGTCTTAGCAACAATCTGCTCAACAACCTGAAGGACTCGGTCTTCGACAGCCTGACCTCCCTGAAAGTCTTACGTCTGCAGAGGAGCCTGATCACGGCCGTGAGGCCCCAGGTGTTCCGTGTTCCTTTGGCCAACCTCAGCGATCTCCTGATGGATCGCAATCCCTTCGACTGCACGTGCGAGAGCATCCTGTGGTTTCTGACCTGGTTGAACACCACCAACACCACCAGCGTTCCTGGCTTGAGGGAGCGGTACACGTGCAACACGCCGCTGGCTTACTTCAACCGCTCCATCGCAGATTTCGACCCCCTCTCCTGCAAGGACATGGCACCATTCCGAGTGCTCTACATACTAAACAGTACGCTGGTGACGCTGCTGACGGCGATGGCGCTTCTGGTGCGCTTTCACGGCTGGAGGATCCAATTCTACTGGAACATCCTGGTCAATCGGGCTTTGGGCTTCAGCGACACCGCGGCGGAGAAGGGTCGGCAGTTCCAATATGACGCTTACATCATCCACGCCGAGGTGGACGGCGGCTGGGTGGAAAGAGCCTTGATGCCCCTTGAGGGAAACGCGTGCAAGTTCTGCCTGGAGGATCGGGATTCGGTGCCAGGGGAGTCCCAGATGGAGTCCATCGTGGAGAACATGAGGAATTCCCGCAAAATTCTTTTTGTGGTCACCGAAAGCCTCCTCAGCGATCCGTGGTGCAGACGGTAGATTTTGTTTTGTTCTTCTAAAACCACTTGTTGTAAAGGATGCCCAGGTTAACAAAGGACGAGCATACAAGGAGGAGGCTGTGATATGACGACTGTAAATCCGCCCCAAAATCACACAGGTTAAAAAAAATAAGCCTCCAAAAATGAGATGATTGCAAACCCACAGCATTTTAACAGGTTAACACTCAACTGCCCAAAATAAATTTCGACTATCAAAGTTAATTTTACAGGGTAAAATAAGAATATCAGAAACGCCCCGAAATGACACTTTCAAATAATCCCACATAAAATTTGTACAGGCTAAAATAAAATGAGAATAGTTCCGCATCTTAACAAACTGCGACAATTATTCCCCAAAAAGCAAAGTTTATTAAAAAAAACACCAACCGTAAATATGGACATGCTTACTTTTTTAAATTGGGCTTTTGTATCCTGCATGCAGCTTCAAGGCTCATCATGCATTGCACCAAGTGATGGAGGCCAGCACGGACTCTGTGATCCTGGTTTTCCTCCAGGACGTCCACGACTACAAGCTATCACGCTCGCTCTTCCTGCGCCGCGGGATGCTGAGGAAACGCTGCGTCCTCCACTGGCCCGTCCACAACGAGCGAGTGGTCGCCTTCCGCCAAAAGCTGCTAATCGCCCTCAAGACGACCAATCGATTTCCACCCCTGCTTTGAACAAGTCCCAGAATCCCATTACGTTCCGTAGGTCATATTTTATCCAGTAACATCAAAGTTCTCACAATCTCGAAGCATCATTCCATTCTCTGAGAATCTGAGAGATAAGAAAGAATGGCTGTATCTTAACTTCAGTACTATTTGATACAGCGATATCACATAAAACGTCACCATGTTTGTTTTTGTTTGATTGTTCATTGCAGCGTCATCGTTTGAAATGGTCAGAGTGACATGTAGTGGCCATTGTTAATTACTACGCCTTACACTTTCTGATTTTGAATTGAATAATATACTTGCTTGTCCTCATTAGGGCAGCGGCTAGCAGCTAGCCGGTCTTGTCCTAAATGACGATTTCGGTACACCCTGAAGTCTACGTGAATCAACTGTGTGTAATTCTACTCCTATTATTTGACACCAAGCACACGCCCGGCCGGGAAAGAAGGGTGTGGCTTTACCGGATAAAACTGCTGTTCGAGCGCCAGCTATCCTGTGGGAAACTTCGGAAGGAACCAGCTACTAGACAGTTCGATTAGTCTTTCGCCCCTATACCCAGGTCGGACGACCGATTTGCACGTCAGGACCGCTGCGGGCCTCCACCAGAGTTTCCTCTGGCTTCGCCCTGCCCAGGCATAGTTCACCATCTTTCGGGTCCTATCGCGCACGCTCAGGCTCCACCTCCCCGACGCGGCGGGCGCCCGGAAGAGTCGTACACCGCGAGGCCGGGATCCCACCTCGGCCGGCGCCGCCGCCGGCCCTCACTTTCATTGCGCCGGGTCGGGTTTCGTCCGGCCCTCCGACTTCTTCCAGGTCTCCCCGGGGGATCCCGAGTCGACATAGTCTCTCCAGCATGTCCTGGGTCTTCCTCGGGGTCTCCTCCCGGTGGGACATGACCGGAACACCTCACCGGGGAGGCGCTCAGGAGGCATCCGAATCAGATGCCCAAGCCACCTCATCTGGCTCCTCTCGATGTGGAGGAGAAGCGGCTCGACTCCGAGCCCCTCCCGGATGACTGAGCTTCTCACCTTATCTCTAAGGGAGAGCCCGGACACCCTGCGGAGAAAACTCATTTCAGCCGCTTGTATTCGGGATCTCGTTCTTTCGGTCACGACCCATAGCTCGTGACCATAGGTGAGGGTTGGGACGTAGATCGACCGGTAAATTGAGAGCTTCGCCTTTTGGCTCAGCTCCTTCTTCACCACGACAGACCGATACAACGTCCGCATCACAGCAGACGCTGCACCGATCCGCCTGTCAATCTCCCGCTCCCTCCTACCCCCACTCGTGAACAAGACCCCAAGATACTTGAACTCCTCCACTTGGGGTAAGATCTCCTCCCCGACCCGGAGGGGGCACTCCACCCTTTTCCGACTGAGGACCATGGTTTCAGATTTGGAGGTGCTGATTTTCATCCCAACCGCTTCACACTCGGCTGCGAAACGCTCCAGTGAGAGTTGGAGAGCCCCGTTTGAAGGAGCCAACAGCACCACATCATCTGCAAAAAGCAGGGATGCAATACTGAGGCCCCCAAAACGGACCCCCTCAACGCTTCGGCTGCGCCTAGAAATTCTGTCCATAAAGGTTATGAACAGAATCGGCGACAAAGGGGAGCCTTGGCGGAGTCCTACCTCCACTGGAAACGATTCCGACTTACTGCCGGCAATGCGAACCAAACTCTGACATCGGTGGTATAGTGACCGAACAGCCCGTATCAGGGGGTTCGGTACCCCATACCCACGAAGCACCCCCCACAGAACTCCCCGAGGGACACGGTCAAACGCCTTCTCCAAGTCCACAAAACACATGTAGACTGGTTGGGCGAATTCCCACATACCCTCAAGGACCCTGCTAAGGGTGTAGAGCTGGTCCACTGTTCCACGTCCGGGACGAAAACCACACTGCTCCTCCTCAATCTGAGGCTCGACTTCCTGACGGACCCTCCTCTCCAGCACCCCTGAATAGACCTTACCAGGGAGGCTGAGGAGTGTGATCCCTCTGTAGTTGGAACACACCCTCCGGTCCCCCTTTTTAAAAAGAGGGACTACCACCCCGGTCTGCCAATCCAGAGGCACTCTCCCTGTTGACCACGCGATGTTGCAGAGGCGTGTCAACCAGGACAGCCCCACAACATCCGGAGCCTTGAGGAACTCCAGGCGGATCTCATCCACCCCTGGGGCCTTGCCACTGAGGAGCTTTTTAACCACATCGGAGACTTCAACCACAGAGATAGGAGAGCCCACCTCAGAGTCCCAAGGCTCTGCTTCCTCCAAGGAAAGCGTGTTGGTGGAGTTGAGGAGGTCTTCGAAGTACTCTGCCCACCGGTTCACAACGTCCCGAGTCGAAGTCAGCAGCGCCCCATCCCCACTGTACACAGTGTTAGTGGTGCACTGCTTCCCCCTCCTGAGACGTCGGATGGTGGACCAGAATTTCCTCGAAGCCGTCCGGAAGTCGGCTTCCATGGCCTCACCGAACTCTTCCCACGCTCGGGTTTTTGCCTCGGCGACCACCGAAGCCGCGGCCCGCTTGGCCAATCGATACCCGTCAGCTGCCTCTGGGGTCCCACAGGCCATAAAGGCTCGATAGGACTCCTTCTTCAGCTTGACGGCATTCCTTACTGCTGGTGTCCACCAGCGAGTACGGGGGTTGCCGCCACGACAGGCACCAACCACCTTACGGCCACAACTCAGATTGGCCGCCTCAACAATAGAGGCACGGAACATGGTCCACTCGGGCTCAATGTCCCCCGCCTCCCCCGGAACATGGGAAAAGCTCTGTCGGAGGTGGGAGTTGAAACTCCTTCTGACAGGGGATTCCGCCAGACGCTCCCAACAAACCCTCACAATACGTTTGGGTCTGCCAGGACGGACCGGCATCTTCCCCCACCATCGGAGCCTACTCACCACCAGGTGGTGATCAGTTGACAGCTCCGCCCCTCTCTTCACCCAAGTGTCCAGAACATGCGGCCGCAAATCCGATGATACAACTACAAAGTCGATCATCGAACTGCGGCCTAGGGTGTCCTGGTGCCAAGTGCACATATGGACACTCTTATGTTTGAACAAGGTGTTCGTTATGGACAATCCGTGACGAGCACAGAAGTCCAATAACAAAACACCACTCGGGTTCTGATCGGGCGGGCCGTTCCTCCCAATCACGCCCCTCCAGGTCTCACTGTCATTGCCCACGTGAGCATTGAAGTCCCCCAGCAGAACAAGGGAGTCCCCAGCAGGAGTACTCTCCAGCACACCCTCCAGGGACTCCAAAAAGGGTGGGTATGCTGAGCTGCTGTTTGGTGCATATGCACAAACAACAGTCAGGACCCGTCCACCCACCCGAAGGCGGAGGGAGGCAACCCTCTCGTCTACCGGTGTGAACCCCAATGTACAGGCACTGAGTCGGGGGGCAATAAGTATGCCCACACCTGCTCTGCGCCTCTCACCGTGAGCAACTCCAGAGTGGAAGAGAGTCCAACCCCTCTCGAGAGAACTGGTACCAGAACCCAGGCTGTGTGTGGAGGCAAGTCCGACTATATCCAGTCGGAAATTCTCTGCCTCACACACAAGCTCGGGCTCCTTCCCTGCCAGAGAGGTGACATTCCATGTCCCAAGAGCTAGCTTCTGCAGCCGAGGATCGGACCGCCAGGGTCCCCGCCTTTGGCTGCCGCCCAGCTCACATTGCACCCGACCCCTTTGGCCCCTCTCATGGGTGGTGAGCCCATGGGAAGGGGGACCCACGTAGCCTCTTCGGGCTGTGCCCGGCCGGGCCCCATGGGTGTAGGCCCGGCCACCAGGCGCTTGCCAACGAGCCCCACCTCCAGGCCTGGCTCCAGAGGGGGGCCCCGGTGACCCGCGTCCGGGCAAGGGAAACCGAGATCCATTTATCGTAATCATCATTGGGGTCTTTGAGCCGTGCTTTGTCTGGCCCCTCACCTAGAACCTGTTTGCCATGGGTGACCCTGCCAGGGGCATAAAGCCCCAGACAACTTAGCTTCTAGGATCATTGGGACACACAAACCCCTCCACCACGGTAAGGTGACGACTCACGGAGGGGATTCTTTACATTGAACAACAATATTGTTCAACAAATTTTAGTAAGCCAGTCTGTTTCACATTTCCATTTTTATTTTAATTTCAACAATCTTAAGAATTTCTTTTGGTTCATTTGAAACAGGTATATCACATGCAACTGCTTATTCACTTGACTTTTTCTTAAACAGAAGTCTCCTGAGTGCAAATTGATTGATTTGAAACATAAAATGTATCACCATGACTTTTCAATAGTCACAAAACCTTTGACTCGAACAACAGGGAAATGAACAAGCAATACACATATCCACAACTGCAAGGATCATTTGAAATATGACATATCAGTCAATATAAACAGGGAGTGATGTCTTGTTAACTCGTGAGTGATGCCCTCTAGTGTCTAAATGCTATTACTCATTTAGTGAATGCTATTACTCATTTAGCCACTAGAGGGAAGCAGTACTCTATGAAACATCACTCACCAGTCTACGAGACCTCAGTCAATGCAACACGTGTTCCATTGCGCCCAACCTGCGGGCCAGACGGCACTGATTTTATGACAGGGGCCGAGGGCCGGATGAAATTCGACCGCGGGCCGGACTTTGGACATGGCTGGTTTAGAGTTTGCTCATTCCAATTACATTACTCGAAAGAGTCCTGTATTGTTATTTTTCGTCACTACCTCCCCGTGTCGGGAGTGGGTAATTTGCGCGCCTGCTGCCTTCCTTGGATGTGGTAGCCGTTTCTCAGGCTCCCTCTCCGGAATCGAACCCTGATTCTCCGTTACCCGTGGTGACCATGGTAGGCGCAGAAAGTACCATTGAAAGTTGATAGGGCAGACATTCGAATGAGACGTCGCCGCCGCGGAGGGCCGGCGATCGGCTCGAGGTTATCTAGGGTCACCAAAGGGGCCGGGCCGGGGCTCGGCAGCCGAGTGCGGCCGAGGAAGAGGCCTCTCGGAAGGAGTGAGAGATTAAAAAAAGCCCCCGTTCAGTCTCAATGGCGGGGAGCGGGCCGGCTCGGCGGCGGAGAGCGGGCCGGCCCGGCGGCAGAGAGCGGGTCGGCGAGGCGGCCGAGTGCGGCCGGGCAGCAGGCCTCTTGGACAGATTGAGAGATAAAAAAAGCCCCCGTTCAGTCTTAATGGCGGAGAGTGGGCCGGTTCAGGGGCGGAGAGCGGGCCGGCTCGGCGGCCGAGTGCGGCCGGGCAGGAGGCCTCTTGGACAGATTGAGAGATGACTCCGGTTTCGTCTCCATCCTCATCCTCTTAGACTTGAGCGCTGCCTTTGACACAATCTCTCACCCGATCCTCCTCAATAGACTCTCCTCCATTGGTCTCTCCCACACTCCCCTCAGTTGGTTCCACTCCTACCTCACTGGCCACACACATTTTGTCCAGCTCAAATCATTCACCTCAAATGCCTCCCAGTCACCACAGGTGTACCACAGGGATCTGTCCTAGGTCCACTTCTCTTCATCATCTACCTCCTGCCTCTTGGCCATATCCTCCGCAAATTTAACATCCACTTTCACTGCTTTGCTGATGACACTCAGCTCTACCTCTCCTGCAAGCCAAACTCCATACTCCCACCCCCCTCCCTAACCTCTTGCCTCTCCGAACTCAAAACATGGTTCACAACAAACTTTCTTAAATTAAATGCTAATAAAACTGAAGTCCTCCTTCTTGGCACCAAATCCACTTTATCCAAAGTAAACAGTTTTTCCTTCAACATTGACAGTTCCCTCGTGTCCCCCTCACCCCAGGTTAAGAGTCTGGGTGTCATCCTGGATAGTATGCTCACCTTCCACTCACATATCAACACCATCACCCGCACTGCTTATTTCCACCTCCGCAATATTACCAGACTTCGCCCTTCCCCCACCCCCCGCACCACTGCTATCCTTGTCCACAGTCTTGTCACATCCCGCCTTGATTACTGCAACGCTCTCCTCTTCGGTCTACCTCAAAAGTCCCTTCATAAAATCCATAAAATCCTCCGAATGTTGGGAGGAACTCACTTCCTCCCAACATTCGTAATATTGACTCTCTTTCCTTATTCAAAACCCAGCTCAAAACCCACCTATTCAGACTTGCCTACCCGCCTTAAATCTTTATTTATTTATTATTTTATCCGTGTTTTACTATTGGTCTTGGCTGTACAGTGTCCTTGAGTGTTGTGAAAGGCGCTTACAAATGTGATGTATTAATTATTATTATTATCAGATCCTCGTCCTCCCTCCGCCTGTCAGTGCCCCCTGCCCGACTGATCACCATGGGAGCCAGAGCCTTCAGTCACGCTGCTCCAAAGCTCTGGAACAACCTACCTCCGGACCTCCAAAACTGCACACCTCTTTCCACTTTCAAGTCCCGACTAAAAACACACCTGTTCAGGATTGCCTACAACACATAGCTCTTCCATTTTATGTCCTGTTTTTATATAACATCTCGTTTACAAATTTTTACATTGTATTTTCTTATTGTTTGTACAGTGTCCTTGGGTGGCATGAAAGGCGCTTTTAAATAAAATGCACTATTATTATTATTATTATAAAAAAAGCCCCCGTTCAGTCTCAAAGGCGGAGAGGGGGCCGGCTCGGGGGCGGAGAGCGGGCCGGCCCGGCGGTGGAGAGCGGGCCGGCTAGGCGGCCGAGTGCGGCCAGGCAGCAGGCCTCTTGGACAGATTGAGAGATAAAAAAAGCCCCCGTTCAGTCTCAATGGCGGAGAGCGGGCCGGCCCGGCGGCGGAGAGGCGTCTTGGTCGGATGAATGGTGTTGGAACGCGGCCAGCGGAAGTCATCTTGAGCACCGCAGGAGAGCCCCCAGCGACGTGGCCGGCGGGGAGGCGTCTTGGTCGGATGAATGGTGTTGGAACGCGGCCAGCTGAAGTCATCTTGAGCACCGGAGGAGAGGCCCGGCGACGTGGCCAAGTGTGGCCGGCGGAGAGGCGTCTTGGTCGCATTGAGAAAATTAAAAAATCCCCCCATTCATTCTCGGCAATACCGCTTGTGTCCGCCAGACTGCGGTGTAGTAGGGAAAAGGCCATTCATTTTAATGGGCGGCGGAGAGCTGGCCGGCTCGGCGGCCGAGTGCGGCCAGGGAGGAGGCCTCTTGGACAGATTGAGAGATAAAAAAGCCCCCGTTCAGTCTCAGTGGCGGAGGGAGGGCCGGCTCGGCGGCGGAGAGCGGGCCGGCTCGGCGGCAGAGAGCGGGCCGGCTCGGCGGCCGAGTGCGACCGGGGGAGGGGCCTCTCGGAAGGAGTGAGAGATTAAAAAAAAGCCCCCGTTCAGTCTCAATGGCGGGGAGCGGGCCGGCTCGGCGGCGGAGAGCGGGCCGGCCCGGCGGCAGAGAGCGGGTCGGCTAGGTGGCCGAGTGCGGCCAGGCAGCAGGCCTCTTGGACAGATTGAGAGATAAAAAAAGCCCCCGTTCAGTCTCAATGGCGGGGAGCGGGCCGGCTCGGCGGCGGAGAGCGGGCCGGCTCGGCGGCAGAGAGCGGGTCGGCGAGGTGGCCGAGTGCGGCCAGGCAGCAGGCCTCTCGGAAGGAGTGAGAGATTAAAAAAAAGCCCCCGTTCAGTCTCAATGGCGGGGAGCGGGCCGGCTCGGCGGCGGAGAGCGGGCCGGCTCGGCGGCAGAGAGCGGGCCGGCTCGGCGGCCGAGTGCGACCGGGGGAGGGGCCTCTCGGAAGGAGTGAGAGATTAAAAAAAAGCCCCCGTTCAGTCTCAATGGCGGAGAGCGGGCCTGCCCGGCGGCGGAGAGCGGGCCGGCTAGGCGGCCGAGTGCGGCCGGGCAGGAGGCCTATTGGACAGATTGAGAGCTAAAAAATAGCCCCCGTTCAGTCTCAATGGTGGGGAGCGGGCCGGCTCGGCGGCGGAGAGCGGACCGGCCCGGCGGCGGAGAGCGGGCCGCCTTGGCGGCTGAGTGCGGCCGGGCAGCAAGCCTCTTGGACAGGTTGAGAAATTTAAAAAAAATAGCCCCCGTTCAGTCTCAATGGCGGGGAGCGGGCCGGCTCGGCGGCGGAGAGCGGGGCGGCCCGGCGGCGGAGAGCGGGCCGGCTAGACGGCCGAGTGCGGCTGGGCCGGAAGCCTCTTGGACCGATTGAGAGATTTTTTAAAAAAGCCCTCGTTCAGTCTCAATGGCGGAGAGCGGGCAGGCTCGGCGTAGGAGAGCGTGTTGGCTCGGCGGCGCAGAGCGGGACGGCTCGGCGGCCGATTGCGGCCGGGCAGGAGGCCTCTTGGACAGACTGAGAGATAAAAAAAGCCCCCGTTCAGTTTAAATGGCGGAGTGTGGGCCACTCGGGGGCGGAGAGCGGGCCGGCCCGGCGGCAGAGAGCGGGCCGACTCCGTGGTCGAGTGCGGCCGGGCAGGAGGCCTCTTGGATAGATTGAGATTTTTTAAATAAGCCCCCGTTCAGTCTCAATGGCAGAGAGCGGGCCGGCTCGGCGGTGGAGAGGCGTCTTGGTCCGATGAATGGTGTTGGAACGCGGCCAGCTGAAGTCATCTTGAGCACCGGAGGAGAGGCCCGGCGACGTGGCCGAGCGTGGCCGGCGGAGAGGCGTCTTGGTCGGATGAATGGTGTTGGAACGCGGCCAGCGGAAGTCATCTTGAGCACCGGAGGAGAGCCCCCGGCGACGTAGCCGGCGGGGAGGCGTCTTGTTCGGATTAATAGTGTTGGAACGCGGCCCGCGGAAGTTATCTCGAGCACCGGAGGAGAGGCCCGGCGACGTGGCCAAGCGTGGCCGGCGGAGAGGCGTTTTGGTCGGATGAATGATGTTGGAACGCGGCCAGCGGAAGTTATCTTGAGCACCCGAGGAGAGGCCCGGCGACGTGGCCAAGCGTGGCCGGCGCAGAGGCGTCTTGGTCGCATTGGGAAAATTAGAAAATCCCCCCCTTCATTCTCGGCAATATCGCTTGTGTCCACCAAAGGGCGGTGTAGTAGCCAAAAGGCCATTCATTTAAATGGGGGGTTGGACATATTGAGAGATGAAAAATAGCCCCCGTTCAGTCTCAATGGCGGGTAGCGGGCCAGTTCTGCGGCAGAGAGCGGGGCGGCTCGGCGGCCGGGCAGCAGGCCTCTTGGACAGATTGAGATATAAAACAAGCCCCCGTTCAGTCTCAATGGCGGAGAGCGGGCAGGCTTGGCGTAGGAGAGCGTGCCGGCTAGGCGGCCGGGCAGGAGGCCTCTTGGACAGAATGAGCGATAAAAAAAAGCCCCCGTTCAGTCTCAATGGCGGAGAGCGGGCCGGCTCGGCGGCAAAGAGGCGTCTTCGTCGGATGAATGGTGTTGGAACGCGGCCAGCGGAAGTCATCTTGAGCACCGGAGGAGAGCCCCCGGCGACGTGGCTGGCGGGGAGGCGTCTTGGTCGGATGAATAGTGTTGGAACGCGGCCCGCGGAAGTTATCTTGAGCAAAGGAGGAGAGGACCGGCGACGTGGCCAAGCGTGGCCGGCGGAGAGGCGTCTTGGTCGCATTGGGAAAATTAAAAAATCTCCCCATTCATTGTCGGCAATACTGCTTGTGTCCGCCAGAGGGCAGTGTAGTAGGCAAAAGGCCATTCATTTTAATATGCGGCGGCGAGCGGGCCGGCTCGGCGGCCGGGCAGGAGGCCTCTTGGACAGATTGAGAGATAAAAAAAGCCCCCGTTCAGTCTCAATGGCGGAGAGCGGGCCGGCTCGGCGGCGGAGAGCGGGCCCGCTCGGCAGCCGAGTGCGGCCGGGGAGGTGGCCTCTTGGAATGAGTGAGAGATAAAATAAAACCCCCCGTTCAGTCTCAATGGCGGGGAGCGGGCCGGCTCGGGGGCGGAGAGGCGTCTTGGTCGGATGAATGGTGTTGGAACGCGGCCAGTGGAAGTCATCTTGAGCACCGGAGGAGAGGCCCGGCGACGTGGCCAAGCCTGGCTGGCGGAGAGGCAGCTTGGTCGCATTGGGAAAATTAGAAAATCCCCCCCATTCATTCTCGGCAATACCGCTTGTGTCCGCCAGAGGGCGGTGTAGATGGCAAAAGGCCATTCATTTTAATGGGCGGCGGAGAGCGGGCCGGCTCGGCGGCCGGGCAGGAGGCCTCTTGGACAGATTGAGAGATTAAAAAAAAGCTCCCGTTCAGTCTCAATGGCGGAGAGCGGGCCGGCTCGGCGGCGGTGAGCGGGCTGGCTCGGCGGCCGAGTGCGGCCGGGCAGCAGAACTCTTGGACAGATTGAGAGATAAAAAAAGCCCCCGTTCAGTCTCAATGGCGGAGAGCGGGCCAACATGTGTTTTTTCCTCTTTTCAGAAAAAGCCTTAATTTAAAAATTGCATTTAATGTCCTCTTTTCTGGAATGTGTTGCAGTCATGAAATTCAAAGTTAATGATTATTTGCTATAACAACGTTTATTCATTTGAATATTAAATATATAAATATATTTTAAGTGTATTCAACTAAATATAGGTTGAACATCATTTGCAAATGAGCAGCCTGGTGGTTGACTGGTAAGAGTGTCCGCCTCACGGTGCAGAGGTGCAGTGTTTGATTCTTATGGCAAGCTGTTTTGAAACACTTCTGATCCTCAATTTGAATGAATATCAAGTTTTATAAAGGATCGTCGGAGATAGGCACTCAGAAATAACGACAAGACACTTCTGGCTACCAACAATAGGCACTTTATTGGTCCCACACAGAAGTGATGACACAGTTCAAACAAGTTGTATGAAGCTAAAGAACTCTTACCGTATGCCATTAGGGTGGAGAGCCAACACCCTCAGCAGAGTGAGCTTTGAGAGTGAGAGTGTGTGGATCGGGAGGGGTGAGTGGCCATTCTCATCCCTCCCTACGCCACACTGTTTGTTGTGTAACCAAGTGGCATTGATCACAATCAAGTTTTGACAATTCAAGCAAAGCAGACTATGAAGTCGTCAAAGCAGGCTCAATAGTTTATCTCTGAAGTCGTCAAAGCAGGCTCCAGTGTCCATCTCTGAAATTGCTTAGGCAAGCAATTCACCAAGTCATGCAATCATATCAAAGCAGTTTTTCACTGAGAAGATATACATTGATTAAAGAAAACATCACAAAATATCTTAATATACCGCAAGCCATTTGAGCATTTATTACAAATCCCTGATATCAAACATAAGTGTGTGTCACTAGTTCGATATCTTCCAGCACTAGTTCGACACTTGGCCACACTAGTGACACACTTTGACAAAATAGTTGCTACAAACTCCAACTAGTCATTCATTTTCAGCAACATGTCAACTTGTCAATCATGGATTATTCTAACATGTGAACTTGTGACACGTGATTTCCTGCACTCGTAAACAAGTGAAAGCTAAAATACTCACTTGTTTACTAGTGGTGGATACAACAGTAGCTAGTTCACTAGTTAAAGCCCCTTGACGCCTTGATATCTAACTTGTGAATGTCAAAAATGTTACCTGTTCACTGGTGATGCCCCAAATATTTACTAGTTGCACTAGTGTGACATTTAATGTCGCACTAGTTCAACTAGTGAGGTCTAAAATAAGAATTAAGAATTAAGAAAACCTTTATTAGTCTTGCAATGGAGAAATTCCAGATTCACAGCAGCAAAGTTATGAAAGGAAGAAGTAGAACAACAAAAAAATAGGAGCTGCTGGAAAGGCAGCCACTCTCGCGGCGCCATTTTGAAGTCAAAAATAACAAAAATAACACAAGACAACACATAGGACAGAGACAGTCGTGCAATCTTCACCACTTTTCTTCATTCACTTTGTTGTCTGAAGCAGTTATAGATGAAAGAGGAGAGGATCAAAGTGTCCTTTCACCAGTGGATCAGAGACATCATGCTGAAAAATGTGCACACGTCTGCTACAAGCAAAGTTTTGAAAGCAAACACGAAGCTGTAGCATCCAATGACGAAAAGAGATTAGTTCACTTCTCCTGTCCCACATAATCCGCTTCAAACTCCAATGTTAAAATGTTCACTAGTAGAACTAGTGGATGCCAAACTGCTCACTAGTAATCTCGTTGCACAAAATATAATGAGGAGGTGGGGCAGAATTGTGGCTGCAGGATTCCTATTGGACCTGCAGCTAAAATACACCAATCGGGATTCAGATTTGTGTGGCCATGGAAGCCGACTTCCGGACGGCTTCAAGGAAATTCTGGTCCACCATCCGACGTCTCAGGAGGGGGAGGCAGTGCACCACTAACACTGTGTACATTGGGGATGGGGCGCTGCTGACTTCGACTCGGGACATTGTGAACCGGTGGGCAGAGTACTTCGAAGACCTCCTCAACTCCACCAACACGCTTTCCTTGGAGGAAGCAGAGCCTTGGGACTCTGAGGTGGGCTCTCCTATCTCTGTGGTTGAAGTCACCGATGTGGTTAAAAAAGCTCCTCGGTGGCAAGGCCCCAGGGGTGGATGAGATCCGCCCGGAGTTCCTCAAGGCTCTGGATGTTGTGGGGCTGTCCTGGTTGACACGCCTCTGCAACATCGCGTGGTCAACAGGGAGAGTGCCTCTGGATTGGCAGACCGGGGTGGTAGTCCCTCTTTTTAAAAAGGGGGACCGGAGGGTGTGTTCCAACTACAGAGGGATCACACTCCTCAGCCTCCCTGGTAAGGTCTATTCAGGGGTGCTGGAGAGGAGGGTCCATCAGGAAGTCGAGCCTCAGATTGAGGAGGAGCAGTGTGGTTTTAGTCCCGGCCGTGGAACAGTGGACCAGCTCTACACACTTAGCAGGGTCCTTGAGGGTATGTGGGAATTCGCCCAACCAGTCTATATGTGTTTTGTGGACTTGGAGAAGGCGTTTGACCGTGTCCCTCGGGGAGTTCTGTGGGGGGTGCTTCGTGGGTATAGGGTAGCGAACCCCCTGATACGGGCTGTTCGGTCACTATACCACCGATGTCAGAGTTTGGTTCGCATTGCCGGCAGTAAGTCGGAATCGTTTCAAGTGGGGGTAGGACTCCGCCAAGGCTGCCCTTTGTTGCTGATTCTGTTCACTAGTCAGCTAGTAAGGTTTAGAAGATCCAACTAGTGTAACTAGTGGACATAATATGCCTTACTAGTGAGCTAGTGATCAATTTTTAAACTGACAAGTTCACTGCTAAGGCCAGAACACCTTAACTAGTGTACCCAGTGGACATTTGGCCCTTACAAGTGAGCATGACAACTGTAACATGCGATCATTCATGTCTCAGTTGCGACTCGAACCACCGACATGTTCACAAGTGGGCTGCATGCAAATGAAGCAGGCAGGACAAGAATTTTGATTGGTCAATATTCAGAGAATGAATATTCAGTCTTAATGCTTTAACCCTTACGTGCCCGGTTCATAATACCTGAAGAAGAAAGTACAGAAGTGATTTTATAAAAACAATTCATACTTTTGATTAATTAATCTCTCTCTCTCTCATATACACACACACACACACACACACACACACACACACACACACACACACACACACAGTGGAAGGCAAAAGCAAAATAGAAAACACACACAATACTAATTGTGTATTAATTATCCATCCTTCCATTTTGTGATCCGCTTTATCCTCACAAGGGTCGCCGGGAGGGGGCTGTGGGGTGCTGGAGTCTATCCCAGCAGTCTTCGGGCAGTTGGCGGGGGACACCCTGAAGCGGTTGCAAGCCAATTGCAAGGCACAGAGGGACGAACAACCATCCGCACTCACACCCAGGGACAATTTAGAGTGTTTAATCAATCTGCCATTCGTGTTTTTGGAATGTGGGAGGAAACCGGAGTACCTGGAGATTTTGCACTTGTAAAATTGGATCGCTTAACACTGTGTGGATACTATACAGCATAGGCGTCAAAGTCAAGGGCCCAGATCTGACCTGCTACATTATTTTATGTGGCCCGTGAAAGCAAATCAAACATGGCAACATCCATGATGATTGCTAACATATATCTCAACATTTAAAATTATCATATGTAATAAAAGAGACAATGTAAGCATTTTGTTGTGATTTTTCATTTGCAATTTCCCTTGCTGTTTGCAAGAACTTTTTGTTACCCTCGTTCTTATCCTGGTCATTTTGTTACCAGCACTTTATCTTGTACTTAATTAGTCGTGTGACCTTATTTTGTAACTAAAGAATTTTTATAATACAATTTCTTTTGGTATACGTTTGAGGGATCCGCTGCTATTCCGGATTAGTCAGGCACCCAAATCGGCTGAAAGTAGACGTCTCATACACAGCGAAGTTATTTGGCAGGCCTCTTGCAGATATGAGCGGCAATTCAGCTGAATCTGCCACCGAAAGTGGTGTCAGTGAAGTTCTTAATCGCGATAAAATATACGATAAAAATTAAATAGTTTGGGCCATATGCCTTTTATTTGGTACTGTGTAACTGAGTGTAAGTATATAATAATGAGAGGGGAATCGAAGATTATATGCCCGAACGTCTTTGGCTATTTTGAGATTAGAATACCTGTACCCAATTTGCTGAAGGTACGATTGAGAGTTGCATATTCTGTTCCTGTATACAGAAACGCAAACACTTGTTCATGGGATACACGGAGTCTGGAGAGTAAGGCTATTCCTGTTGCCGAATTCCAATCATCTTGTACTCCCACCTCATTCGGAATGCTGCACACTGACCAGAATTGGTTTGGGTAATGCACATATAACAGTTTTTCACAGTGAGATTGTATTTTTACCTCCCACCCCCATTTATTACTGTTATTGCTTCATTGGATGTGTAGTCCTGAACTGGTTGCCAGCCATATCACTAATGTTCAAAAGTTCGGGGTCACTCAGAAAAACCTCATGCTTTAAAGAAAAGCAATGTTTGTTTGTATTGTTTAAAAAAAACACTAGCAATGTCAAGATTGGTATTTCCAATTAACTGAATGTTATTGTCATGGATAAAACGGTGGGTAAGGGTATAAGTGACCTCAAACGTAGGAACAGTGCATACCCTTGTGCTTTTATTATAAAAAATTATGCTCATATGTTTGATTTTTCTTTTTTTCTGGGGGATCGGTATTTATTTTCCAGGGATCCCAAGTCATGATCTGCAAGGGACAAACTCCCACGAGTGTTATGCACAACTTTCATGGAGTCTCGCAGAGTTTAATAATTACATCTGTCAAAGCTTCGCATCAGTTAGCCTTAATGCTTTTGGATTTCATCTCGCAAGAGCTGATAAGTCGAGGCGTCTGACTAGAATTCAGGCAAACACTTTAAAGGACCTCAAAACAGGAGTTGGCAGAAGCAGAATATATATTCTTCCCCAGACCAATATTACACTGCCGTTAGAGGTTAGTCTTTGTATTGATCAAACATTCCTTTTGGATATTTGCACTCTGATTAATAAGACTTTGTCTTGTCAACATAGATCACTGAATTTGAAAATACTCACGATGTACCAAAGACATCCCAGCCAAATGAACACGAGAGCATTCCCCAGTATTTTCCTCCTCCACCATCCACAACATTGATGGCTTCACCTACTGCTACCTCAACAGCCACCAGACCTGAGGTCTCACGCAGTACCCAATCTCGACCCCCTGCATCATCAGGTATCATATCTCTGCCCTCACCTGCAGTCCCTCAGGTCATGCCCTCTGCTCCTGCAGTACCAGTTCACTTGTCATTTGTCACATCTAACAACAATTCCGATGCAAGTTCTCAGTCTTTGCCCTTCAATGCCATAGATTTGTCCTCATCGATGAACAATGATGGAAGCTCAGCAAGCACAGACTTGGACTCTTGTCAAGTAAGTATTTGTCCACAATGTTGTAGTTTATATTTAATAATTCAGACTGGAGGCAATTGTGAGCTAAATGGTTACCATTGGAGATTAAAAGGCACCCTCTCGGTGTTCACGTCAAAAAAGACAGCTGGATTTAAGGCTAACTCTTTCCAACAGGAGCCAAGTTTAGTCAAGTTTGGATTCTGCACAGCGGCTCAATGCAGGGACACCAGAGGTATATCCCCACATTGAGATTATAGATAATCTTTCATATGTTCTGAAAATATGACTGCAGACATGTTCATGTTTTCACATTATAACATGCACCATTTGTACTTTTGAAGGTATTTTACAGAGTGACACGCTTGGAATCAATGAACAGGTATTTTGTAGGTTTAGAAACACGTACCATATGTGACACGGAATTCTATTCAATTTCTGTTCTGTCCTCAGCACTTGTGCTGTGCCCTGTATATTGACAGATAGTTCAACAGCCCTTTCTTATGAACACTCTGGAGAAAGTTTTGTCCTTTATGAAGGTTTGAACAAGAAGCTTTTTCTCCAGCAAAACTCTATGGAAAATACAGAAAGCAAATAAATGATTCGTCACTTTTACTCTACGGACACCAATGTGAATGAATAAGAAATTAAGGAGATCCACGTTCATGAATTAAATCACAATACATCTGTAGATAAATCAAAATGCAGTACATCTATGATGCAAATGGTTTGAGAGTCTGGAGTTCCAGTATGTAATTATGATTTGGGGAATCTGACTTTTAGGACTCGTGTGGATGACGTTTTTATTGATGATTCTGAAGAAGAGAGGTCAGATGATGACCTCATGGCAGTTGCTTATGAAAATGACAGTCCTCCATCAGTAAGTTAGAGCTCTTTTAAACATAACATAGGCCAAAATGTTTTTTTTTCCAGGAGTTGTTTATGACACTGCATTTTAAATATTCATAAGTGGAAATTACGTGTTGCCTCTCTCTGCCATCGTTTTGCCATTCAATTCTAATATACTGTTCTTTTAATACCCCTCCGTGAGTCGTCACCTTACCGTGGTGGAGGGGTTTGTGTGTCCCAATGATCCTAGAAGCTAAGTTGTCTGGGGCTTTATGCCCCTGGGGCTTTGTGCCCCTGGCAGGGTCACCCATGGCAAACAGGTTCTAGGTGAGGGGCCAGACAAAGCACGGCTCAAAGACCCCTTATGATGAGCAAAATATATGGACCAAGGTTTCCCTTGCCCGGACGCGGGTCACCGGGGCCCCCCTCTGGAGCCAGGCCTGGAGGTGGGGCTCGTTGGCAAGCGCCTGGTGGCCGGGCCTACACCCATGGGGCCCGGCCGGGCACAGCCCGAAGAGGCAACGTGGGTCCCCCTTCCCATGGGCTCACCACCCATGAGAGGGGCCAAAGGGGTCAGGTGCAATGTGAGCTGGGCGGCAGCCAAAGGCGGGGACCCTGGCGGTCCGATCCTCGGCTGCAGAAGCTAGCTCTTGGGACATGGAATGTCACCTCTCTGGCAGGGAAGGAGCCCGAGCTGGTGTGTGAGGCAGAGAATTTCCGACTGGATATAGTCGGACTTGCCTCCACACACAGCCTGGGTTCTGGTACCAGTTCTCTCGAGAGGGGTTGGACTCTCTTCCACTCTGGAGTTGCTCACGGTGAGAGGCGCAGAGCAGGTGTGGGCATACTCATTGCCCCCCGGCTCAGTGCCTGTACATTGGGGTTCACACCGGTAGACGAGAGGGTTGCCTCCCTCCGCCTGCGGGTGGGGGGACGGGTCCTGACTGTTGTTTGTGCATATGCACCAAACAGCAGCTCAGCATACCCACCCTTTTTGGAGTCCTTGGAGGGTGTGCTGGAGAGTACTCCTGCTGGGGACTCCCTTGTTCTGCTGGGGGACTTCAATGCTCACGTGGGCAATGACAGTGAGACCTGGAGGGGCGTGATTGGGAGGAACGGCCCCCCCGATCTGAACCCGAGTGGTGTTTTGTTATTGGACTTCTGTGCTCATCACGGATTGTCCATAACGAACACCTTTTTCAAACATAAGGGTGTCCATATGTGCACTTGGCACCAGGACACCCTAGGTCGCAGTTCGATGATCGACTTTGTTGTTGTATCATCGGATTTGCGGCCGCATGTTCTGGACACTCGGGTGAAGAGAGGGGCGGAGCTGTCAACTGATCACCACCTGGTGGTGAGTAGGCTCCGATGGTGGGGGAAGATGCCGGTCCGTCCTGGCAGACCCAAACGTATAGTGAGGGTTTGTTGGGAGCGTCTGGCGGAATCCCCTGTCAGAAGGAGTTTCAACTCCCACCTCCGACAGAGCTTTTCCCATGTTCCGGGGGAGGCGGGGGACATTGAGCCCGAGTGGACCGTGTTCCGTGCCTCTATTGTTGAGGCGGCCAATCTGAGTTGTGGCCGTAAGGTGGTTGGTGCCTGTCGTGGCGGCAACCCCCGTACTCGCTGGTGGACACCAGCAGTAAGGGATGCCGTCAAGCTGAAGAAGGAGTCCTATCAAGCCTTTATGGCCTGTGGGACCCCAGAGGCAGCTGACGGGTATCGATTGGCCAAGCGGGCCGCGGCTTCGGTGGTCGCCGAGGCAAAAACCCGAGCATGGGAAGAGTTCGGTGAGGCCATGGAAGCCGACTTCCGGACGGCTTCGAGGAAATTCTGGTCCACCATCCGACGTCTCAGGAGGGGGAAGCAGTGCACCACTAACACTGTGTACAGTGGGGATGGGGCGCTGCTGACTTCGACTCGGGACGTTGTGAACCGGTGGGCAGAGTACTTCGAAGACCTCCTCAACTCCACCAACACACCTTCCTTGGAGGAAGCAGAGCCCGGGGACTCTGAGGTGGGCTCTCCTATCTCTGTGGTTGAAGTCACCGATGTGGTTAAAAAGCTCCTCGGAGGCAAGGCCCCAGGGGTGGATGAGATCCGCCCGGAGTTCCTCAAGGCTCTGGATGTTGTGGGGCTGTCCTGGTTGACACGCCTCTGCAACATCGCGTGGACAACAGGGAGAGTGCCTCTGGATTGGCAGACCGGGGTGGTAGTCCCTCTTTTTAAAAAGGGGGACCGGAGGGTGTGTTCCAACTACAGAGGGATCAGACTCCTCAGCCTCCCCGGTAAGGTCTATTCAGGGGTGCTGGAGAGGAGGGTCCGTCAGGAAGTCGAGCCTCAGATAGAGGAGGAGCAGTGTGGTTTTCGTCCCGGCCGTGGAACAGTGGACCAGCTCTACACCCTTAGCAGGGTCCGTGAGGGTATGTGGGAATTCGCCCAACCAGTCTACATGTGTTTTGTGGACTTGGAGAAGGCGTTTGACCGTGTCCCTCGGGGAGTTCTGTGGGGGGTGCTTCGTGGGTATGGGGTACCGAACCCCCTGATACGGGCTGTTCGGTCACTATACCACCGATGTCAGAGTTTGGTTCGCATTGCCGACAGTAAGTCGGAATCGTTTCCAGTGGAGGTAGGACTCCGCCAAGGCTGCCCTTTGTCGCCGATTCTGTTCATAACCTTTATGGACAGAATTTCTAGGCGCAGCCGAAGCGTTGAGGGGGTCCGTTTTGGGGGCCTCAGTATTTCATCCCTGCTTTTTGCAGATGATGTGGTGCTGTTGGCTCCTTCAAACGGGGCTCTCCAACTCTCACTGGAGCGTTTCGCAGCCGAGTGTGAAGCGGTTGGGATGAAAATCAGCACCTCCAAATCTGAAACCATGGTCCTCAGTCGGAAAAGGGTGGAGTGCCCCCTCCGGGTCGGGGAGGAGATCTTACCCCAAGTGGAGGAGTTCAAGTATCTTGGGGTCTTGTTCACGAGTGGGGGTAGGAGGGAGCGGGAGATCGACAGGCGGATCGGTGCAGCGTCTGCTGTGATGCGGACGTTGTATCGGTCTGTCGTGGTGAAGAAGGAGCTGAGCCAAAAGGCGAAGCTCTCAATTTACCGGTCGATCTACGTCTCAACCCTCACCTATGGTCACGAGCTATGGGTCGTGACCGAAAGAACGAGATCCCGGATACAAGCGGCTGAAATGAGTTTTCTCCGCAGGGTGTCCGGGCTCTCCCTTAGAGATAAGGTGAGAAGCTCAGTCATCCGGGAGGGGCTCAGAGTCGAGCCGCTTCTCCTCCACATCGAGAGGAGCCAGATGAGGTGGCTTGGGCATCTGATTCGGATGCCTCCTGAGCGCCTCCCCGGTGAGGTGTTCCGGTCATGTCCCACCGGGAGGAGACCCAGAGGAAGACCCAGGACACGCTGGAGAGACTATGTCACCCAGCTGGCCTGGGAACGACTCAGGATCCCCCGGGGAGAGCTGGAAGAAGTAGCTAGGGAGAGGGAAGTCTGGGCTTCCCTGCTAAAGCTGTTGCCCCCGCGACCCGGCCCCGGATAAGCGGTAGATGATGGATGGATGGATGGATGTTCTTTTAATATACATTAGGAAGAAGTGGATCTTGCCACTATTTTGAGGAATTTTCACGAGGATCACATTTCTGGCAATCTGGTATCCACCATCTTTATCAGAAGGAGTAAGCTTCTGGAGAGTGCCATTAAAGCAATCTCCAGAGTGACTTTCTGTTGGATGCAGTCACCACACAGAGTTTGTAGGAGAAGATGCAGATGATATGGGGGGACCACAGCGGGAGTTTTTCAGGTATGAATGCCGGTTTTAATTTTCCATTTTCAACACAGGGGTGCTGGAGCTTATCCCTACTGTCTTCAGGCGCAATGCGCACAGCACCCTAAACTGGTTGCCAGCCAGTTGACTGCTCCAAATTGTAAGCAGGTGCGAATGGTTGTTCGTCTCAGTGTAGCTTGCGATTGGTTGACGACCAGTTCAGGGTGTGCATCGCCTACCGCACAAAGACAGCTGGGATGAGCTTTTCTTTTGACTTTTATCCTAGACTCCTGATGATAGAGGTACAGACCTCCCTCGGAATTTTTGAAGGAAAGGCTGGCCAGGTCTTTCTTACTTATGACCAAACGGCTCTAGACCACCAAAACTATTTGAAAGGTGGCAACCTTATCACTTGGTCAATTGCTCGTGGTGGTCCATGCATTAAGGCCCTGGATCCTTGCCTCTTCCAGTTGATGTAAGGCCAGGAGCCAACACTGGAGCAGTTTGACTGGCATGTGCTTCCTGACCCAGACGTGCAAAGCAAAGTCAAAAGGGTACATCATGATTGTCATTTAAAGATGTATTTGCAAAGAGTCAAACTGCTACCAGTTGCTGTTTATTTCTATGAAAAGAAAGTTCAGTCTGTGACTCGGCTGCATTGTTCCCACTCCTGTCTCTCAGATTCAACAGTGCAAGACAAATGAGGACCTGATAGCACTCCAACGTGACTTGGGGGACTGGATTTCTGAGTGTGGCATCCCAGGAATATTTCGTGCCAAAGTTGAAGACATGCCAAAAATCTATGCGTATGTTGTCAAGCATTACATCTATCTCAGGTAAAAACATGCAAAGGAAAGAAACATTTCAACTTTTAACTGCTACGAAATAGTGTCACTGAGGTGATGTAAATATGTAGATTTCAATCAGACCCTGCCTTGACTAACTTAGATTTTGAAATGTTAGTTTTGAATCAACAACAAATCGTGATGGACAAATGAATCTTTTTTTGACTCCTCTATATGGCACTCACGATCTAAATGTAGCCCCAGATTGGTTTGTGTGCGCCTATTAGGTAGTTCCGCCTACCAAATAGGCGCACACAAACCAATCAGGAACTACATAAAGATGCAGTGGAAATATATTACATTTACACTGCACTAGTGTTTATCTTCAAATCAAGAGTACCATCTAGAAGAGTAAAAAATTATCACGAATGCTTACTTTTTCCAACATTTCCGGTTTTGCAGAATCGGCAATACTACTAGTGTTTCTAATTCTCAGGACAAAAATAATGTTGCTCTTACAAATGACAGAGGTCCCAGCTGAATATCAGTTAGAAATGTGTTTCTCATTGCTGAAACAAGAGACAGATGAAATTAAATCATGAAAAGGTGTGCATATAGAGGTTTTCCCCTTTCTGACCTGGTCATGACTGGTAATAATGGAAAGCTATTGTAAAAATATAATTATGACTACATATCCTACAGTCATATGAATTTGGGCCCAATTATGCGTTTTATGAAAAACTCCAAATGTATATCAGGGATTCAAAACTGTTACAGACTAATACACACTGCATATATTCTCACTGTTGCATTATAGAACGGCCAAGATGATGCACCAGTTCACGGAGGGAATGAATGCATACGGAAAGTTGTGGGACCTAGTCAAGAAAAACTGGATCACTTTCTTGCCCCTGTTCGCCAACATGCAGGAACCTCTGTCAAAGGCAGCCTTCAAAGCCATTCTCACTTATAATTACAGTGACAGAGGAACCAATAATCGGCAGACTGAGGAGGATACCATCTACAGCTGGGATATTTTTGAATATGATTGAGGGTAACTTAATCAAGCCTTTGTTGCAGAAATTATTAAATACATTGCACAAACAAAATGGCACACTTAAAATTTTCACTACTTTGACGGACTGATCAAAGTGCTATAGTCGGATGTTTTACCAGTTGAAGACAATGTAATTGACACAAGAAAGGGTTGTTAGAAACTTTTAATGAAATGCAAATCTTTTTCCTTACATTATATTCATATACCCTAAATTTGTTACACGAGAAGATGGTGAAATACTGTCCAGATGTTATGTTTGATTGACTTTTTTGTGTCCAATGGCAGACAAAATGGTTGAAATCAGATTTGAAGACATTCTCGTCTTCATCACTGGGGCAGATGAAGTTCCTGTCCTGGGTTTCCGCGACAACATCTGCATCGATTTTTATGACCAGGCTGAGGGCATGCGACGTTTGTCCTACGCGTCTACCTGCATGTTGTGTTTGTACCTGCCGAGAAGAGTTACAGAGGAGAACGACTTACAGCAGATGCTCTCTCCAGGCAATAGGCGACTCCTTGGGCTTTGGAAAGGTGTATAGGTGTGTTTATCTCCCTTCAATAATATTTTGAATCGTTCTTGCACACACCAGGTATTTTTCCCTCAAGTTTGTTGTTTCATTGATTGCATTTTTGAATATATTGCAGGTGCTCTGGGCTAAGGTTAAGTTGCTGTGATATAGTCACTGGTTGTTCAAGTCCCTCACTGTTTGCTTGAAACTGGTTGAACTGTATGCCGTGTCTTGCCAAGCCAGCTTCGAGATTTTCTTGGCTGTAAGGGTCATCTCCAAAGACATTGTTGAGGGCTGTTGTTTCCTGCTCACTGTTGGCTAACATGCCCTGCATCCAAATTTGTGTTGGAGTGCGGTTGTTTGCTGTTCTCATTCTTTGGTTGTTCCAACCACATTTGAATAAGCACAGTTGTTTCTGAATTTCTGGCTTGTATACAATCTGTAGTGCCATTTTGTGAATGATATCTTCAGGGTTCAGTATTTGTTCATCTTCAAACGAATAGAACAGCTTGTAAAAGTAGTGCACAACCTGATGAAAAACATCTCTCCAAAGGCGTTCGATACGTTGATTGTGCACAGACTGGCCTGTAATGTGCCTTGCGTCCTCTTGTCCCTGCAGTAGGTTCATTAAAAGAGCAACCAGTGTTTTCACCACCATGGTCGGATCTTACTCTGGAGGGTAACCCATACAGGCAGGTGGCTTGGACAAAATATTTCAACACTGTCAAAGCTGTGTTGTCTGTGCTGCAGTTGAGGTACGTTATTAGCCTGCAATTCCCATCAATGCCAGCATGTGTCACAAACCTCCACCTGTAAAACAAACATGAAAAGAATAATGATTAAATACAAGAAAACAATCAAGTTTCATATCTTGTTTGTCATCTCGGTAGAGATGATATTGCTGTGCACTTAAGACTGCATGGCGTTTTTTGGCTTACATGTTCACTAGTAAGCCTCAAAATGATCTTACTAGTGAACTAGTGGGCGTTTTGTGGCTTAAATGTCAACTAGTAAGCCTCAAAATGATCTTACTAGTGAACTCGTGGGCGTTTTGTGGCTTAAATGTAAACTAGTAAGCCTCAAAATCATCTTACTAATGAACTAGTGGGCACATTTATGGCCTTACATGTTCACTAGTAAGCATCAAAATGATCTTACGAGTGAACTAGTGGGCGTTTTGCGGCTTACATGTTCACTAGTGAGCCTCAAAATGACCTTACTAGTGAACTAGTGGCCGTTTTGTGGCTTACATGTTCACTAGTAAGCGTCAAAATGACCTTACTAGTGAACTAGTGAGCGTTTTGTGGCTTACATGTTCACTAGTAAGCGTCAAAAAGATCTTACTAGTGAACTGGTGGGCGTTTTGTGGCTTACATGTCAACTAGTAAGCCTAGTGAACTAGTGGGCAATATGGAATAAATACGCAAGCCCTTTGTGTATTTAAAGGATTCAAAGGGCTTGCCAGGCAACCCCTTTGAGAATTTAAAGGGTTCAAAGGGCTTGCCTGGCAAGCCCTTTGAGTATTTATTCATCCGTGATGGTATTGTAGACCAATGAGAGCACGTCCGACAGACACGTGGACTTCGGGCAGCCAATCATGATGCATTTCGAGCCAAGCCCCAACAAAAACGGAGGAGAAAACTTTCAGACGCTTTGAAAGCTTTTGGGGTACATATTACTCTTGTTGTTACACAAAATTTTGTTTTACGATTATTTTAGGCGGTAACGTTATGGTGTAAATGTCAAATACGTGGTCAATTTATCAACATGAAGCCTGCTTAAAAATGTGCTCCAACGATTTCGGAGATGCGTCTGACTTTGACAGCAATGGCGGCAGTTCAACGCTGACAGTCGCAGTTGGGTGCAGATTTATTTCGGCAGGACTTTCTAAAATCTGCCGTTTGCTCTGACAGTTCTCTGTCTGACAGTCACATTTTGTCTCATGACTCACAAGCTAATTGACATTTAAAAAAAGAGTTAAAGTTAATGTTTAGAACACAATTTTGCTCTTACTGTTTGCTGCCTTAGTTCGTTTGAATTATTCGCTGCCTGCATTACATGAAGTACATTTTTTAATATTCACAAGACTGTAACTGTGCATTCTAAATAATGTCACATTTGCACTAGGTTTTACTGGATCTACAACTAAACTAAACTCGTCCTCGTTTCTGGGAGAGTCCACAGCACCTCCTGTCCCACAACCATTCTGCCGGCACACCTTCAGCAGCACGATGTTTCTAACGGGAGCTGGAGGGTGATCAGCTTCATTGAAGAACAGGAGGAGGAGAGGCACAACGTTTGTCATTTGTGATATGTTTTTAGACTTTTCTCCTAATTAAAAAAACTATGTTTTGTTAATTTCTTGATATAATTCTTGTATTTAAATATTTTAACAATCAAATATTTTTCAACTGTTTTAGATGTGAATTGTATGAAATAAATCAGTGAAGCCCCATTCAAATTCTACTCCATCTAATCTGCTCGATCACACTGCTGTCAACCTGCTGTAAATAATGCCTCCATTCATGATTGTAGAAACCCCAGAATGGTAAACATGTGATTATTTTATTTTAAAATATAAGAAGCCTATGCTTTGCAATTGTGGTCATTTTCAGACGAGCACAGACACCACCCGAGGGTGGGTGAGATGAGGATTGCTGATTACTTCAGCGTTCATCCTTTCCCTATGGAATGCAATGTTAACGGAGTGGTGGCTTGCTGAGGTGGTGATGCACTGCAGTTCCAAAACAACAATGGCGGCCACCCGGGTTTGCAACAGAAAAAAAAAAACACAAGCAGCCAACACCTGCCCAAAAAGATGTTTGTGAGAAATATAACAACAAAAAAGTCACCCATGCAAAAGCACGGAGACTATGTTTATATGCAGACGTACTATATGCTCATGCATGCTTGATATTTTCAATGGTCAATTTCAACACCCTTCTCATGGTCTCACCACCCGTGGGAGGGGTCAAAGGGGTCGGGTGCAATGCGAGCTGGGCGGCAGCCAAAGGCGGGGACCCTGGCGGTCCGATCCTCGGCTGCAGAAGCTAGCTCTTGGGACATGGATTGTCACCTCTCTGGCAGGGAAGGAGCCCGAACTGGTGTGTTCCGTGCCTCTATTGTTGAGGCGGCCAATCTGAGTTGTGGCCGTAAGGTGGTTGGTGCCTGTCGTGGCGGCAACCCCCGTACTCGCTGGTGGACACCAGCAGTAAGGGATGCCGTCAAGCTGAAGAAGGAGTCCTATCAAGCCTTTATGGCCTGTGGGACCCCAGAGGCAGCTGACGGGTACCGACTGGCCAAGCGGAACGCAGCTTCGGTGGTCGCCGAGGCAAAAACCTGAGCATGGGAAGAGTTCGGTGAGGCCATGGAAGCCGACTTCCGGACGGCTTCGAGGAAATTCTGGTCCACCATCCGACGTCTCAGGAGGGGGAAGCAGTGCACCACTAACACTGTGTACAGTGGGGATGGGGCGCTGCTGACTTCGACTAGGGACGTTGTGAACCGGTGGGCAGAGTACTTCGAAGACCTCCTCAACTCCACCAACATGCCTTCCTTGGAGGAAGCAGAGCCTGGGGACTCTGAGGTGGGCTCTCCTATCTCTGTGGTTGAAGTCACCGATGTGGTTAAAAAGCTCCTCGGTGGCAAGGCCCCAGGGGTGGATGAGATCCGCCCAGAGTTCCTCAAGGTTCTGGATGTTGTGGGGCTGTCCTGGTTGACACGCCTCTGCAACATTGCGTGGTCAACGGGGAGAGTGCCTCTGGATTGGCAGACCGGGGTGGTAGTCCCTCTTTTTAAAAAGGGGGACCGGAGGGTGTGCTCCAACTACAGAGGGATCACACTCCTCAGCCTCCCTGGTAAGGTCTATTCAGGGGTGCTGGAGAGGAGGGTCCGTCAGGAAGTCGAGCCTCAGATTGAGGAGGAGCAGTGTGGTTTTCGTCCCGGCCGTGGAACAGTGGACCAGCTCTACACCCTTAGCAGGGTCCTTGAGGGTATGTGGGAATTCGCCCAACCAGTCTACATGTGTTTTGTGGACTTGGAGAAGGCGTTTGACCGTGTCCCTCGGGGAGTTCTGTGGGGGGTGCTTCGTGGGTATGGGGTACCGAACCCCCTGATACGGGCTGTTCGGTCACTATACCACTGATGTCAGAGTTTGGTTCGCATTGCCGGCAGTAAGTCGGAATCGTTTCCAGTGGAGGTAGGACTCCGCCAAGGCTGCCCTTTGTCGCCGATTCTGTCATATTAAAAAAAAAAAAAATTGTTATATTGCCATATTGTTTAATCAAGCCCTTGCTTAAGATCCCTGGGATTAACACCTGCCCCCCCCAAAAAATATTCTGTAAAATTAGAAAATTGCTCCTCAAATGAAATCATTGAATCGCAAAACTGCTGCACAAAGAAAACAAATATTTAGAGTCTTGTATATGGTAAAATAAGATCAGCTCAGATTATCTTTGATTTGATATTATATTTGACTACAGTACTTATTGTAAAATGTTCGACTGTTGATTTGTCTGGTGCACTTGTTATGTCTAAGAAGTGCATTGCACCTTTTGTGTTTTGTACCTTGTGGTTTCGTGCTTCCAAATGTGTAAGGCAAAAGCCACAACCACAGCGACAGGTGTATCACAATAAGTAGTAGGTCACTGGGGAGAGTTGCAGATTTGATTTGCCTTCTCCTCTGTGCATCAGAAAAAGAGAAAAACGGATCTCAATATAAATCATTGCACTGAGCTGCATTATGCCTATACTCCTGAACTAATTTGCATAATAGTAACTTGCATTAACTTCCTAAAAAGACTCTCAGACTATCGGTTCTGCATCTTTGGTTCCCTATGGATGATTATTTGACTTGGACTGTCACTCAAAAACACAGATAGCAGTTATTGTCATTCTATGTTTTGTCACACTTGCTACTTGCCACGAGTGCTGCTTTTTTTTTTTTACACAAATATGAATAATATCTAATACGTAACTGTAAGACGATAGTTCATATTTGTTTGTGTGCCACTGGAGGGCTGATGAGAAGCTTATTCAGTCAGGGTTTGTTTTTTTTAAACCAAAGGAAACCACATGACATGGGCAAAAAGCTCATCTTGTTTAGTAAGTTTACCTCCTGCTCCCTGTCAACATGACTTTTGTCTGCTGTGAGTATCCCAACAATTCAATTCAAAGAATATTACTGTCGTTGTTTGTTGTTGTAAACTTTCACAACACAGGGAATATAAGAGTGTTCACAAAATGTTGATGTTAATGGTCATTATTTATTTGGTTCCAGAGGAATTTTAGATTTCGAAAAATTTTCAGGCACAGCTAAACCGCTCCGCACCAAAACATTAGTGTTTGTTTATTTATTTGCATTGTAATATTGTAACACGCACAGGCATAATCAATTGATCTAAAGCTAGTTGTCTGAAGGTAACATCAGGTCTCAGTTCAAGGGTAGACTGTGGCTTCACGACAAAATCACAATTATTATTCATGGAAAACTTAAAAATCACTCACAGAATTTGGCGGCTCTGCAGACTCTGCTGAACACCTTCGTAACTTTCTTCAGGCCAACTTGCCAGTCAGGTCACTAATGAATGTGCAAGAGACATTTCATTATTGTTATTATTGATTGAATTCATGAAGTAAATGACATTGAGAGAAACTCAAATACTTACAGGAGAGAGAGGAAAGTAGAGAAGTTGCATGCAAAAATAAGATCATAAAGAATCCCTGAATGCAGATGATGAACGTACACACTTTCTATTTTCAGATGTTCAGAATCCTCTGCCCCTCTACCTCATCTGGTCGCTTATTTTTAAGGTAAGACGCATTCCAAATAAAAAAAAACAAATAGCACCCAGTCTTGAAAATGTGTTCACAAAGCTGAAAACAATTGAGCACTGTATTTGTTTTGTATTTGTCTGTGGATCGCACAACCAAGTCATAGGTTTCAATTTCACCTGAGACCTTTCCATATGGAGTTTGCATGCTTTTGTGGTGTGTTTTCTCTGGGTGATTCCTCCAACATTCAGAAAACCAGAAAAGATTCCGATAATTCAGAAAAGATAAGATAATTGAAACCTTTAAATTGCTCTCTCTGTGAAATGTAGTTGTGAATGGTTGTTTGTGTCTACAACAGTCTTGCGCTCCTCCGTGAGTCGTCACCTTACAATGGTGGAGGGGTTTGTGTGTCCCAATGATCCTAGGAGCTAAGTTGTCTGGGGCTTTATGCCCCTGGCAGGGTCACCCATGGCAAACAGGTTCTAGGTGAGGGGCCAGACAAAGCACGGCTCAAAGACCCCTGATGAAGATTAAAATAAATGGATCTAAGTTTCCCTTGCCCGGACGCGGGTCACCGGGGCCCCCCTCTGGAGCCAGGCCTGGAGGTGGGGCTCGTTGGCAAGCGCCTGGTGGCCGGGCCTACACCATTGGGGTCCGGCCGGGCACAGCCCGAAGAGGCAACGTGGGTCCCCCCTTCCCATGGGCTCACCACCCATGAGATGACCGTGTCCCTCGGGGAGTTCTGTGGGGGTTGCTTCGTGGGTATGGGGTACCGAACCCCCTGATACGGGCTGTTCGGTCACTATACCACCGATGTCAGAGTTTGGTTCGCATTGCCGGCAGTAAGTCGGAATCGTTTCCAGTGAGGGTAGGACTCCGCCAAGGCTGCCCTTTGTCACCGATTCTGTTCATAACCTTCATGGACAGAATCTCTAGGCGCAGCCGAAGCGTTGAGGGGGTCCGTTTTGGTGGCCTCAGTATTGCATCCCTGCTTTTTGCAGATGATGTGGTGCTGTTGGCTCCTTCAAACAGGGCTCTCCAACTCTCACTGGAGCGTTTCGCAGCCGAGTGTGAAGCGGTTGGGATGAAAATCAGCACCTCCAAATCTGAAACCATGGTCCTCAGTCGGAAAAGGGTGGAGTGCCCCCTCCGGGTCGGGGGGGAGATCTTGCCCCAAGTGGAGGAGTTTAAGTATCTTGGGGTCTTGTTCACGAGTGAGGGCAGGAGGGAGCGAGAGATCGACAGGCGGATCGGTGCAGCGTCTGCTGTGATGCGGACGTTGTATCGGTCTGTCGTGGTGAAGAAGGAGCTGAGCCAAAGGGCGAAGCTCTCAATTTACCGGTCGATCTACATTCCAACCCTCATCTATGGTCACGAGCTATGGGTTGTGACCGAAAGAACGAGATCCCGGATACAAGCGGCCGAAATGAGTTTTCTCCGCAGGGTGTCCGGGCTCTCCCTTAGAGATAAGGTGAGAAGCTCGGTCATCCGGGAGGGGCTCAGAGTCGAGCCGCTTCTCCTCCACATCGAGAGGAGCCAGATGAGGTGGCTTGGGCATCTGATTCGGATGCCTCCTGAGCGCCTCCCTGGTGAGGTGTTCCGGGCATGTCCCACCGGGAGGAGACCCCGAGGAAGACCCAGGACACGCTGGAGAGACTATGTCACCCAGCTGGCCTGGGAACGTCTCGGGATCCCCCGGGGAGAGCTGGAAGAAGTAGCTAGGGAGAGGGACGTCTGGGCTTCCCTGCTAAAGCTGTTGCCCCCGCGACCCGGTCCCGGATAAGCGGTAGAAGATGGATGGATGAATTTCAACACCAGGTTGGTCATATTTTTTTTACAAAGAAAACACCTTTATTTCAGCCTTATAACAGGCCTGTACTGTGTTATGGCTGCTTCATCATCGACGTCGTGAGTCGTTATGAGTACAAATATTTTTATTTGTTGATATTTCTCTCAATACACTGTATGATACATTTTAACTGTCTCTGATCATTTAAAAATATGTTAAAACACCGTAAAAACATTTTTTTAAACGTTCTGGAAATGATTTTATAACTTGCCTAAGGTGTGTAAATTGAAGGAAACACAACTGTAACATTCGATCATCTATTTTCTATATTGCTCATGAGAGTCACTGGTGACCTGGATCCTATCCCAGCTCAATCCCGATGATAGGCATGATAAACCCTGGACTGGACTGGACTTCGTTGGTACACACATGTCCTCACAGAAACTTATGTATGATGTTACAGTGTCTGTGTATTCATCCAGTGTGCCCGTTGAAGTTTCAAAGACACCCCAATCAGTGCAGTCTAAGCATTCTTGTAGAGCTAGCTTTGCTTCATCTGTCCATTTTTTCACAGTTTTGTTGTATAGCAGTGGTCCAGAATGTTGCCTTCTCTGGTGAAACAGTCGATGTGCTGCTTATATCTGGGAAGTTCACGGTTAAGATGTGCTCTATTAAAATCGGCCAACATTATCAGGGATGACTCTGGGTATTTTAGTTCGAGTTTGTTTACTTGTTCGGCTAGCGTTTGTATCGCCGTGTTAGCGTTAGCTTGTGGCGCAATTTAAACACCGACTAGTAAAAAGGAGGTGAACTCACGTGGCGAGTAGAATGGCTTACAGTTTAAAGACAGCGACTCCAGGTCCTGGCTGCAGTGTGCGTCGAGCTTCGTGACATCAGTGCACCATTCTTCGTTGATATAGAAGCAAATCCCACCACCTTTCGATTTCCCTGACAGCTCCGTGTCGCGGTCGGCTCGGAGAAGGTGGAAGCTGTAGGCGGAAGGCGGTAGATGTAGCGCGGAATCCGGGTGGCAGACACTGAGCCAGGTTTCAGTGAAGCAGAGCGCAGCAGAACGTGCAAAGGTTTTGTTGTTCTTTGTGAGGAGAAGTTCATCCATCTTGTTTGGCAGAGATCGTAGATTAGCAAGATGGATCGATGGGAGCGGGGTTCGAAATCCGCGCTGCCGCAGCTTGACGAGCACGCCGGCTCGCTTCCCTCTCCTCCGGCGGCGTTTCCATGCTCCGTACAGCGCAGCCGCTCCGCTCGCGATTAGCTCCGAAAAACCTTGTGGATTTTCGTGTGCTGGTAAAAAAAAGACCGAGCGTGGACTCCCCAATGCGCAGCAACTTTTCCCTCATGTAAGTAAGCCGCTCAGCGTCGCCAAAAACAAACGAAAATGACAAAAACAGGGATAATACTAGGGAGCGTGTGACCGAGGCTGCCATACCTGTCGGCGCCTGATGGCGTTTATTATACGTTGTATTCTTTGCGTTCACTAACAGATGTAATGCAGAGGACCGCAGCAGCGCGACTTTGTGTGTATAAACACGGACACCCTGATTAGGAAAGGACAGAGCCGACTCTTCCTACTCAGGAAACTGAGGTCTTTTGGGGTTCAGGGGTCACTCCTTAAGATGTTCTATAACTCGGTGGTGGCCTCGGCCATCCATTATGGCATTGTCTGCTGGTCAGGCAGCATCTCAGCCCGGGACAGAAAGAGACTGGAGCGACTGGTCAGGAAGGCCAGTTCTGTCCTGGGTTGCTCCCTTGACACTCTGGAGGAGGTGTGCAACAGAAGGATGCTAACTAAGCTAAAAGCTATGATGGCCAGTCCCTCCCACCCCCTCCAGCCCGCCCTGACAGCACTTCGTAGCTCCTTCAGCCAGAGACTGTTACACCCGCGCTGCAAGAAGGAGAGATACTGACGCTGGTTCCTACCGACTGCTGTCAGGCTGATGAATAAAAAATAAGGAAGGAAAATTGTAAATAGTACTGTGATTTATCCATTTTGTGTTCATATTGCATTTAATTGAAAGATGTTTGTTGTTTTTTTTCTCTTTCTTCTTTCTTCTTTCTACATACATTCTTGCTGCTGGAGGCTGTAAATTTCCCCAGTGTGGGACGAATAAAGGATATCTTATCTTAATGTTTGACTAACCGGAGACCCTGTCTGAGGAGGGCATGTGGTGATAACGATGCGCTGATTGGCTCCTCTGAAATGAAGGTGTGCCCATACATAAGCGTCAGCATATACGATGCGCTGATTGGCTCATTTGAATTTAAGGTGTGCCCATACCTAAGCGTCAGCATATACGATACGCTGATTGGCTCATTTGAATTTAAGGTGTGCCCATACTTAACCGTCAGCACGCGTCTATCCCAATACACACGCATTCAAAATGCCTCGGACGGCGGTCGGAGCCGGTCAGCGGCGAGGGCGCGCCTCTGACGATACCCGCCGTCGAACCCGAGCGTCGCGGGGGGGCAAAAACGAGCCGGCCGAACACCCGCATAGTGCGCAGGATTTTAGTGGAAGAACAGCAATGCACATTCCTGTGCTCCTTGTGTCAGTATTTAAAATGGTTCTTAACTCCTCTTCCGTTATGTTTTTAAGTGATTTCAGAGGGGATTTGAAAAGGGGAATTGTACACATGAAAATGATATTTTTGTTTTCATGTTTAGTATTTATTTTGGTAAAATTAGTGTTTTGCTTTTGTTAAAGTAAGGGGGAAAAAGACAACTACTGTTTAACAAAGTTCAAGTAAAAATGTCTTATTTCCCTAAAAGGGCTATTTGTATCATTAAGCAGGCACAACTTAACAAAATAAAAGAGTTCCTGTGCCTCAACACAATGCCTCTCATTATTTGCTGTGTACTGGCAAAGTGAATAATTGTTATTTTCACGCACCCCATTATTGATTGGTTGTGAGGAGTGTTTGTTTGTATAAGCTTGGCTTTACCATACTAAATGGGCATATAGCCCTGCTACCCATGATTCCCGTGCATGGAATCGGACCTTGGTCTTATTAAAAAAAACAAAAGTGGACCTACAGCATTTCTAGTTGAGGACCACTGGCCTAAAGTAACCATTAGATCATGCTGCAACAGCGGATAGAGGTAACCTTAAAAAAAAAAAAGAAAAAAAACTTGAGTAACTTTTTAATGCCTTTGAAAATTATACATATTTAAAAAGTATTTACAGTATGTGAACTGAATAAAAAAGTTACTCATTAAGGTCAAAGTAAAATTATATATATGTTGTGGTCACTTAACAGTCCTGAGGTCGGTTGTTAGAATCCGAGCTTGGGCCTCCAGAAGTTTGCATGCACTCTCCATGTTTGTTGGGATTTTATGCCAGTACTCTGGCTTCCTCCTGCATTCCAAAACCACACTTTTTGGGTTAATAGAAAACTAAAAACAAATCCTTAGGTGTGAATGGATGTTTGTCGATAAGTGCCCTGCAATAGAGAGGCGACCAGTCCAGGGTTTATCATGCCTATCATCGGGATTGAGCTGGGATAGGATCCAGGTCACCTGTGACTCTCATGAGCAATATAGAAAATAGATGAACGAATGTTACAGTTGTTTCCTTCAATTTACACACCTTAGGCAAGTTATAAAATTATTTCCAGAACGTTTTTAAAAAAATTGTTTTTACGGTGTTTTAACACATTTTTTAAATGATCAAACACAGTTAAAATGTATCATACAGTATATTAAGAGAGAAATATCAACAAATAAAAATATTTGTACTCATAACGACTCACGTCCTGTTACAAGGCTGAAATAAAGGTGTTCTCTTTGTAAAAAAAATATGACCAACCTGGTGTTGAAATTGACCATTGAAAATGTCAAGCATGCATGAGCATATAGTACATCTGCATATAAACATAGTCTCCGTGCTTTTGCATCGGTGACTTTTTTGTTGTTATATTTCTCACAAACATCTTTTTGGGCAGGTGTTGGCTGCTTGTGTTTTTTCTTTTCCGTTGCAAACCCGGGTGGCTCCGCCATTGTTGTTTTGGAACTGCAGTGCATCACCACGTCAGCAAGCCACCACTCCGTTAACATTGCATTCCATAGGGAAAGGATAAACGCTGAAGTAATCAGCAATGTTTGTGCTGTATCTCAAGAACACAACAGTCAATCAGGGACTGTATATATTAAAAAATAAAAAATAAATCCTTGTCTCACCCACCCTCGGGTGGTGTCTGTGCTCATCTGAAAATGAGCACAATTGCAAAACATAGGCTTCTTATATTTTAAAATAAAATAATCACATGTTTACCGTTCTGGGGTTTCTACAATCATGAATGGAGGCATTATTTACAGCAGGTTGACAGCAGTGTGATCGAGCAGATTAGATGGAGTAGAATTTGAATGGGGCTTCACTGATTTATTTCATACAATTCATATCTAAAACACAGTTGAAAAATATTTGATTGTTAAAATATTTAAATACAACAATTATATCAAGAAATTAACAAAACATACAGTTTTTTTAATTAGGAGAAAAGTCTAAAAACATATCACAAATGACAAACGTTGTGCCTCTCCTCCTCCTGTTCTTCAATGAAGCTGATCACCCTCCAGCTCCCGTTAGAAACATCGTGCTGCTGAAGGTGTGCCGGCAGAATGGTTGTGATACAGGAGGTGCTGTGGACTCTCCCAGAAACGAGGACCTAGTTTAGTTTAGTTGTAGATCCAGTAAAACCTAGTGCAAATGTGACATTATTTAGAATGCACAGTTACAGTCTTGTGAATATTAAAAAATGTACTTCATGTAATGCAGGCAGCGAATAATTCAAACGAACTAAGGCAGCAAACAGTAAGAGCAAAATCGTGTTCTAAACATTAACTTTATCTCTTTTTTTAAATGTCAATTAGCTTGTGAGTAATAAGACAAAATGTGATTGTTAGACAGAGAACTGTCAGAGCAAACGGCAGATTTTAGAAAGTCCTGCCAAAATAAATCTGCACCCGACTGCGACTGTCAGCGTTGAACTGCCGCGATTGCTGTCAAAGTCAGACATCTCCGAAATCGTTGGAGCAAATTTTTAAGCAGGCTTCATCTTGATAAATTGACCACGTATTTGACATTTACACCATAACGTTACCGCCTAAAATAATCGTAAAACAAAATTTTGTGTAACAACAACAGTAATATGTACCCCAAAAGCTTTCAATGTGTCTGAAAGTTTTCTCCTCTGTTTTTGTTGGGGCTTGGCTCGAAATGCATCATGATTGGCTGCCCGAAGTCCACGTGTCTGTCGGACGTGCTCTCATTGGTCTACAATACCATCACGAATGAATAAATATTCAAAGGGCTTGCCAGGCAAGCCCTTTGAGTATTTATTCCATATTGCCCACTAGTTCTCTAGTAAGGTCATTTTGACGCTTACTAGTTGACATGTAAGCCACAAAACGCCCACTAGTTCACTAGTAAGATCATTTTGAGGCTTACTAGTGAACATGTAAGCCACAAAACGACCACTAGTTCACTAGTAAGGTCATTTTGACTCTTACTAGTGAACATGTAAGCCACAAAACGCTCACTAGTTCACTAGTAAGATCATTTTGACGCTTACTAGTGAACATGTAAGCCACAAAACGCTCACTAGTTCACTAGTAAGGTCATTTTGACGCTTGCTAGTGAACATGTAAGCCACAAAACGCCCACTAGTTCACTAGTAAGATCATTTTGAGGCTTACGAGTTGATATGTAAGCCGCAAAACGCCCACTAGTTCACTCATAAGATCATTTTGACGCTTACTAGTGAACATGTAAGGCCATAAATGTGCCCACTAGTTCACTAGTAAGATCATTTTGAGGCTTACTAGTGAACATGTAAGCCACAAAACGCCATGTAGTCTTAAGTGCACAGCAATATCATCTCTACCGAAATGATATTTCAATCAAGATATGAAACTTGATTGTTTTCTTTTATTTAATCATTATTCTTTTCATGTTTGTTTTACAGGTGGGGGTTTGTGACACATGCTGGCATTGATGGGAATTCCAGGCTAATAACGTACCTCAACTGCAGCACAGACAACACAGCTTTGACGGTGTTGAAATATTTTGTCCAAGCCACCTGCCTGTATGGGTTACCCTCCAGAGTAAGATCCGACCATGGTGGTGAAAACACACAGACACCAAAATTATTTCCAGCTCCAGCCAACACCCCCTCACAATTTACTTACACCTCCCATGGCCTGATTATCTACCAACAGGGGCCCTTTTTGGATTATCATTTTGGCATAGGAACCTTCCTTTCCTATCCTAACCGAGTGAGATGAGCCGGTAGCACCTGGAGCAAAGATCGTCTAAATTTTAATAATGCTTAGGAAAGGTTCTGACCATCCTTTACGAAAGGAAAGGAGATATATTATGCAGCAGGAATATTTAAAGGGGAAGTCTTTTTTTATTTTTAATGCCTTTACAATCATACATTCTATGCACATACACTGGTCTAAACATGGTATTCAGATTAATTTTACCTTTTCACTAGTAAGGTCATTTTGACGCTTACTAGTTGACATGTAAGCCACAAAACCCCATACTAGTTCACTAGTAATGTCATTTTGACGCTTACTAGTGAACATGTAAGCCACAAAACGCCCACTAATTCACTAGTAAGGTCATTTTGACGCTTACTAGTGAACATGTAAGCCACAAAACGGCCACTAGTTCACTAGTAAGGTCATTTTGAGGCTTACTAGTTGACATGTAAGCCGCAAAACGCCCACTAGTTCACTCGTAAGATCATTTTGACGCTTACTAGTGAACATATAAGGCCATAAATGTGCCCACTAGTTCACTAGTAAGATCATTTTGAGGCTTACGAGTGAACATGTAAGCCACAAAACGCCCAGGAGTTCACTAGTAAGATAATTTTGACGCTTACTAGTGAACACGTAAGCCACAAAACGCCCACGAGTTCACTAGTAAGATCATCTTGAGGCTTACTAGTTGACATGTAAGCCACAAAACGCCCACTAGTTCACTAGTAAGATCATTTTGAGGCTTACTAGTGAACATGTAAGCCACAAAACGCTCATTAGTTCACTAGTAAGATCATTTTGAGACTTACTCGTTGACATGTAAGCCACAAAACGCCCACGAGTTCACTAGTAAGATCATTTTGACGCTTACTAGTGAACATGTAAGCCACAAAACGCTCACTAGTTCACTAGTAAGTTCATTTTGACGCTTACTAGTGAACATGTAAGCCACAAAACGCCCACTAGTTCACTACTAAGATCATTTTGAGGCTTACTAGTTGACATGTAAGCCACAAAACGCCCACTAGTTCACGAGTAAGATTATTTTGAGGCTTACTAGTGAACATGTAAGCCGCAAAACGCCCACTAGTTCACTCGTAAGATCATTTTGACGCTTACTAGTGAACATATAAGGCCATAAATGTGCCCACTAGTTCACTAGTAAGATCATTTTGAGGCTTACTAGTTGACATGTAAGCCACAAAACGCCCACTAGTTCACTAGTAACATCATTTTGAGGCTTACGAGTGAACATGTAAGCCACAAAACGCCCAGGAGTTCACTAGTAAGATAATTTTGACGCTTACTAGTGAACACGTAAGCCACAAAACGCTCACTAGTTCACTAGTAAGTTCATTTTGACGCTTACTAGTGAACATGTAAGCCACAAAACGCCCACTAGTTAACTAGTAAGATCATTTTGAGGCTTACTAGTTGACATGTAAGCCACAAAACGCCCACTAGTTCACTAGTAAGATTATTTTGAGGCTTACTAGTGAACATGTAAGCCGCAAAACGCCCACTAGTTCACTCGTAAGATCATTTTGACGCTTACTAGTGAACATATAAGGCCATAAATGTGCCCACTAGTTCACTAGTAAGATCATTTTGAGGCTTACTAGTTGACATGTAAGCCACAAAACGCCCACTAGTTCACTAGTAACATCATTTTGAGGCTTACGAGTGAACATGTAAGCCACAAAACGCCCAGGAGTTCACTAGTAAGATAATTTTGACGCTTACTAGTGAACACGTAAGCCACAAAACGCCCACGAGTTCACTAGTAAGATCATCTTGAGGCTTACTAGTTGACATGTAAGCCACAAAACGCCCACTAGTTCACTAGTAAGATCATTTTGAGGCTTACTAGTGAACACGTAAGCCACAAAACGCCCATTAGTTCACTAGTAAGATCATTTTGAGACTTACTCGTTGACATGTAAGCCACAAAACGCCCACGAGTTCACTAGTAAGATCATTTTGACGCTTACTAGTGAACATGTAAGCCACAAAACGCTCACTAGTTCACTAGTAAGTTCATTTTGACGCTTACTAGTGAACATGTAAGCCACAAAACGCCCACTAGTTCACTAGTAAGATCATTTTGAGGCTTACTAGTGAACATATAAGGCCACAAAACGCCCACTAGTTCACTAGTAAGATCATTTTGAGGCTTACTAGTTGACATGTAAGCCACAAAACGCCCACTAGTTCACTAGTAAGATTATTTTGAGGCTTTCTAGTGAACATGTAAGCCGCAAAACGCCCACTAGTTCACTCGTAAGATCATTTTGACGCTTACTAGTGAACATATAAGGCCATAAATGTGCCCACTAGTTCACTAGTAATGTCATTTTGACGCTTACTAGTGAACATGTAAGCCACTAAACGCTCACTAGTTCACTAGTAAGGTCATTTTGACGCTTACTAGTGAACATATAAGGCCATAAATATGCCCACTAGTTCACTAGTAAGATCATTTTGAGGCTTACTAGTGAACATGTAAGCCACAAAACGCCCACCAGTTCACTAGTAAGATAATTTTGACGCTTACGAGTGAACATGTAAGCCACAAAACGCCCACTAGTTCACTAGTAAGGTCATTTTGATGCTTACTAGTGAACATGTAAGCCACAAAACGCTCACTAGTTCACTAGTAAGGTCATTTTGAGGCTTACTAGTTGACATGTAAGTCACAAAACGCCCACTGGTTCACTAGTAAGGTCATTTTGATGCTTACTAGTGAACATGTAAGCCACAAAACGCTCACTAGTTCACTAGTAAGATCATTTTGACGCTTACTAGTGAACACATAAGGCCATAAATGTGCCGAGTAGTTCACTAGTAAGATCATTTTGAGGCTTACTAGTTGACATGTAAGCCGCAAAACGCCCACTAGTTCACTCTTAAGATCATTTTGACGCTTACTAGTGAAGATCTAAGGCCATAAATGTGCCCACTAGTTCACTAGTAAGATCATTTTGAGGCTTACTAGTTAACATGTAATCCACAAAACGGCCACTACTTCACTAGTAAGATCATTTTGAGGCTTACTAGTTGATATGTAAGCCACAAAACGCCCACTAGTTCACTAGTAAGATAATTTTGACACTTACTAGTGAACATGTAAGCCACAAAACGCTCACTAGTTCACTAGTAAGGTCATTTTGACGCTTACTAGTGAACATGTAAGCCACAAAACGCCCACTAGCTCACTAGTAAGGTCATTTTGACGCTTACTAGTTGACATGTAAGCCACAAAACGCCCACTAGTTCACTAGTAAGATCATTTTGAGGCTTACTTGTGAACATGTAAGCCACAAAACGCCCACTAGTTCACTAGTAAGATCATTTTGACGCTTACTAGTGAAGATGTAAGCCACAAAACGCTCACTAGTTCACTTGTAAGGTCAATTTTGACGCTTACTAGTGAACAGGTAAGCCACAAAACGGCAACTAGTTCACTAGTATGATCATTTTGAGGCTTACTAGTTGACATGTAAGCCGCAAAACGCCCACTAGTTCACTAGTAAGATCATTTTGACGCTTACTAGTGAACATGTAAGCCACAAAACGCTCGCTAGATCACTAGTAAGGTCATTTTGACGCTTACTAGTGAACATATAAGGCCATAAATGTGCCCACTAGTTCACTAGTAAGATCATTTTGAGGCTTACTAGTTGACATGTAAGCCGCAAAACGCGCACTAGTTCACTCGTAAGATCATTTTGACGCTTACTAGTGAACATATAAGGCCATAAATGTGCCCACTAGTTCACTAGTAAGATCATTTTGAGGCTTACTAGTTGACATGTAAGCCACAAAACGCCCACTAGTTCACTAGTAACATCATTTTGAGGCTTACGAGTGAACATGTAAGCCACAAAACGCCCATTAGTTCACTAGTAAGATAATTTTGAGACTTACTCGTTGACATGTAAGCCACAAAACGCCCACGAGTTCACTAGTAAGATCATTTTGACGCTTACTAGTGAACATGTAAGCCACAAAACGCTCACTAGTTCACTAGTAAGTTCATTTTGACGCTTACTAGTGAACATGTAAGCCACAAAACGCCCACTAGTTCACTAGTAAGATCATTTTGAGGCTTACTAGTTGACATGTAAGCCAAAAAACGCCCACTAGTTCACTAGTAAGATTATTTTGAGGCTTACTAGTGAACATGTAAGCCGCAAAACGCCCACTAGTTCACTCGTAAGATCATTTTGACGCTTACTAGTGAACATATAAGGCCATAAATGTGCCCACTAGTTCACTAGTAAGATCATTTTGAGGCTTACTAGTTGACATGTAAGCCACAAAACGCCCACTAGTTCACTAGTAACATCATTTTGAGGCTTACGAGTGAACATGTAAGCCACAAAACGCCCAGGAGTTCACTAGTAAGATAATTTTGACGCTTACTAGTGAACACGTAAGCCACAAAACGCCCACGAGTTCACTAGTAAGATCATCTTGAGGCTTACTAGTTGACATGTAAGCCACAAAACGCCCACTAGTTCACTAGTAAGATCATTTTGAGGCTTACTAGTGAACATGTAAGCCACAAAACGCCCATTAGTTCACTAGTAAGATCATTTTGAGACTTACTCGTTGACATGTAAGCCACAAAACGCCCACAAGTTCACTAGTAAGATCATTTTGACGCTTACTAGTGAACATGTAAGCCACAAAACGCTCACTAGTTCACTAGTAAGTTCATTTTGACGCTTACTAGTGAACATGTAAGCCACAAAACGCCCACTAGTTCACGAGTAAGATCATTTTGAGGCTTACTAGTTGACATGTAAGCCACAAAACGCCCACTAGTTCACTAGTAAGATTATTTTGAGGCTTACTAGTGAACATGTAAGCCGCAAAACGCCCACTAGTTCACTCGTAAGATCATTTTGACGCTTACTAGTGAACATATAAGGCCATAAATGTGCCCACTAGTTCACTAGTAATGTAATTTTGACGCTTACTAGTGAACATGTAAGCCACTAAACACTCACTAGTTCACTAGTAAGGTCATTTTGACGCTTACTAGTGAACGTATAAGGCCATAAATGTGCCCACTAGTTCACTAGTAAGATCATTTTGAGGCTTACTAGTGAACATGTAAGCCACAAAACGCCCACCAGTTCACTAGTAAGATAATTTTGACGCTTACTAGTGAACATATAAGGCCATAAATGTGCCCACTAGTTCACTAGTAAGATAATTTTGAGGCTTACTAGTGAACATGTAAGCCACAAAACGCCCCCTAGTTCACTAGTACGATCATTTTGAGGCTTACTAGTGAACATGTAAGCCACAAAACGCCCCCTAGTTCACTAGTACGATCATTTTGAGGCTTACGAGTGAACATGTAAGCCACAAAACGCCCACCAGTTCACTAGTAAGATCATTTTGACGCTTACTAGTGAAGATCTAAGGCCATAAATGTGCCCACTAGTTCACTAGTAAGATCATTTTGAGGCTTACTAGTTAACATGTAATCCACAAAACGCCCACTACTTCACTAGTAAGATCATTTTGAGGCTTACTAGTTGATATGTAATCCACAAAACGCCCACTAGTTCACTAGTAAGATAATTTTGACACTTACTAGTGAACATGTAAGCCACAAAACGCTCACTAGTTCACTAGTAAGGTCATTTTGACGCTTACTAGTGAACATGTAAGCCACAAAACGCCCACTAGCTCACTAGTAAGGTCATTTTGACGCTTACTAGTTGACATGTAAGCCACAAAACGCCCACTAGTTCACTAGTAAGATCATTTTGAGGCTTACTCGTGAACATGTAAGCCACAAAACGCCCACTAGTTCACTAATAAGATCATTTTGAGGCTTACTAGTTGACATGTAAGCCGCAAAACGCCCACTAGTTCACTCGTAAGATCATTTTGACGCTTACTAGTGAACATATGAGGCCATAAATGTGCCCACTAGTTCACTAGTAAGATAATTTTGACGCTTACTAGTGAACATGTAAGCCACAAAACGCCCACTACTTCACTCGTAAGATCATTTTGAGGCTTACGATTTGACATGTAAGCCACAAAACGCCCACTAGTTCAATAGTAAGATCATTTTGAGGCTTACTAGTGAACATGTAAGCCGCAAAACGGCCACTAGTTCACTCGTAAGATCATTTTGACGCTTACTAGTGAACATATAAGGCCATAAATGTGCCCACTAGTTCACTAGTAAGATAATTTTGAGGCTTACTAGTGAACATGTAAGCCACAAAACGCCCCCTAGTTCACTAGTACGATCATTTTGAGGCTTACGAGTGAACATGTAAGCCACAAAACGCCCACTAGTTCACTAGTAAGATCATTTTGAGGCTTACTAGTTGACATGTAAGACACAAAACGCCCACTAGTTCACTCTTAAGATCATTTTGACGCTTACTAGTGAAGATCTAAGGCCATAAATGTGCCCCCTAATTCACTAGTAAGATCATTTTGAGGCTTACTAGTGAACATGTAAGCCACAAATGGACCCCTAGTTCACTAGTAAGGTCATTCTGACGCTTACTAGTGAACATATAAGGCCACAAAACGCCCAAGAGTTCACTAGTAAGGTCATTTTGACGCTTACTAGTGAACATGTAAGCCACAACACGCTCACTAGTTCACTAGTAAGGTCATTTCGACGGTTACTAGTGAACATATAAGCCACAAAACGCTCACTAGTTCACTAGTAATGTCATTTTGACGCTTACTAGTGAACATGTAAGCCACAAAACGCCCACTAGCTCACTAGTAAGGTCATTTTGACGCTTACTAGTTGACATGTAAGCCGCAAAACGCCCACTAGTTCACTCGTAAGATCATTTTGACGCTTATTAGTGAACATATAAGGCCATAAATGTGCCCATTAGTTCACTAGTAAGATCATTTTGAGGCTTACTAGTTGACATGTAAGCCACAAAACGCCCATTAGTTCACTAGTAAGATCATTTTGAGGCTTACTCGTTGACATGTAAGCCACAAAACGCCCACTAGTTCACTAGTAAGATCATTTTGACGATTACTAGTGAACATGTAAGCCACAAAACGCCCAATAGTTCACCTGTAAGATCATTTTGACGCTTACTAGTGAACATGTAAGCCACAAAACGCCCACTAGTTCACTAGTAAGATCATTTTGAGGCTTACTAGTGAACATGTAAGGCACAAAACGCTCACTAGTTCACTAGTAATGTCATTTTGACGCTTACTAGTGAACATGTAAGCCACAAAACGCCCACTAGTTCAGTAGTAAGATCATTTTGACGCTTACTAGTGAACATGTAAGCCACAAAACGCCCACTAGTTCACTAGTTAGATCATTTTGACGCTTACTAGTGGACATGTAAGCCACAAAACGCCCACTAGTTCACTAGTAAGATTATTTTGAGGCTTACTAGTTGACATGTAAGCCACAAAACGCCCACTAGTTCACTAGTAAGATCATTTTGAGGCTTACTAGTGAACATGTAACCCACAAAACGCCCACTAGTTCACTAGTAAGATCATTTTGAGGCTTACTAGAGAACATGTAAGCCACAAAACGCCCACTAGTTCACTAGTAAGGTCATTTTGAGGCTTACTAGTGAACATGTAAGCCACAAAACGCCCACTAGTTCACTAGTAAGATCATTTTGAGGCTTACTAGAGAACATGTAAGCCACAAAACGCCCACTAGTTCACTAGTAAGGTCATTTTGATGCTTACTAGTGAACATATAAGGCCACAAAACGCCCACTAGTTCACTAGTAAGATCATTTTGAGGCTTACTCGTGAACATGTAATCCACAAAACGCCCACTAGATCACTAGTAATATCATTTTGACGCTTACTAGACAAGATGTAAGCCACAAAACGGCCACTAGTTCACTAGTAAGGTCATTTTGATGCTTACTAGTGAACATATAAGGCCACAAAACGCCCACTAGTTCACTAGTAAGATCATTTTGAGGCTTACTCGTGAACATGTAATCCACAAAACGCCCACTAGATCACTAGTAATATCATTTTGACGCTTACTAGACAAGATGTAAGCCACAAAACGGCCACTAGTTCACTAGTAAGGTCATTTTGACGCTTACTAGTGAACATGTAAGCCACAAAACGCCAACTAGTTCACTAATAAGATCATTCTGAGGCTTACTAGTTTACATGTAAGCCGCAAAACGCCCACTAGTTCACTCGTAAGATCATTTTGACGCTTACTAGTGAACATATGAGGCCATAAATGTGCCCACTAGTTCACTAGTAAGATAATTCTGACGCTTACTAGTGAACATGTAAGCCACAAAACGCCCACTAGTTCATTAGTAAGATCATTTTGAGGCTAACTAGTGAACATGTAAGCCACAAAACGCCCACTAGTTCACTAGGAGGATCATTTTGAGGCTTACTAGTTAACATGTAAGGCCATAAATGTGCCCACTAGTTCACTAGTAAGATCATTTTGAGGCTTACTCGTTGACATGTAAGCCACAAAACGCCCACTAGTTCACTAGTAAGATCATTTTGACGATTACTAGTGAACATGTAAGCCACAAAACGCCCAATAGTTCACCTGTAAGATCATTTTGACGCTTACTAGTGAACATGTAAGCCACAAAACGCCCACTAGTTCACTAGTAAGATCATTTTGAGGCTTACTAGTGAACATGTAAGGCACAAAACGCTCACTAGTTCACTAGTAATGTCATTTTGACGCTTACTAGTGAACATGTAAGCCACAAAACGCCCACTAGTTCAGTAGTAAGATCATTTTGACGCTTACTAGTGAACATGTAAGCCACAAAACGCCCACTAGTTCACTAGTTAGATCATTTTGACGCTTACTAGTGGACATGTAAGCCACAAAACGCCCACTAGTTCACTAGTAAGATTATTTTGAGGCTTACTAGTTGACATGTAAGCCACAAAACGCCCACTAGTTCACTAGTAAGATCATTTTGAGGCTTACTAGTGAACATGTAACCCACAAAACGCCCACTAGTTCACTAGTAAGATCATTTTGAGGCTTACTAGAGAACATGTAAGCCACAAAACGCCCACTAGTTCACTAGTAAGGTCATTTTGAGGCTTACTAGTGAACATGTAAGCCACAAAACGCCCACTAGTTCACTAGTAAGATCATTTTGAGGCTTACTAGAGAACATGTAAGCCACAAAACGCCCACTAGTTCACTAGTAAGGTCATTTTGATGCTTACTAGTGAACATATAAGGCCACAAAACGCCCACTAGTTCACTAGTAAGATCATTTTGAGGCTTACTCGTGAACATGTAATCCACAAAACGCCCACTAGATCACTAGTAATATCATTTTGACGCTTACTAGACAAGATGTAAGCCACAAAACGGCCACTAGTTCACTAGTAAGGTCATTTTGATGCTTACTAGTGAACATATAAGGCCACAAAACGCCCACTAGTTCACTAGTAAGATCATTTTGAGGCTTACTCGTGAACATGTAATCCACAAAACGCCCACTAGATCACTAGTAATATCATTTTGACGCTTACTAGACAAGATGTAAGCCACAAAACGGCCACTAGTTCACTAGTAAGGTCATTTTGACGCTTACTAGTGAACATGTAAGCCACAAAACGCCAACTAGTTCACTAATAAGATCATTCTGAGGCTTACTAGTTTACATGTAAGCCGCAAAACGCCCACTAGTTCACTCGTAAGATCATTTTGACGCTTACTAGTGAACATATGAGGCCATAAATGTGCCCACTAGTTCACTAGTAAGATAATTCTGACGCTTACTAGTGAACATGTAAGCCACAAAACGCCCACTAGTTCATTAGTAAGATCATTTTGAGGCTAACTAGTGAACATGTAAGCCACAAAACGCCCACTAGTTCACTAGGAGGATCATTTTGAGGCTTACTAGTTAACATGTAAGGCCATAAATGTGCCCACTAGTTCACTAGTAAGATCATTTTGAGGCTTACTCGTTGACATGTAAGCCACAAAACGCCCACTAGTTCACTAGTAAGATCATTTTGACGATTACTAGTGAACATGTAAGCCACAAAACGCCCAATAGTTCACCTGTAAGATCATTTTGACGCTTACTAGTGAACATGTAAGCCACAAAACGCCCACTAGTTCACTAGTAAGATCATTTTGAGGCTTACTAGTGAACATGTAAGGCACAAAACGCTCACTAGTTCACTAGTAATGTCATTTTGACGCTTACTAGTGAACATGTAAGCCACAAAACGCCCACTAGTTCAGTAGTAAGATCATTTTGACGCTTACTAGTGAACATGTAAGCCACAAAACGCCCACTAGTTCACTAGTTAGATCATTTTGACGCTTACTAGTGGACATGTAAGCCACAAAACGCCCACTAGTTCACTAGTAAGATTATTTTGAGGCTTACTAGTTGACATGTAAGCCACAAAACGCCCACTAGTTCACTAGTAAGATCATTTTGAGGCTTACTAGTGAACATGTAACCCACAAAACGCCCACTAGTTCACTAGTAAGATCATTTTGAGGCTTACTAGAGAACATGTAAGCCACAAAACGCCCACTAGTTCACTAGTAAGGTCATTTTGAGGCTTACTAGTGAACATGTAAGCCACAAAACGCCCACTAGTTCACTAGTAAGATCATTTTGAGGCTTACTAGAGAACATGTAAGCCACAAAACGCCCACTAGTTCACTAGTAAGGTCATTTTGATGCTTACTAGTGAACATATAAGGCCACAAAACGCCCACTAGTTCACTAGTAAGATCATTTTGAGGCTTACTCGTGAACATGTAATCCACAAAACGCCCACTAGATCACTAGTAATATCATTTTGACGCTTACTAGACAAGATGTAAGCCACAAAACGGCCACTAGTTCACTAGTAAGGTCATTTTGACGCTTACTAGTGAACATGTAAGCCACAAAACGCCAACTAGTTCACTAATAAGATCATTCTGAGGCTTACTAGTTTACATGTAAGCCGCAAAACGCCCACTAGTTCACTCGTAAGATCATTTTGACGCTTACTAGTGAACATATGAGGCCATAAATGTGCCCACTAGTTCACTAGTAAGATAATTCTGACGCTTACTAGTGAACATGTAAGCCACAAAACGCCCACTAGTTCATTAGTAAGATCATTTTGAGGCTAACTAGTGAACATGTAAGCCACAAAACGCCCACTAGTTCACTAGGAGGATCATTTTGAGGCTTACTAGTTAACATGTAAGGCCATAAATGTGCCCACTAGTTCACTAGTAAGATCATTTTGAGGCTTACTCGTTGACATGTAAGCCACAAAACGCCCACTAGTTCACTAGTAAGATCATTTTGACGTTTACTAGTGAACATGTAAGCCACAAAACGCCCAATAGTTCACCTGTAAGATCATTTTGACGCTTACTAGTGAACATGTAAGCCACAAAACGCCCACTAGTTCACTAGTAAGATCATTTTGAGGCTTACTAGTGAACATGTAAGGCACAAAACGCTCACTAGTTCACTAGTAATGTCATTTTGACGCTTACTAGTGAACATGTAAGCCACAAAACGCCCACTAGTTCAGTAGTAAGATCATTTTGACGCTTACTAGTGAACATGTAAGCCACAAAACGCCCACTAGTTCACTAGTTAGATCATTTTGACGCTTACTAGTGGACATGTAAGCCACAAAACGCCCACTAGTTCACTAGTAAGATTATTTTGAGGCTTACTAGTTGACATGTAAGCCACAAAACGCCCACTAGTTCACTAGTAAGATCATTTTGAGGCTTACTAGTGAACATGTAACCCACAAAACGCCCACTAGTTCACTAGTAAGATCATTTTGAGGCTTACTAGAGAACATGTAAGCCACAAAACGCCCACTAGTTCACTAGTAAGGTCATTTTGAGGCTTACTAGTGAACATGTAAGCCACAAAACGCCCACTAGTTCACTAGTAAGATCATTTTGAGGCTTACTAGAGAACATGTAAGCCACAAAACGCCCACTAGTTCACTAGTAAGGTCATTTTGATGCTTACTAGTGAACATATAAGGCCACAAAACGCCCACTAGTTCACTAGTAAGATCATTTTGAGGCTTACTCGTGAACATGTAATCCACAAAACGCCCACTAGATCACTAGTAATATCATTTTGACGCTTACTAGACAAGATGTAAGCCACAAAACGGCCACTAGTTCACTAGTAAGGTCATTTTGACGCTTACTAGTGAACATGTAAGCCACAAAACGCCAACTAGTTCACTAATAAGATCATTCTGAGGCTTACTAGTTTACATGTAAGCCGCAAAACGCCCACTAGTTCACTCGTAAGATCATTTTGACGCTTACTAGTGAACATATGAGGCCATAAATGTGCCCACTAGTTCACTAGTAAGATAATTCTGACGCTTACTAGTGAACATGTAAGCCACAAAACGCCCACTAGTTCATTAGTAAGATCATTTTGAGGCTAACTAGTGAACATGTAAGCCACAAAACGCCCACTAGTTCACTAGGAGGATCATTTTGAGGCTTACTAGTTAACATGTAAGGCCATAAATGTGCCCACTAGTTCACTAGTAAGATCATTTTGAGGCTTACTCGTTGACATGTAAGCCACAAAACGCCCACTAGTTCACTAGTAAGATCATTTTGACGATTACTAGTGAACATGTAAGCCACAAAACGCCCAATAGTTCACCTGTAAGATCATTTTGACGCTTACTAGTGAACATGTAAGCCACAAAACGCCCACTAGTTCACTAGTAAGATCATTTTGAGGCTTACTAGTGAACATGTAAGGCACAAAACGCTCACTAGTTCACTAGTAATGTCATTTTGACGCTTACTAGTGAACATGTAAGCCACAAAACGCCCACTAGTTCAGTAGTAAGATCATTTTGACGCTTACTAGTGAACATGTAAGCCACAAAACGCCCACTAGTTCACTAGTTAGATCATTTTGAGGCTTACTAGTTGACATGTAAGCCGCAAAACGCCCACTAGTTCACTCGTAAGATCATTTTGATGCTTACTAGTGAACATATAAGGCCATAAATGTGCCCATTAGTTCACTAGTAAGATCATTTTGAGGCTTACTAGTTGACATGTAAGCCACAAAACGCCCACTAGTTCACTAGTAAGATCATTTTGACGATTACTAGTGAACATGTAAGCCACAAAACGCCCAATAGTTCACCTGTAAGATCATTTTGACGCTTACTAGTGAACATGTAAGCCACAAAACGCCCACTAGTTCACTAGTAAGATCATTTTGAGGCTTACTAGTTGACATGTAAGCCGCAAAACGCCCACTAGTTCACTAGTAAGGTCATTTTGACGCTTACTAGTGAACATATAAGCCACAAAACGCTCACTAGTTCACTAGTAAGGTCATTTTGACGCTTACTAGTGAACATGTAAGCCACAAAACGCTCACTAGTTCACTAGTAAGGTCATTTTGACGCTTACTAGTGAACATGTAAGCCACAAAACGCCAACTAGTTCACTCGTAAGATCATTTTGACGCTTACTAGTGAACATATGAGGCCATAAATGTGCCCACTAGTTCACTAGTAAGATTATTTTGACGCTTACTAGTGAACATGTAAGCCACAAAACGCCCACTAGTTCATTAGTAAGATCATTTTGAGGCTTACTAGTGAACATATAAGGCCATAAATGTGCCCACTAGTTCACTAGTAAGATCTTTTTGAGGCTTACTAGTTGAAATGTAAGCCACAAAATTGCCCACTAGTTCACTAGTAAGATCATTTTGAGGCTTACTAGTTGACATGTAAGCCGCAAAACGCCCACTATTTCATTCATAAGATCATTTTGACGCTTACTAGTGAACATCTAAGGCCATAAATGTGCCCACTAGTTCACTAGTAAGATCATTTTTAGGCTTCCTAGGGAACATATAAGGCCATAAATGTCCCCACTAGTTCACTAGTAAGATAATTTTGAGGCTTACTAGTTGAAATGTAAGCCACAAAACGCCCACTAGTTCACTAGTAAGATCATTTTGAGGCTTACTAGTGAACATCTAAGCCACAAAATCGGCTTAGATTTTGAATTTAGATTTAGAATCGGAGATTCGGCTAGCAAAAGACTTCTTAAGACTTATCGACTCTTTTAATTTTGTGCAGTATGTGACCAGCCCGACACACGAACAAGGACATATTTTAGACCTTGTCCTTGCTCATGGTATAACGGTGTCAAATCTGGAAGTCCTTGAAAATGGAATTTCTGATCACATGGCAGTTTTATTTGACGTAGTCTTATCGCATGCTGCTGTGAAATCTGGCGCTCCTAGTTGTAAACGTGAATTTTTAACCCTCACACTGCTAGTCGTTTCTCTGATGCCTTTAATAACCTTTGCGTACCCTCGTCTAACACAGAGGAACTCGCCTCTTGGTTCGACTCCTCATGCCGGGCCATCCTGGATTTGGTGGCTCCTTCAAAAATTGTGCTGCCAAAGCCTAAACCCGAGCCATGGTTTAACGACATTACCCGCGCAGCTAGGCAGGAGTGTCGCAAAGCTGAACGCAAGTGGAAAAGAGACAAATTGCATGTCTCTTCTCAAATTTGGAAAGACAGCTGGCGTATCTACCAGCTCACAGTAAAAGAGGCCAAAAGAGAATATCTGTCGGACCTTATTCTAGCCAACCGTCACAACCCTCGTGCACTATTTAAAACGATAGATTCTGTACTCAAGCCCCCTCTGCCTACTTGCTCCGATTCTTCAGCCGAGATGTGCAACAGATTCCTTCAGTTCTTTATTGATAAGGTCTCTACAGCTAGAATTCCGGTCCCAAATACCGCATCTGACCCCTCTGTCCATGTTCCATGTTCAGCTGTCCTAAATTTTTTTGATACTGTGTCCTTGGCGCTTTTGGAGGATGTAGTTCGCCAGACGAAGCCATCTGGCTCCCCTTGCGACTCTCTTCCCCCACGCTTCTTTCAGGAGGTTCTCCCGAGTGTTGGTGCATCGGTCTTGGATATCATCAACAGCAGCCTTTCTTCTGGTGTAGTTCCCCAACAGTTTAAACATGCTGTGGTCCAACCCTTGATCAAGAAACCTGGTCTTGATCCAGATGAGCTGTCAAGTTACAGACCCATTTCCAAACTGCCTTTCATTTCCAAAATTCTGGAAAAAGTGGTGCACATGCAGTTGAAACTTTTCTTGGATGAACATAACATCTTGGAGGTCTTCCAGTCAGGTTTCAAGACGATGCATAGCACGGAGTCAGCCCTGTTACGCGTTTCTAATGACATCCTCCTGGCAAATGACTCTGGAGACCACGTGTGTCTGGTTTTATTGGACTTAACTGCAGCATTTGATACTGTGGATCACAGTATTCTGCTGACTCGTTTGCAGCACTTGGTGGGCATTGGCGGGAGTGCTCTTGATTGGTTTAGGTCCTATCTGGCTGACAGGACCTTTTGTGTCAGCCTTGGCTGCTCTGAATCACGCACTGCTCCCCTGTCATGTGGTGTTCCACAGGGCTCAATTCTGGGGCCTCTGCTGTTCTCGCTGTATCTGCTCCCATTGGGTTCCATCTTAAGGAAACATGGTATTCCTTTCCACTGCTATGCAGATGACTGCCAGATCTATGTCCCACTGAGTAAGAAAGACACATTCTCATTAAGGCCACTCCTATCCTGTCTGGAAGAAATCAAAACCTGGATGGCACAAAATTTCTTGAAGTTCAACGAAAAGAAGACAGAGGTGATATTGTTTGGCCCCAGTGGACCTTGTACATTCCATCCTGTAGACTTGGGCCCCCTATCTCCTTATCTGAAATCAACGGTCTCAAACTTGGGACTTAAACTGGACAGTGATTTCAAACTCGATCGGCAAATTGGTGCCGTTGTTAAATCCAGCTTCTTTCACCTTAGACAGCTGGCCAAAATAAAACCTTTCCTCTCACATGAACACTTTGAGACAGTAATTCATGCCTTTGTCACATCCCGGCTCGATTACTGCAACGCCCTGTACTTTGGAGTCAGCCAGTCCTCCATCAAGCGCCTTCAGCTGGTACAGAATGCCGCTGCTCGCCTCTTGACTGGTACTCGTAAGAGGGAGCATTTAACTCCTACTTTGGCATCCCTTCACTGGCTCCCCATTCATTTTAGAATTATTTTTAAGATCCTCCTCTTTGTTTTCAAATCTCTGAATAATCTCGCGCCACCTTACCTCTCTGAGCTCATACGCCCCTACACCCCTGCCCGGCGCCTCAGGTCTGTGGACCAGTCTTTGCTAGACGTACCAAGAACTAAACTGAGGCTCAGAGGGGATCGAGCCTTTTCTGTTGCTGGTCCATCTCTCTGGAATGACCTCCCACTGAACATTCGGCAAGCCTCCTCGCTGCCCATCTTTAAAGCCCTCCTCAAAACTCACTTGTATTCTTTGGCGTTTGAATCAGCATGACTTCATTTGCTATTGGTTTTACTGCTTGGTGCTTTCTACCGCCTTATTACTTATTACTTATTACTGATTCGTCTTACTGTTTATTGTATATGTTAAATCGCTCCATGTACAGCACTTTGTATGCAGCGATGGCTGTTTGAAAGTGCTCTATAAATACTGTTGACTTGACTTGACTTGACTTGACAAAACGCCCACTAGTTCACTAGTAAGATCATTTTGACGCTTACTAGTGAACATGTAAGCCACAAAACGCCCAATAGTTCACTAGTAAGATCATTTTGACGCTTACTAGTTGAAATGTAAGCCACAAAACGCCCACTAGTTCACTAGTCAGATCATTTTGACGCTTACTAGTGAACATGTAAGCCACAAAACGCCCAATAGTTCACTAGTAAGATCATTTTGACGCTTACTAGTGAACATGTAAGCCACAAAACGCCCACTAGTTCATTAGTAAGATCATTTTGAGGCTTACTAGTTGACATGTAAGCCGCAAAACGCCCACTAGTTCACTTGTGAGATCATTTTGATGCTTACTAGTGAACATATAAGCCACAAAACGCTCACTAGTTCACTAGTAAGGTCATTTTGATGCTTACTAGTGAACATGTAAGACACAAAACGCCCACTAGTTCACTAGTAAGGTCATTTTCACGCTTACTAGTGAACATATAAGCCACAAAACGCTCACTAGTTCACTAGTAAGGTCATTTTGACGCTTACTAGTGAACATGTAAGCCACAAAACGCTCACTAGTTCAGTAGTAATGTCATTTTGACGCTTACTAGTGAACATGTAAGCCACAAAACGCCCACTAGTTCACTAGTAAGATCATTTTGACGGTTACTAGTGGACATGTAAGCCACAAAACGCCCACTAGTTCACTAGTAAGATCATTTTGAGGCTTACTAGTGAACATGTAACCCACAAAACGCCCACTAGTTCACTAGTAAGATCATTTTGAGGCTTACTAGAGAACATGTAAGCCACAAAACGCCCACTAGTTCACTAGTAAGTTCATTTTGAGGCTTACTAGTGAGCATGTAAGCCACAAAACGCCCACTAGATCACTAGTAATATCATTTTGACGCTTACTAGACAAGATGTAAGCCACAAAACGCTCACTAGTTCACTAGTAAGGTCATTTTTACGCTTACTAGTGAACATGTAAGCCACAAAACGCCAACTAGTTCACTCGTAAGATCATTTTGACGCTTACTAGTGAACATATGAGGCCATAAAACGCCCACTAGTTCACTAGTAAGATCATTTTGAGGCTTACTCGTGAACATGTAAGCCACAAAACGCCCACTAGATCACTAGTAATATCATTTTGACGCTTACTAGACAAGATGTAAGCCACAAAACGCTCACTAGTTCACTAGTAAGGTCATTTTTACGCTTACTAGTGAACATGTAAGCCACAAAACGCCAACTAGTTCATTAGTAAGATCATTTTGAGGCTAACTAGTGAACATGTAAGCCACAAAACGCCCACTAGTTCACTAGGAGGATCATTTTGAGGCTTACTAGTGAACATATAAGGCCATAAATGTGCCCACTAGTTCACTAGTAAGATCTTTTTGAGGCTTAATAGTTGAAATGTAAGCCACAAAATTGCCCACTATTCACTAGTAAGATCATTTTGAGGCTTACTAGTTGACATGTAAGCCGCAAAACGCCCACTATTTCACTCATAAGATCATTTTGACGCTTACTAGTGAACATCTAAGGCCATAAATGTGCCCACTAGTTCACTAGTAAGATCATTTTTAGGCTTCCTAGTGAACATATAAGGCCATAAATGTCCCCACTAGTTCACTAGTAAGATAATTTTGAGGCTTACTAGTTGAAATGTAAGCCACAAAACGCCCACTAGTTCACTAGTAAGATCATTTTGACGCTTACTAGTGAACATATAAGGCCATAAATGTCCCCACTAGTTCACTAGTAAGATCATTTTGACGCTTACTAGTGAACATGTAAGCCACAAAACGCCCAATAGTTCACTAGTAAGATCATTTTGACGCTTACTAGTTGAAATGTAAGCCACAAAACGCCCACTAGTTCACTAGTCAGATCATTTTGACGCTTACTAGAGAACATGTAAGCCACAAAACGCCCAATAGTTCACTAGTAAGATCATTTTGACGCTTACTAGTGAACATGTAAGCCACAAAACGCACACTAGTTCATTAGTAAGATCATTTTGAGGCTTACTAGTTGACATGTAAGCCGCAAAACGCCCACTAGTTCACTTGTGAGATCATTTTGATGCTTACTAGTGAACATATAAGCCACAAAACGCTCACTAGTTCACTAGTAAGGTCATTTTGATGCTTACTAGTGAACATGTAAGCCACAAAACGCCCACTAGTTCACTAGTAAGATAATTTTGTGGCTTACTCGTTGACATGTAAGCCGCAAAACGCCCACTAGTTCACTCGTAAGATCATTTTGACACTTACTAGTGAACATATAAGCCACAAAACGCTCACTAGTTCACTAGTAATGTCATTTTGACGCTTACTAGTGAACATGTAAGCCACAAAACGCCCACTAGTTCACTAGTAAGATCATTTTGAGGCTTACTAGTTGACATGTAAGCCGCAAAACGCCCACTAGTTCACTCGTAATGTCATTTTGACGCTTACTAGTGAACATGTAAGCCACAAAACGCCCACTAGTTCAGTAGTAAGATCATTTTGACGCTTACTAGTGAACATATAAGGCAATAAATGTGCCCATTAGTTCACTAGTAAGATCATTTTGAGGCTTACTAGTGAACATGTAAGCCACAAAACGCTCACTAGTTCACTAGTAATGTCATTTTGACGCTTACTAGTGAACATGTAAGCCACAAAACGCCCACTAGTTCAGTAGTAAGATCATTTTGACGCTTACTAGTGAACATGTAAGCCACAAAACGCCCACTAGTTCACTAGTTAGATCATTTTGAGGCTTACTAGTTGACATGTAAGCCGCAAAACGCCAACTAGTTCACTCGTAAGATCATTTTGATGCTTACTAGTGAACATATAAGGCCATAAATGTGCCCATTAGTTCACTAGTAAGATCATTTTGAGGCTTACTAGTTGACATGTAAGCCACAAAACGCCCACTAGATCACTAGTAATATCATTTTGACGCTTACTAGACAAGATGTAAGCCACAAAACGGCCACTAGTTCACTAGTAAGGTCATTTTGACGCTTACTAGTGAACATGTAAGCCACAAAACGCCAACTAGTTCACTAATAAGATCATTTTGAGGCTTACTAGTTGACATGTAAGCCGCAAAACGCCCACTAGTTCACTCGTAAGATCATTTTGACGCTTACTAGTGAACATATGAGGCCATAAATGTGCCCACTAGTTCACTAGTAAGATAATTCTGACGCTTACTAGTGAACATGTAAGCCACAAAACGCCCACTAGTTCATTAGTAAGATCATTTTGAGGCTAACTAGTGAACATATAAGCCACAAAACGCCCACTAGTTCACTAGGAGGATCATTTTGAGGCTTACTAGTTAACATGTAAGGCCATAAATGTGCCCACTAGTTCACTAGTAAGTTCATTTTGAGGCTTACTCGTTGACATGTAAGCCACAAAACGCCCACTAGTTCACTAGTAAGATCATTTTGACGATTACTAGTGAACATGTAAGCCACAAAACGCCCAATAGTTCACCTGTAAGATCATTTTGACGCTTACTAGTGAACATGTAAGCCACAAAACGCCCACTAGTTCACTAGTAAGATCATTTTGAGGCTTACTAGTGAACATGTAAGCCACAAAACGCTCACTAGTTCACTAGTAATGTCATTTTGACGCTTACTAGTGAACATGTAAGCCACAAAACGCCCACTAGTTCAGTAGTAAGATCATTTTGACGCTTACTAGTGAACATGTAAGCCACAAAACGCCCACTAGTTCACTAGTTAGATCATTTTGAGGCTTACTAGTGAACATATAAGGCCATAAATGTGCCCATTAGTTCACTAGTAAGATCATTTTGAGGCTTACTAGTTGACATGTAAGCCACAAAACGCCCACTAGTTCACTAGTAAGATCATTTTGACGATTACTAGTGAACATGTAAGCCACAAAACGCCCAATAGTTCACCTGTAAGATCATTTTGACGCTTACTAGTGAACATGTAAGCCACAAAACGCCCACTAGTTCACTAGTAAGATCATTTTGAGGCTTACTAGTTGACATGTAAGCCGCAAAACGCCCACTAGTTCACTAGTAAGGTCATTTTGACGCTTACTAGTGAACATATAAGCCACAAAACGCTCACTAGTTCACTAGTAAGGTCATTTTGACGCTTACTAGTGAACATGTAAGCCACAAAACGCTCACTAGTTCACTAGTAAGGTCATTTTCACGCTTACTAGTGAACATATAAGCCACAAAACGCCCACTAGTTCACTAGTAAGATCATTTTGACGCTTACTAGTGGACATGTAAGCCACAAAACGCCCACTAGTTCACTAGTAAGATCATTTTTAGGCTTACTAGTGAACATGTAACCCACAAAACGCCCACTAGTTCACTAGTAAGATCATTTTGAGGCTTACTAGAGAACATGTAAGCCACAAAACGCCCACTAGTTCACTAGTAAGTTCATTTTGAGGCTTACTAGTGAGCATGTAAGCCACAAAACGCCCACTAGTTCACTAGTAAGATCATTTTGAGGCTTACTAGAGAACATGTAAGCCACAAAACGCCCACTAGTTCACTAGTAAGGTCATTTTGATGCTTACTAGTGAACATATAAGGCCACAAAACGCCCACTAGTTCACTAGTAAGATCATTTTGAGGCTTACTCGTGAACATGTAAGCCACAAAACGCCCACTAGATCACTAGTAATATCATTTTGACGCTTACTAGACAAGATGTAAGCCACAAAACGCTCACTAGTTCACTAGTAAGGTCATTTTGACGCTTACTAGTGAACATGTAAGGCACAAAACGCCAACTAGTTCATTAGTAAGATCATTTTGAGGCTAACTAGTGAACATGTAAGCCACAAAACGCCCACTAGTTCACTAGGAGGATCATTTTGAGGCTTACTAGTGAACATATAAGGCCATAAATGTGCCCACTAGTTCACTATTAAGATCTTTTTGAGGCTTACTAGTTGAAATGTAAGCCACAAAATTGCCCACTAGTTCACTAGTAAGATCATTTTGAGGCTTACTAGTTGACATGTAAGCCGCAAAACGCCCACTATTTCACTCATAAGATCATTTTGACGCTTACTAGTGAACATCTAAGGCCATAAATGTGCCCACTAGTTCACTAGTAAGATCATTTTTAGGCTTCCTAGTGAACATATAAGGCCATAAATGTCCCCACTAGTTCACTAGTAAGATAATTTTGAGGCTTACTAGTTGAAATGTAAGCCACAAAACGCCCACTAGTTCACTAGTAAGATCATTTTGAGGCTTACTAGTGAACATCTAAGCCACAAAACGCCCACTAGTTCACTAGTAAGATCATTTTGACGCTTACTAGTGAACATATAAGGCCATAAATGTCCCCACTAGTTCACTAGTAAGATCATTTTGACGCTTACTAGTGAACATGTAAGCCACAAAACGCCCAATAGTTCACTAGTAAGATCATTTTGACGCTTACTAGTTGAAATGTAAGCCACAAAACGCCCACTAGTTCACTAGTCAGATCATTTTGACGCTTACTAGTGAACATGTAAGCCACAAAACGCCCAATAGTTCACTAGTAAGATCATTTTGACGCTTACTAGTGAACATGTAAGCCACAAAACGCCCACTAGTTCATTAGTAAGATCATTTTGAGGCTTACTAGTTGACATGTAAGCCACAAAACGCCCACTAGTTCACTAGTCAGATCATTTTGACGCTTACTAGTGAACATGTAAGCCACAAAACGCCCAATAGTTCACTCGTAAGATCATTTTGACACTTACTAGTGAACATATAAGCCACAAAACGCTCACTAGTTCACTAGTAATGTCATTTTGACGCTTACTAGTGAACATGTAAGCCACAAAACGCCCACTAGTTCACTAGTAAGATCATTTTGAGGCTTACTAGTTGACATGTAAGCCGCAAAACGCCCACTAGTTCACTCGTAAGATCATTTTGACGCTTACTAGTGAACATATAAGGCCATAAATGTGCCCATTAGTTCACTAGTAAGATCATTTTGAGGCTTACTAGTGAACATGTAAGCCACAAAACGCTCACTAGTTCACTAGTAATGTCATTTTGACGCTTACTAGTGAACATGTAAGCCACAAAACGCCCACTAGTTCAGTAGTAAGATCATTTTGACGCTTACTAGTGAACATGTAAGCCACAAAACGCCCACTAGTTCACTAGTTAGATCATTTTGAGGCTTTCTAGTTGACATTAAGCCGCAAAACGCCCACTAGTTCACTCGTAAGATCATTTTGATGCTTACTAGTGAACATATAAGGCCATAAATGTGCCCATTAGTTCACTAGTAAGATCATTTTGAGGCTTACTAGTTGACATGTAAGCCACAAAACGCCCACTAGATCACTAGTAATATCATTTTGACGCTTACTAGACAACATGTAAGCCACAAAACGCCAACTAGTTCACTAATAAGATCATTTTGAGGCTTACTAGTTGACATGTAAGCCGCAAAACGCCCACTAGTTCACTCGTAAGATCATTTTGACGCTTACTAGTGAACATATGAGGCCATAAATGTGCCCACTAGTTCACTAGTAAGATAATTCTGACGCTTACTAGTGAACATGTAAGCCACAAAACGCCCACTAGTTCATTAGTAAGATCATTTTGAGGCTAACTAGTGAACATATAAGCCACAAAACGCCCACTAGTTCACTAGGAGGATCATTTTGAGGCTTACTAGTTAACATGTAAGGCCATAAATGTGCCCACTAGTTCACTAGTAAGATCATTTTGAGGCTTACTCGTTGACATGTAAGCCACAAAACGCCCACTAGTTCACTAGTAAGATCATTTTGACGATTACTAGTGAACATGTAAGCCACAAAACGCCCAATAGTTCACCTGTAAGATCATTTTGACGCTTACTAGTGAACATGTAAGCCACAAAACGCTCACTAGTTCACTAGTAATGTCATTTTGACGCTTACTAGTGAACATGTAAGCCACAAAACGCCCACTAGTTCAGTAGTAAGATCATTTTGACGCTTACGAGTGAACATGTAAGCCACAAAACGCCCACTAGTTCACCTGTACGATCATTTTGACGCTTACTAGTGAACATGTAAGCCACAAAACGCCCACTAGTTCACTAGTAAGATCATTTTGAGGCTTACTAGTTGACATGTAAGCCGCAAAACGCCCACTAGTTCACTAGTAAGGTCATTTTGACGCTTACTAGTGAACATATAAGCCACAAAACGCTCACTAGTTCACTAGTAAGGTCATTTTGACGCTTACTAGTGAACATGTAAGCCACAAAACGCTCACTAGTTCACTAGTAAGGTCATTTTCACGCTTACTAGTGAACATATAAGCCACAAAACGCTCACTAGTTCACTAGTAATGTCATTTTGACGCTTACTAGTGAACATGTAAGCCACAAAACGCCAACTAGTTCACTAATAAGATCATTTTGAGGCTTACTAGTTGACATGTAAGCCGCAAAACGCCCACTAGTTCACTCGTAAGATCATTTTGACGCTTACTAGTGAACATATGAGGCCATAAATGTGCCCACTAGTTCACTAGTAAGATAATTCTGACGCTTACTAGTGAACATGTAAGCCACAAAACGCCCACTAGTTCATTAGTAAGATCATTTTGAGGCTAACTAGTGAACATATAAGCCACAAAACGCCCACTAGTTCACTAGGAGGATCATTTTGAGGCTTACTAGTTAACATGTAAGGCCATAAATGTGCCCACTAGTTCACTAGTAAGATCATTTTGAGGCTTACTCGTTGACATGTAAGCCACAAAACGCCCACTAGTTCACTAGTAAGATCATTTTGACGATTACTAGTGAACATGTAAGCCACAAAACGCCCAATAGTTCACCTGTAAGATCATTTTGACGCTTACTAGTGAACATGTAAGCCACAAAACGCTCACTAGTTCACTAGTAATGTCATTTTGACGCTTACTAGTGAACATGTAAGCCACAAAACGCCCACTAGTTCAGTAGTAAGATCATTTTGACGCTTACGAGTGAACATGTAAGCCACAAAACGCCCACTAGTTCACTAGTTAGATCATTTTGAGGCTTACTAGTTGACATGTAAGCCGCAAAACGCCCACTAGTTCACTCGTAAGATCATTTTGATGCTTACTAGTGAACATATAAGGCCATAAATGTGCCCATTAGTTCACTAGTAAGATCATTTTGACGCTTACGAGTGAACATGTAAGCCACAAAACGCCCAATAGTTCACCTGTACGATCATTTTGACGCTTACTAGTGAACATGTAAGCCACAAAACGCCCACTAGTTCACTAGTAAGATCATTTTGAGGCTTACTAGTTGACATGTAAGCCGCAAAACGCCCACTAGTTCACTAGTAAGGTCATTTTGACGCTTACTAGTGAACATATAAGCCACAAAACGCTCACTAGTTCACTAGTAAGGTCATTTTGACGCTTACTAGTGAACATGTAAGCCACAAAACGCTCACTAGTTCACTAGTAAGGTCATTTTCACGCTTACTAGTGAACATATAAGCCACAAAACGCTCACTAGTTCACTAGTAATGTCATTTTGACGCTTACTAGTTAACATGTAAGGCCATAAATGTGCCCACTAGTTCACTAGTAAGATCATTTTGAGGCTTACTCGTTGACATGTAAGCCACAAAACGCCCACTAGTTCACTAGCAAGGTCATTTTGACGCTTACTAGTGAACATGTAAGCCACAAAACGCCCATTAGTTCACTAGTAAGATCATTTTGACGCTTACTAGTAAACATGTAAGCCACAAAACGCTCACTACTTCACTAGTAAGATCATTTTGGGGCTTACTAGAGAACATGTAAGCCACAAAACGCCCACTAGTTCACTAGTAAGGTCATTTTGAGGCTTACTAGTGAACATGTAAGCCACAAAACGCCCACTAGTTCACTAGTAAGGTCATTTGATGCTTACTAGTGAACATATAAGGCCACAAAACGCCCACTAGTTCACTAGTAAGATCATTTTGAGGCTTACTCGTGAACATGTAAGCCACAAAACGCCCACTAGATCACTAGTAATATCATTTTGACGCTTACTAGACAAGATGTAAGCCACAAAACGCTCACTAGTTCACTAGTAAGGTCATTTTGATGCTTACTAGTGAACATGTAAGCCGCAAAACGCCAACTAGTTCACTAATAAGATCATTTTGAGGCTTACTAGTTGACATGTAAGCCGCAAAACGCCTACTAGTTCACTCGTAAGATCATTTTGACGCTTACTAGTGAACATATGAGGCCATAAATGTGCCCACTAGTTCACTAGTAAGATAATTTTGACGCTTACTAGTGAACATGTAAGCCACAAAACGCCCACTAGTTCATTAGTAAGATCATTTTGACGCTTACTAGTGAACATATAAGCAAAAAAACGCTCACTAGTTCACTAGTAAGGTCATTTTGATGCTTACTAGTGAACATGTAAGCCACAAAACGCCCACTAGTTCACTAGGAGGATAATTTTGAGGCTTACTAGTTAACATGTAAGGCCATAAATGTGCCCACTAGTTCACTAGTAAGATCATTTTGAGGCTTACTCGTTGACATGTAAGCCACAAAACGCCCACTAGTTCACTAGCAAGGTCATTTTGACGCTTACTAGTGAACATGTAAGCCACAAAACGCCCATTAGTTCACTAGTAAGATCATTTTGACGCTTACTAGTGAACATGTAAGCCACAAAACGCTCACTACTTCACTAGTAAGATCATATTGAGGCTTACTAGTGAACATATAAGGCCATAAATGTGCCCACTAGTTCACTAGTAAGATCTTTTTGAGGCTTACTAGTTGAAATGTAAGCCACAAAATTGCCCACTAGTTCACTAGTAAGATCATTTTGAGGCTTACTAGTTGACATGTAAGCCGCAAAACGCCCACTATTTCACTCATAAGATCATTTTGACGCTTACTAGTGAACATCTAAGGCCATAAATGTGCCCACTAGTAAGATCATTTTTAGGCTTCCTAGTGAACATATAAGGCCATAAATGTCCCCACTAGTTCACTAGTAAGATCATTTTGACGCTTACTAGTGAACATATAAGGCCATAAATGTCCCCACTAGTTAACTAGTAAGATCATTTTGACGCTTACTAGTGAACATGTAAGCCACAAAACGCCCAATAGTTCACTAGTAAGATCATTTTGACGCTTACTAGTTGAAATGTAAGCCACAAAACGCCCACTAGTTCACTAGTCAGATCATTTTGACGCTTACTAGAGAACATGTAAGCCACAAAACGCCCAATAGTTCACTAGTAAGATCATTTTGACGCTTACTAGTGAACATGTAAGCCACAAAACGCCCACTAGTTCATTAGTAAGATCATTTTGAGGCTTACGAGTTGACATGTAAGCCGCAAAACGCCCACTAGTTCACTTGTGAGATCATTTTGATGCTTACTAGTGAACATATAAGCCACAAAACGCTCACTAGTTCACTAGTAAGGTCATTTTGATGCTTACTAGTGAACATGTAAGCCACAAAACGCCCACTAGTTCACTAGTAAGATAATTTTGTGGCTTACTAGTTGACATGTAAGCCGCAAAACACCCACTAGTTCACTCGTAAGATCATTTTGACACTTACTAGTGAACATATAAGCCACAAAACGCTCACTAGTTCACTAGTAATGTCATTTTGACGCTTACTAGTGAACATGTAAGCCACAAAACGCCCACTAGTTCACTAGTAAGATCATTTTGAGGCTTACTAGTTGACATGTAAGCCGCAAAACGCCCACTAGTTCACTCGTAAGATCATTTTGACGCTTACTAGTGAACATATAAGGCCATAAATGTGCCCACTAGTTCACTAGTAAGATAATTTTGAGGCTTACTCGTGAACATGTAAGCCGCAAAACGCCCACTAGTTCACTTGTGAGATCATTTTGATGCTTACTAGTGAACATGTAAGCCACAAAACGCCCACTAGTTCACTAGTAAGATCATTTTGATGCTTACTAGTGAACATATAAGCCACAAAACGCTCACTAGTTCACTAGTAAGGTCATTTTTAGGCTTCCTAGTGAACATATAAGGCCATAAATGTCCCCACTAGTTCACTAGTAAGATAATTTTGAGGCTTACTAGTTGAAATGTAAGCCACAAAACGCCCACTAGTTCACTAGTAAGATCATTTTGAGGCTTACTAGTGAACATCTAAGCCACAAAACGCCCACTAGTTCACTAGTAAGATCATTTTGACGCTTACTAGTGAACATATAAGGCCATAAATGTCCCCACTAGTTCACTAGTAAGATCATTTTGACGCTTACTAGTGAACATGTAAGCCACAAAACGCCCAATAGTTCACTAGTAAGATCATTTTGACGCTTACTAGTTGAAATGTAAGCCACAAAACGCCCACTAGTTCACTAGTCAGATCATTTTGACGCTTACTAGTGAACATGTAAGCCACAAAACGCCCACTAGTTCACTCGTAAGATCATTTTGACGCTTACTAGTGAACATGTAAGCCACAAAACGCCCACTAGTTCACTAGTAAGATCATTTTGAGGCTTACTCGTGAACATGTAAGCCGCAAAACGCCCACTAGTTCACTTGTGAGATCATTTTGATGCTTACTAGTGAACATGTAAGCCACAAAACGCCCACTAGTTCACTAGTAAGATCATTTTGATGCTTACTAGTGAACATATAAGCCACAAAACGCTCACTAGTTCACTAGTAAGGTCATTTTGACGCTTACTAGTGAACATGTAAGCCACAAAACGCTCACTAGTTCACTAGTAATGTCATTTTGACGCTTACTAGTGAACATGTAAGCCACAAAACGCCCACTAGTTCACTAGTAAGATCATTTTGACGCTTACTAGTGGACATGTAAGCCACAAAACGCCCACTAGTTCACTAGTAAGATCATTTTGAGGCTTACTAGTGAACATGTAAGCCACAAAACGCCCACTAGTTCACTAGTAAGGTCATTTTGAGGCTTACTAGCGAACATGTAAGCCACAAAACGCCCACTAGTTCACTAGTAAGATCATTTTGAGGCTTACTAGAGAACATGTAAGCCACAAAACGCCCACTAGTTCACTAGTAAGGTCATTTTGATGCTTAATAGTGAACATATAAGGCCACAAAACGCCCACTAGTTCACTAGTAAGATCATTTTGAGGCTTACTCGTGAACATGTAAGCCACAAAACGCCCACTAGATCACTAGTAATATCATTTTGACGCTTACTAGACAAGATGTAAGCCACAAAACGCTCACTAGTTCACTAGTAAGGTCATTTTGACGCTTACTAGTGAACATGTAAGCCACAAAACGCCAACTAGTTCACTAATAAGATCATTTTGAGGCTTACTAGTTGACATGTAAGCCGCAAAACGCCCACTAGTTCACTCGTAAGATCATTTTGACGCTTACTAGTGAACATGTAAGGCCATCAATGTGCCCACTAGTTCACTAGTAAGATAATTTTGACGCTTACTAGTGAACATGTAAGGCCATAAATGTGCCCACTAGTTCACTAGTAAGATCATTTTGAGGCTTACTCGTTGACATGTAAGCCACAAAACGCCCACTAGTTCACTAGCAAGGTCATTTTGACGCTTACTAGTGAACATGTAAGCCACAAAACGCCCATTAGTTCACTAGTAAGATCATTTTGACGCTTACTAGTGAACCTGTAAGCCACAAAACGCCCACTGGTTCACTAGGAGGATCATTTTGAGGCTTACTAGTTAACATGTAAGCCACAAAACGCCCACTAGTTCACTAGGAGGATCATTTTGAGGCTTACTAGTTAACATGTAAGGCCATAAATGTGCCCACTAGTTCACTAGTAAGATCATTTTGAGGCTTACTAGTTGACATGTAAGCCGCAAAACGCCCACTAGTTCACTAGTAAGGTCATTTTGACGCTTACTAGTGAACATATAAGCAAAAAAACGCTCACTAGTTCACTAGTAAGGTCATTTTGATGCTTACTAGTGAACATGTAAGCCACAAAACGCTCACTAGTTCACTAGTAAGGTCATTTTCACGCTTACTAGTGAACATATAAGCCACAAAACGCCCACTAGTTCATTAGTAAGATCATTTTGAGGCTAACTAGTGAACATGTAAGCCACAAAACGCCCACTAGTTCACTAGGAGGATCATTTTGAGGCTTACTAGTTAACATGTAAGGCCATAAATGTGCCCACTAGTTCACTAGTAAGATCATTTTGAGGCTTACTAGTTGACATGTAAGCCGCAAAACGCCCACTAGTTCACTAGTAAGGTCATTTTGACGCTTACTAGTGAACATATAAGCAAAAAAACGCTCACTAGTTCACTAGTAAGGTCATTTTGATGCTTACTAGTGAACATGTAAGCCACAAAACGCTCACTAGTTCACTAGTAAGGTCATTTTCACGCTTACTAGTGAACATATAAGCCACAAAACGCTCACTAGTTCACTAGTAAGGTCATTTTGACGCTTACTAGTGAACATGTAAGCCACAAAACGCTCACTAGTTCACTAGTAATGTCATTTTGACGCTTACTAGTGAACATGTAAGCCACAAAACGCCCACTAGTTCACTAGTAAGATCATTTTGACGTTTACTAGTGGACATGTAAGCCACAAAACGCCCACTAGTTCACTAGTAAGATCATTTTGAGGCTTACTAGTGAACATGTAAGCCACAAAACGCCCACTAGTTCACTAGTAAGATCATTTTGAGGCTTACTAGAGAACATGTAAGCCACAAAACGCCCACTAGTTCACTAGTAAGGTCATTTTGATGCTTAATAGTGAACATATAAGGCCACAAAACGCCCACTAGTTCACTAGTAAGATCATTTTGAGGCTTACTCGTGAACATGTAAGCCACAAAACGCCCATTAGATCACTAGTAATATCATTTTGACGCTTACTAGACAAGATGTAAGCCACAAAACGCTCACTAGTTCACTAGTAAGGTCATTTTGACGCTTACTAGTGAACATGTAAGCCACAAAACGCCAACTAGTTCACTAATAAGATCATTTTGAGGCTTACTAGTTGACATGTAAGCCGCAAAACGCCCACTAGTTTACTCGTAAGATCATTTTGACGCTTACTAGTGAACATATGAGGCCATAAATGTGCCCACTAGTTCACTAGTAAGATAATTTTGACGCTTACTAGTGAACATGTAAGGCCATAAATGTGCCCACTAGTTCACTAGTAAGATCATTTTGAGGCTTACTCGTTGACATGTAAGCCACAAAACGCCCACTAGTTCACTAGCAAGGTCATTTTGACGCTTACTAGTGAACATGTAAGCCACAAAACGCTCATTAGTTCACTAGTAAGATCATTTTGACGCTTACTAGTGAACCTGTAAGCCACAAAACGCTCACTACTTCACTAGTAAGATCATTTTGAGGCTTACTAGTGAACATATAAGGCCATAAATGTGCCCACTAGTTCACTAGTAAGATCTTTTTGAGGCTTACTAGTTGAAATGTAAGCCACAAAATTGCCCACTAGTTCACTAGTAAGATCATTTTGAGGCTTACTAGTTGACATGTAAGCCGCAAAACGCCCACTATTTCACTCATAAGATCATTTTGACGCTTACTAGTGAACATCTAAGGCCATAAATGTGCCCACTAGTTCACTAGTAAGATCATTTTGAGGCTTACTAGTGAACATCTAAGCCACAAAACGCCCACTAGTTCACTAGTAAGATCATTTTGACGCTTACTAGTGAACATATAAGGCCATAAATGTCCCCACTAGTTCACTAGTAAGATCATTTTGACGCTTACTAGTGAACATGTAAGCCACAAAACGCCCAATAGTTCACTAGTAAGATTATTTTGACGCTTACTAGTTGAAATGTAAGCCACAAAACGCCCACTAGTTCACTAGTCAGATCATTTTGACGCTTACTAGTGAACATGTAAGCCACAAAACGCCCAATAGTTCACTAGTAAGATCATTTTGAGGCTTACTAGTGAACATGTAAGCCACAAAACGCCCACTAGTTCATTAGTAAGATCATTTTGAGGCTTACTAGTTGACATGTAAGCCGCAAAACGCCCACTAGTTCACTAGTAATGTCATTTTGATGCTTACTAGTGAACATATAAGGCCACAAAACGCCCACTAGTTCACTAGTAAGATCATTTTGAGGCTTACTCGTGAACATGTAAGCCACAAAACGCCCACTAGATCACTAGTAATATCATTTTGACGCTTACTAGACAAGATGTAAGCCACAAAACGCTCACTAGTTCACTAGTAAGGTCATGTTGATGCTTACTAGTGAACATGTAAGCCAAAAAACGCCCACTAGTTCACTAGTAAGATAATTTTGTGGCTTACTAGTTGACATGTAAGCCGCAAAACGCCCACTAGTTCACTCGTAAGATCATTTTGACACTTACTAGTGAACATATAAGCCACAAAACGCTCACTAGTTCACTAGTAATGTCATTTTGACGCTTACTAGTGAACATGTAAGCCACAAAACGCCCACTAGTTCACTAGTAAGATCATTTTGAGGCTTACTAGTTGACATGTAAGCCGCAAAACGCCCACTAGTTCACTCGTAAGATCATTTTGACGCTTACTAGTGAACATATAAGGCCATAAATGTGCCCACTAGTTCACTAGTAAGGTCATTTTGAGGCTTACTAGTGAACATGTAAGCCACAAAACGCCCACTAGTTCACTAGTAAGATCATTTTGAGGCTTACTAGAGAACATGTAAGCCACAAAACGCCCACTAGTTCACTAGTAAGGTCATTTTGATGCTTACTAGTGAACATATAAGGCCACAAAACGCCCACTAGTTCACTAGTAAGATCATTTTGAGGCTTACTCGTGAACATGTAAGCCACAAAACGCCCACTAGATCACTAGTAATATCATTTTGACGCTTACTAGACAAGATGTAAGCCACAAAACGCTCACTAGTTCACTAGTAAGGTCATTTTGACGCTTACTAGTGAACATGTAAGCCACAAAACGCCAACTAGTTCACTCGTAAGATCATTTTGACGCTTACTAGTGAACATATGAGGCCATAAATGTGCCCACTAGTTCACTAGTAAGATAATTTTGACGCTTACTAGTGAACATGTAAGCCACAAAACGCCCACTAGTTCATTAGTAAGATCATTTTGAGGCTAACTAGTGAACATGTAAGCCACAAAACGCCCACTAGTTCACTAGGAGGATCATTTTGAGGCTTACTAGTTAACATGTAAGGCCATAAATGTGCCCACTAGTTCACTAGTAAGATCATTTTGAGGCTTACTCGTTGACATGTAAGCCACAAAACGCCCACTAGTTCACTAGCAAGGTCATTTTGACGCTTACTAGTGAACATGTAAGCCACAAAACGCCCATTAGTTCACTAGTAAGATCATTTTGACGCTTACTAGTGAACATGTAAGCCACAAAACGCTCACTACTTCACTAGTAAGATCATATTGAGGCTTACTAGTTGAAATGTAAGCCACAAAATTGCCCACTAGTTCACTAGTAAGATCATTTTGAGGCTTACTAGTTGACATGTAAGCCGCAAAACGCCCACTATTTCACTCATAAGATCATTTTGACGCTTACTAGTGAACATCTAAGGCCATAAATGTGCCCACTAGTTCACTAGTAAGATCATTTTTAGGCTTCCTAGTGAACATATAAGGCCATAAATGTCCCCACTAGTTCACTAGTAAGATAATTTTGAGGCTTACTAGTTGAAATGTAAGCCACAAAACGCCCACTAGTTCACTAGTAAGATCATTTTGAGGCTTACTAGTGAACATCTAAGCCACAAAACGCCCACTAGTTCACTAGTAAGATCATTTTGACGCTTACTAGTGAACATATAAGGCCATAAATGTCCCCACTAGTTCACTAGTAAGATCATTTTGACGCTTACTAGTGAACATGTAAGCCACAAAACGCCCACTAGTTCACTAGTAAGATCATTTTGAGGCTTACTAGTGAACATGTAAGCCACAAAACGCCCACTAGTTCACTCGTAAGATCATTTTGACACTTACTAGTGAACATATAAGCCACAAAACGCTCACTAGTTCACTAGTAATGTCATTTTGACGCTTACTAGTGAACATGTAAGCCACAAAACGCCCACTAGTTCACTAGTAAGATCATTTTGAGGCTTACTAGTTGACATGTAAGCCGCAAAACGCCCACTAGTTCACTCGTAAGATCATTTTGACGCTTACTAGTGAACATATAAGGCCATAAATGTGCCCACTAGTTCACTAGTAAGGTCATTTTGAGGCTTACTAGTGAACATGTAAGCCACAAAACGCCCACTAGTTCACTAGTAAGATCATTTTGAGGCTTACTAGAGAACATGTAAGCCACAAAACGCCCACTAGTTCACTAGTAAGGTCATTTTGATGCTTACTAGTGAACATATAAGGCCACAAAACGCCCACTAGTTCACTAGTAAGATCATTTTGAGGCTTACTCGTGAACATGTAAGCCACAAAACGCCCACTAGATCACTAGTAATATCATTTTGACGCTTACTAGACAAGATGTAAGCCACAAAACGCTCACTAGTTCACTAGTAAGGTCATTTTGACGCTTACTAGTGAACATGTAAGCCACAAAACGCCAACTAGTTCACTCGTAAGATCATTTTGACGCTTACTAGTGAACATATGAGGCCATAAATGTGCCCACTAGTTCACTAGTAAGATAATTTTGACGCTTACTAGTGAACATGTAAGCCACAAAACGCCCACTAGTTCATTAGTAAGATCATTTTGAGGCTAACTAGTGAACATGTAAGCCACAAAACGCCCACTAGTTCACTAGGAGGATCATTTTGAGGCTTACTAGTTAACATGTAAGGCCATAAATGTGCCCACTAGTTCACTAGTAAGATCATTTTGAGGCTTACTCGTTGACATGTAAGCCACAAAACGCCCACTAGTTCACTAGCAAGGTCATTTTGACGCTTACTAGTGAACATGTAAGCCACAAAACGCCCATTAGTTCACTAGTAAGATCATTTTGACGCTTACTAGTGAACATGTAAGCCACAAAACGCTCACTACTTCACTAGTAAGATCATATTGAGGCTTACTAGTGAACAAATAAGGCCATAAATGTGCCCACTAGTTCACTAGTAAGATCTTTTTGAGGCTTACTAGTTGAAATGTAAGCCACAAAATTGCCCACTAGTTCACTAGTAAGATCATTTTGAGGCTTACTAGTTGACATGTAAGCCGCAAAACGCCCACTATTTCACTCATAAGATCATTTTGACGCTTACTAGTGAACATCTAAGGCCATAAATGTGCCCACTAGTTCACTAGTAAGATCATTTTTAGGCTTCCTAGTGAACATATAAGGCCATAAATGTCCCCACTAGTTCACTAGTAAGATAATTTTGAGGCTTACTAGTTGAAATGTAAGCCACAAAACGCCCACTAGTTCACTAGTAAGATCATTTTGAGGCTTACTAGTGAACATCTAAGCCACAAAACGCCCACTAGTTCACTAGTAAGATCATTTTGACGCTTACTAGTGAACATATAAGGCCATAAATGTCCCCACTAGTTCACTAGTAAGATCATTTTGACGCTTACTAGTGAACATGTAAGCCACAAAACGCCCAATAGTTCAGTAGTAAGATCATTTTGACGCTTACTAGTTGAAATGTAAGCCACAAAACGCCCACTAGTTCACTAGTCAGATCATTTTGACGCTTACTCGTGAACATGTAAGCCACAAAACGCCCACTAGTTCACTCGTAAGATCATTTTGACGCTTACTAGTGAACATATGAGGCCATAAATGTGCCCACTAGTTCACTAGTAAGATAATTCTGACGCTTACTAGTGAACATGTAAGCCACAAAACGCCCACTAGTTCATTAGTAAGATCATTTTGAGGCTAACTAGTTAACATGTAAGCCACAAAACGCCCACTAGTTCACTAGGAGGATCATTTTGAGGCTTACTAGTTAACATGTAAGGCCATAAATGTGCCCACTAGTTCACTAGTAAGATCATTTTGAGGCTTACTAGTTGACATGTAAGCCGCAAACGCCCACTAGTTCACTAGTAAGGTCATTTTGACGGTTACTAGTGAACATATAAGCCACAAAACGCTCACTAGTTCACTAGTAATGTCATTTTGACGCTTACTAGTGAACATGTAAGCCACAAAACGCCCACTAGTTCACTAGTAAGATAATTTTGACGCTTACTAGTGAACATGTAAGCCACAAAACGCCCACTAGTTCATTAGTAAGATCATTTTGAGGCTAACTAGTGAACATGTAAGCCACAAAACGCCCACTAGTTCACTAGGAGGATCATTTTGAGGCTTACTAGTTAACATGTAAGGCCATAAATGTGCCCACTAGTTCACTAGTAATATCATTTTGAGGCTTACTCGTTGACATGTAAGCCACAAAACGCCCACTAGTTCACTAGCAAGGTCATTTTGACGCTTACTAGTGAACATGTAAGCCACAAAACGCCCATTAGTTCACTAGTAAGATCATTTTGACGCTTACTAGTGAACATGTAGGCCACAAAACGCTCACTACTTCACTAGTAAGATCATATTGAGGCTTACTAGTGAACATATAAGGCCATAAATGTGCCCACTAGTTCACTAGTAAGATCTTTTTGAGGCTTACTAGTTGAAATGTAAGCCACAAAATTGCCCACTAGTTCACTAGTAAGATCATTTTGAGGCTTACTAGTTGACATGTAAGCCGCAAAACGCCCACTATTTCACTCATAAGATCATTTTGACGCTTACTAGTGAACATCTAAGGCCATAAATGTGCCCACTAGTTCACTAGTAAGATCATTTTTAGGCTTCCTAGTGAACATATAAGGCCATAAATGTCCCCACTAGTTCACTAGTAAGATAATTTTGAGGCTTACTAGTTGAAATGTAAGCCACAAAACGCCCACTAGTTCACTAGTAAGATCATTTTGAGGCTTACTAGTGAACATCTAAGCCACAAAACGCCCACTAGTTCACTAGTAAGATCATTTTGACGCTTACTAGTGAACATATAAGGCCATAAATGTCCCCACTAGTTCACTAGTAAGATCATTTTGACGCTTACTAGTGAACATGTAAGCCACAAAACGCCCAATAGTTCACTAGTAAGATCATTTTGACGCTTACTAGTTGAAATGTAAGCCACAAAACGCCCACTAGTTCACTAGTCAGATCATTTTGACGCTTACTCGTGAACATGTAAGCCACAAAACGCCCAATAGTTCACTAGTAAGATCATTTTGACGCTTACTAGTGAACATGTAAGCCACAAAACGCCCACTAGTTCATTAGTAAGATCATTTTGAGGCTTACTAGTTGACATGTAAGCCGCAAAACGCCCACTAGTTCACTTGTGAGATCATTTTGATGATTTCTAGTGAACATATAAGCCACAAAACGCTCACTAGTTCACTAGTAAGGTCATTTTGACTCTTACTAGTGAACATGTAAGCCACAAAACGCCCACTAGTTCACTAGTAAGATAATTTTGTGGCTTACTAGTTGACATGTAAGCCGCAAAACGCCCACTAGTTCACTCGTAAGATCATTTTGACACTTACTAGTGAACATATAAGCCACAAAACGCTCACTAGTTCACTAGTAATGTCATTTTGACGCTTACTAGTGAACATGTAAGCCACAAAACGCCCACTAGTTCACTAGTAAGATCATTTTGAGGCTTACTAGTTGACATGTAAGCCGCAAAACGCCCACTAGTTCACTCGTAAGATCATTTTGACGCTTACTAGTGAACATGTAAGCCACAAAACGCTCACTAGTTCACTAGTAATGTCATTTTGACGCTTACTAGTGAACATGTAAGCCACAAAACGCCCACTAGTTCACTAGTAAGATCATTTTGACGCTTACTAGTGGACATGTAAGCCACAAAACGCCCACTAGTTCACTAGTAAGATCATTTTGACGCTTACTAGTGGATATGTAAGCCACAAAACGCCCACTAGTTCACTAGTAAGATTATTTTGAGGCTTACTAGTGAACATATAAGGCCACAAAACGCCCACTAGTTCACTAGTAAGATCATTTTGAGGCTTACTCGTGAACATGTAAGCCACAAAACGCCCACCAAATCACTAGTAATATCATTTTGACGCTTACTAGACAAGATGTAAGCCACAAAACGCTCACTAGTTCACTAGTAAGGTCATTTTGACGCTTACTAGTGAACATGTAAGCCACAAAACGCCAACTAGTTCACTAATAAGATCATTTTGAGGCTTACTAGTTGACATGTAAGCCGCAAAACGCCCACTAGTTCACTCGTAAGATCATTTTGACGCTTACTAGTGAACATATGAGGCCATAAATGTGCCCACTAGTTCACTAGTAAGATAATTTTGACGCTTACTAGTGAACCTGTAGGCCACAAAACGCTCACTACTTCACTAGTAAGATCATTTTGAGGCTTACTAGTGAACATATAAGGCCATAAATGTGCCCACTAGTTCACTAGTAAGATCTTTTTGAGGCTTACTAGTTGAAATGTAAGCCACAAAATTGCCCACTAGTTCACTAGTAAGATCATTTTGAGGCTTACTAGTTGACATGTAAGCCGCAAAACGCCCACTATTTCACTCATAAGATCATTTTGACGCTTACTAGTGAACATCTAAGGCCATAAATGTGCCCACTAGTTCACTAGTAAGATCATTTTGAGGCTTACTAGTTGAAATGTAAGCCACAAAACGCCCACTAGTTCACTAGTAAGATCATTTTGAGGCTTACTAGTGAACATCTAAGCCACAAAACGCCCACTAGTTCACTAGTAAGATCATTTTGACGCTTACTAGTGAACATATAAGGCCATAAATGTCCCCACTAGTTCACTAGTAAGATCATTTTGACGCTTACTAGTGAACATGTAAGCCACAAAACGCCCAATAGTTCACTAGTAAGATCATTTTGACGCTTACTAGTTGAAATGTAAGCCACAAAACGCCCACTAGTTCACTAGTCAGATCATTTTGACGCTTACTAGTGAACATGTAAGCCACAAAACGCCCAATAGTTCACTAGTAAGATCATTTTGACGCTTACTAGTGAACATGTAAGCCACAAAACGCCCACTAGTTCATTAGTAAGATCATTTTGAGGCTTACTAGTTGACATGTAAGCCGCAAAACGCCCACTAGTACACTAGTAAGGTCATTTTGATGCTTACTAGTGAACATATAAGGCCACAAAACGCCCACTAGTTCACTAGTAAGATCATTTTGAGGCTTACTCGTGAACATGTAAGCCACAAAACGCCCACTAGATCACTAGTAATATCATTTTGACGCTTACTAGTGAACATATAAGCCACAAAACGCCCAATAGTTCACTAGTAAGATCATTTTGACGCTTACTAGTTGAAATGTAAGCCACAAAACGCCCACTAGTTCACTAGTCAGATCATTTTGACGCTTACTAGTGAACATGTAAGCCACAAAACGCCCACTAGTTCACTCGTAAGATCATTTTGACGCTTACTAGTGAACATATGAGGCCATAAATGTGCCCACTAGTTCACTAGTAAGATAATTCTGACGCTTACTAGTGAACATGTAAGCCACAAAACGCCCACTAGTTCATTAGTAAGATCATTTTGAGGCTAACTAGTGAACATGTAAGCCACAAAACGCCCACTAGTTCACTAGGAGGATCATTTTGAGGCTTACTAGTTAACATGTAAGGCCATAAATGTGCCCACTAGTTCACTAGTAAGATCATTTTGAGGCTTACTAGTTGACATGTAAGCCGCAAAACGCCCACTAGTTCACTAGTAAGGTCATTTTGACGCTTACTAGTGAACATATAAGCCACAAAACGCTCACTAGTTCACTAGTAAGGTCATTTTGACGCTTACTAGTGAACATGTAAGCCACAAAACGCTCACTAGTTCACTAGTAATGTCATTTTGACGCTTACTAGTGAACATGTAAGCCACAAAACGCCCACTAGTTCACTAGTAAGATCATTTTGACGCTTACTAGTGGACATGTAAGCCACAAAACGCCCACTAGTTCACTAGTAAGATCATTTTGAGGCTTACTAGTGAACATGTAAGCCACAAAACGCCCACTAGTTCACTAGTAAGGTCATTTTGACGCTTACTAGTGAACATGTAAGCCACAAAACGCCAACTAGTTCACTAATAAGATCATTTTGAGGCTTACTAGTTGACATGTAAGCCGCAAAACGCCCACTAGTTCACTCGTAAGATCATTTTGACGCTTACTAGTGAACATATGAGGCCATAAATGTGCCCACTAGTTCACTAGTAAGATAATTTTGACGCTTACTAGTGAACATGTAAGCCACAAAACGCCCACTAGTTCATTAGTAAGATCATTTTGAGGCTAACTAGTGAACATGTAAGCCACAAAACGCCCACTAGTTCACTAGGAGGATCATTTTGAGGCTTACTAGTTAACATGTAAGGCCATAAATGTGCCCACTAGTTCACTAGTAAGATCATTTTGAGGCTTACTCGTTGACATGTAAGCCACAAAACGCCCACTAGTTCACTAGCAAGGTCATTTTGATGCTTACTAGTGAACATGTAAGCCACAAAACGCCCATTAGTTCACTAGTAAGATCATTTTGACGCTTACTAGTGAACCTGTAAGCCACAAAACGCTCACTACTTCACTAGTAAGATCATTTTGAGGCTTACTAGTGAACATATAAGGCCATAAATGTGCCCACTAGTTCACTAGTAAGATCTTTTTGAGGCTTACTAGTTGAAATGTAAGCCACAAAATTGCCCACTAGTTCACTAGTAAGATCATTTTGAGGCTTACTAGTTGACATGTAAGCCGCAAAACGCCCACTATTTCACTCATAAGATCATTTTGACGCTTACTAGTGAACATCTAAGGCCATAAATGTGCCCACTAGTTCACTAGTAAGATCATTTTGAGGCTTACTAGTTGAAATGTAAGCCACAAAACGCCCACTAGTTCACTAGTAAGATCATTTTGAGGCTTACTAGTGAACATCTAAGCCACAAAACGCCCACTAGTTCACTAGTAAGATCATTTTGACGCTTACTAGTGAACATATAAGGCCATAAATGTCCCCACTAGTTCACTAGTAAGATCATTTTGACGCTTACTAGTGAACATGTAAGCCACAAAACGCCCAATAGTTCACTAGTAAGATCATTTTGACGCTTACTAGTTGAAATGTAAGCCACAAAACGCCCACTAGTTCACTAGTCAGATCATTTTGACGCTTACTAGTGAACATGTAAGCCACAAAACGCCCAATAGTTCACTAGTAAGATCATTTTGACGCTTACTAGTGAACATGTAAGCCACAAAACGCCCACTAGTTCATTAGTAAGATCATTTTGAGGCTTACTAGTTGACATGTAAGCCGCAAAACGCCCACTAGTTCACTAGTAAGGTCATTTTGATGCTTACTAGTGAACATATAAGGCCACAAAACGCCCACTAGTTCACTAGTAAGATCATTTTGAGGCTTACTCGTGAACATGTAAGCCACAAAACGCCCACTAGATCACTAGTAATATCATTTTGACGCTTACTAGACAAGATGTAAGCCACAAAACGCTCACTAGTTCACTAGTAAGGTCATGTTGATGCTTACTAGTGAACATGTAAGCCACAAAACGCCCACTAGTTCACTAGTAAGATCATTTTGAGGCTTACTCGTGAACATGTAAGCCACAAAACGCCCACTAGTTCACTCGTAAGATCATTTTGACACTTACTAGTGAACATATAAGCCACAAAACGCTCACTAGTTCACTAGTAATGTCATTTTGACGCTTACTAGTGAACATGTAAGCCACAAAACGCCCACTAGTTCACTAGTAAGATCATTTTGAGGCTTACTAGTTGACATGTAAGCCGCAAAACGCCCACTAGTTCACTCGTAAGATCATTTTGACGCTTACTAGTGAACATATAAGGCCATAAATGTGCCCACTAGTTCACTAGTAAGGTCATTTTGAGGCTTACTAGTGAACATGTAAGCCACAAAACGCCCACTAGTTCACTAGTAAGATCATTTTGAGGCTTACTAGAGAACATGTAAGCCACAAAACGCCCACTAGTTCACTAGTAAGGTCATTTTGATGCTTACTAGTGAACATATAAGGCCACAAAACGCCCACTAGTTCACTAGTAAGATCATTTTGAGGCTTACTCGTGAACATGTAAGCCACAAAACGCCCACTAGATCACTAGTAATATCATTTTGACGCTTACTAGACAAGATGTAAGCCACAAAACGCTCACTAGTTCACTAGTAAGGTCATTTTGACGCTTACTAGTGAACATATGAGGCCATAAATGTGCCCACTAGTTCACTAGTAAGATAATTTTGACGCTTACTAGTGAACATGTAAGCCACAAAACGCCCACTAGTTCATTAGTAAGATCATTTTGAGGCTAACTAGTGAACATGTAAGCCACAAAACGCCCACTAGTTCACTAGGAGGATCATTTTGAGGCTTACTAGTTAACATGTAAGGCCATAAATGTGCCCACTAGTTCACTAGTAATATCATTTTGAGGCTTACTCGTTGACATGTAAGCCACAAAACGCCCACTAGTTCACTAGCAAGGTCATTTTGACGCTTACTAGTGAACATGTAAGCCACAAAACGCCCATTAGTTCACTAGTAAGATCATTTTGACGCTTACTAGTGAACATGTAAGCCACAAAACGCTCACTACTTCACTAGTAAGATCATATTGAGGCTTACTAGTGAACATATAAGGCCATAAATGTGCCCACTAGTTCACTAGTAAGATCTTTTTGAGGCTTACTAGTTGAAATGTAAGCCACAAAATTGCCCACTAGTTCACTAGTAAGATCATTTTGAGGCTTACTAGTTGACATGTAAGCCGCAAAACGCCCACTATTTCACTCATAAGATCATTTTGACGCTTACTAGTGAACATCTAAGGCCATAAATGTGCCCACTAGTTCACTAGTAAGATCATTTTTAGGCTTCCTAGTGAACATATAAGGCCATAAATGTCCCCACTAGTTCACTAGTAAGATAATTTTGAGGCTTACTAGTTGAAATGTAAGCCACAAAACGCCCACTAGTTCACTAGTAAGATCATTTTGAGGCTTACTAGTGAACATCTAAGCCACAAAACGCCCACTAGTTCACTAGTAAGATCATTTTGACGCTTACTAGTGAACATATAAGGCCATAAATGTCCCCACTAGTTCACTAGTAAGATCATTTTGACGCTTACTAGTGAACATGTAAGCCACAAAACGCCCAATAGTTCACTAGTAAGATCATTTTGACGCTTACTAGTTGAAATGTAAGCCACAAAACGCCCACTAGTTCACTAGTCAGATCATTTTGACGCTTACTAGTGAACATGTAAGCCACAAAACGCCCAATAGTTCACTAGTAAGATCATTTTGACGCTTACTAGTGAACATGTAAGCCACAAAACGCCCACTAGTTCATTAGTAAGATCATTTTGAGGCTTACTAGTTGACATGTAAGCCGCAAAACGCCCACTAGTTCACTTGTGAGATCATTTTGATGCTTACTAGTGAACATATAAGCCACAAAACGCTCACTAGTTCACTAGTAAGGTCATTTTGATGCTTACTAGTGAACATGTAAGCCACAAAACGCCCACTAGTTCACTAGTAAGATAATTTTGTGGCTTACTAGTTGACATGTAAGCCGCAAAACGCCCACTAGTTCACTCGTAAGATCATTTTGACACTTACTAGTGAACATATAAGCCACAAAACGCTCACTAGTTCACTAGTAATGTCATTTTGACGCTTACTAGTGAACATGTAAGCCACAAAACGCCCACTAGTTCACTAGTAAGATCATTTTGAGGCTTACTAGTTGACATGTAAGCCGCAAAACGCCCACTAGTTCACTCGTAAGATCATTTTGACGCTTACTAGTAAACATATAAGGCCATAAATGTGCCCACTAGTTCACTAGTAAGGTCATTTTGAGGCTTACTAGTGAACATGTAAGCCACAAAACGCCCACTAGTTCACTAGTAAGATCATTTTGAGGCTTACTAGAGAACATGTAAGCCACAAAACGCCCACTAGTTCACTAGTAAGGTCATTTTGATGCTTACTAGTGAACATATAAGGCCACAAAACGCCCACTAGTTCACTAGTAAGATCATTTTGAGGCTTACTCGTGAACATGTAAGCCACAAAACGCCCACGAGATCACTAGTAATATCATTTTGACGCTTACTAGACAAGATGTAAGCCACAAAACGCTCACTAGTTCACTAGTAAGATCATTTTGAGGCTTACTAGAGAACATGTAAGCAACAAAACGCCCACTAGTTCACTAGTAAGGTCATTTTGATGCTTACTAGTGAACATATAAGGCCACAAAACGCCCACTAGTTCACTAGTAAGATCATTTTGAGGCTTACTCGTGAACATGTAAGCCACAAAACGCCCACTAGATCACTAGTAATATCATTTTGACGCTTACTAGACAAGATGTAAGCCACAAAACGCTCACTAGTTCACTAGTAAGGTCATTTTGACGCTTACTAGTGAACATGTAAGCCACAAAACGCCAACTAGTTCACTCGTAAGATCATTTTGACGCTTACTAGTGAACATATGAGGCCATAAATGTGCCCACTAGTTCACTAGTAAGATAATTTTGACGCTTACTAGTGAACATGTAAGCCACAAAACGCCCACTAGTTCATTAGTAAGATCATTTTGAGGCTAACTAGTGAACATGTAAGCCACAAAACGCCCACTAGTTCACTAGGAGGATCATTTTGAGGCTTACTAGTTAACATGTAAGGCCATAAATGTGCCCACTAGTTCACTAGTAATATCATTTTGAGGCTTACTCGTTGACATGTAAGCCACAAAACGCCCACTAGTTCACTAGCAAGGTCATTTTGAGGCTTACTAGTTAACATGTAAGGCCATAAATGTGCCCACTAGTTCACTAGTAAGATCTTTTTGAGGCTTACTAGTTGAAATGTAAGCCACAAAATTGCCCACTAGTTCACTAGTAAGATCATTTTGAGGCTTACTAGTTGACATGTAAGCCGCAAAACGCCCACTATTTCACTCATAAGATCATTTTGACGCTTACTAGTGAACATCTAAGGCCATAAATGTCCCCACTAGTTCACTAGTAAGATAATTTTGAGGCTTACTAGTTGAAATGTAAGCCACAAAACGCCCACTAGTTCACTAGTAAGATCATTTTGAGGCTTACTAGTGAACATTTAAGCCACAAAACGCCCACTAGTTCACTAGTAAGATCATTTTGACGCTTACTAGTGAACATATAAGGCCATAAATGTCCCCACTAGTTCACTAGTAAGATCATTTTGATGCTTACTAGTGAACATGTAAGCCACAAAACGCCCAATAGTTCACTAGTAAGATCATTTTGACGCTTACTAGTTGAAATGTAAGCCACATAACGCCCACTAGTTCACTAGTCAGATCATTTTGACGCTTACTAGTGAACATGTAAGCCACAAAACGCCCAATAGTTCACTAGTAAGATCATTTTGACGCTTACTAGTGAACATGTAAGCCACAAAACGCCCACTAGTTCATTAGTAAGATCATTTTGAGGCTTACTAGTTGACATGTAAGCCGCAAAACGCCCACTAGTTCACTTGTGAGATCATTTTGATGCTTTCTAGTGAACATATAAGCCACAAAACGCTCACTAGTTCACTAGTAAGGTCATTTTGACTCTTACTAGTGAACATGTAAGCCACAAAACGCCCACTAGTTCACTAGTAAGATAATTTTGTGGCTTACTAGTTGACATGTAAGCCGCAAAACGCCCACTAGTTCACTCGTAAGATCATTTTGACACTTACTAGTGAACATATAAGCCACAAAACGCTCACTAGTTCACTAGTAATGTCATTTTGACGCTTACTAGTGAACATGTAAGCCACAAAACGCCCACTAGTTCACTAGTAAGATCATTTTGAGGCTTACTAGTTGACATGTAAGCCGCAAAACGCCCACTAGTTCACTCGTAAGATCATTTTGACGCTTACTAGTGAACATGTAAGCCACAAAACGCTCACTAGTTCACTAGTAATGTCATTTTGACGCTTACTAGTGAACATGTAAGCCACAAAACGCCCACTAGTTCACTAGTAAGATCATTTTGAGGCTTACTAGTGGACATGTAAGCCACAAAACGCCCACTAGTTCACTAGTAAGATCATTTTGACGCTTACTAGTGGATATGTAAGCCACAAAACGCCCACTAGTTCACTAGTAAGATTATTTTGAGGCTTACTAGTGAACATATGAGGCCACAAAACGCCCACTAGTTCACTAGTAAGATCATTTTGAGGCTTACTCGTGAACATGTAAGCCACAAAACGCCCACCAAATCACTAGTAATATCATTTTGACGCTTACTAGACAAGATGTAAGCCACAAAACGCTCACTAGTTCACTAGTAAGGTCATTTTGACGCTTACTAGTGAACATGTAAGCCACAAAACGCCAACTAGTTCACTAATAAGATCATTTTGAGGCTTACTAGTTGACATGTAAGCCGCAAAACGCCCACTAGTTCACTCGTAAGATCATTTTGACGCTTACTAGTGAACATATGAGGCCATAAATGTGCCCACTAGTTCACTAGTAAGATAATTTTGACGCTTACTAGTTAACATGTAAGGCCATAAATGTGCCCACTAGTTCACTAGTAAGATCATTTTGAGGCTTACTCGTTGACATGTAAGCCACAAAACGCCCAATAGTTCACTAGTAAGATCATTTTGACGCTTACTAGTGAACATGTAAGCCACAAAACGCTCACTAGTTCACTAGTAATGTCATTTTGACGCTTACTAGTGAACATGTAAGCCACAAAACGCCCACTAGTTCACTCGTAAGATCATTTTGATGCTTACTAGTGAACATATAAGGCCATAAATGTGCCCATTAGTTCACTAGTAAGATCATTTTGAGGCTTACTAGTTGACATGTAAGCCACAAAACGCCCACTAGTTCATTAGTAAGATCATTTTGAGGCTAACTAGTGAACATGTAAGCCACAAAACGCCCACTAGTTCACTAGGAGGATCATTTTGAGGCTTACTAGTTAACATGTAAGGCCATAAATGTGCCCACTAGTTCACTAGTAATATCATTTTGAGGCTTACTCGTTGACATGTAAGCCACAAAACGCACACTAGTTCACTAGCAAGGTCATTTTGACGCTTACTAGTGAACATGTAAGCCACAAAACGCCCATTAGTTCACTAGTAAGATCATTTTGACGCTTACTAGTGAACATGTAAGCCACAAAACGCTCACTACTTCACTAGTAAGATGATATTGAGGCTTACTAGTGAACATATAAGGCCATAAATGTGCCCACTAGTTCACTAGTAAGATCTTTTTGAGGCTTACTAGTTGAAATGTAAGCCACAAAATTGCCCACTAGTTCACTAGTAAGATCATTTTGAGGCTTACTAGTTGACATGTAAGCCGCAAAACGCCCACTATTTCACTCATAAGATCATTTTGACGCTTACTAGTGAACATCTAAGGCCATAAATGTGCCCACTAGTTCACTAGTAAGATCATTTTTAGGCTTCCTAGTGAACATATAAGGCCATAAATGTCCCCACTAGTTCACTAGTAAGATAATTTTGAGGCTTACTAGTTGAAATGTAAGCCACAAAACGCCCACTAGTTCACTAGTAAGATCATTTTGAGGCTTACTAGTGAACATCTAAGCCACAAAACGCCCACTAGTTCACTAGTAAGATCATTTTGACGCTTACTAGTGAACATATAAGGCCATAAATGTCCCCACTAGTTCACTAGTAAGATCATTTTGACGCTTACTAGTGAACATGTAAGCCACAAAACGCCCAATAGTTCACTAGTAAGATCATTTTGACGCTTACTAGTTGAAATGTAAGCCACAAAACGCCCACTAGTTCACTAGTCAGATCATTTTGACGCTTACTAGTGAACATGTAAGCCACAAAACGCCCAATAGTTCACTAGTAAGATCATTTTGACGCTTACTAGTGAACATGTAAGCCACAAAACGCCCACTAGTTCATTAGTAAGATCATTTTGAGGCTTACTAGTTGACATGTAAGCCGCAAAACGCCCACTAGTTCACTTGTGAGATCATTTTGATGCTTACTAGTGAACATATAAGCCACAAAACGCTCACTAGTTCACTAGTAAGGTCATTTTGATGCTTACTAGTGAACATGTAAGCCACAAAACGCCCACTAGTTCACTAGTAAGATAATTTTGTGGCTTACTAGTTGACATGTAAGCCGCAAAACGCCCACTAGTTCACTCGTAAGATCATTTTGACACTTACTAGTGAACATATAAGCCACAAAACGCTCACTAGTTCACTAGTAATGTCATTTTGACGCTTACTAGTGAACATGTAAGCCACAAAACGCCCACTAGTTCACTAGTAAGATCATTTTGAGGCTTACTAGTTGACATGTAAGCCGCAAAACGCCCACTAGTTCACTAGTAAGATCATTTTGAGGCTTACTAGTTGACATGTAAGCCGCAAAACGCCCACTAGTTCACTCGTAAGATCATTTTGACGCTTACTAGTAAACATATAAGGCCATAAATGTGCCCACTAGTTCACTAGTAAGGTCATTTTGAGGCTTACTAGTGAACATGTAAGCCACAAAACGCCCACTAGTTCACTAGTAAAATCATTTTGAGGCTTACTAGAGAACATGTAAGCCACAAAACGCCCACTAGTTCACTAGTAAGGTCATTTTGATGCTTACTAGTGAACATATAAGGCCACAAAACGCCCACTAGTTCACTAGTAAGATCATTTTGAGGCTTACTCGTGAACATGTAAGCCACAAAACGCCCACGAGATCACTAGTAATATCATTTTGACGCTTACTAGACAAGATGTAAGCCACAAAACGCTCACTAGTTCACTAGTAAGGTCATTTTGACGCTTACTAGTGAACATGTAAGCCACAAAACGCCAACTAGTTCACTCATAAGATCATTTTGACGCTTACTAGTGAACATATGAGGCCATAGATGTGCCCACTAGTTCACTAGTAAGATAATTTTGACGCTTACTAGTGAACATGTAAGCCACAAAACGCCCACTAGTTCATTAGTAAGATCATTTTGAGGCAAACTAGTGAACATGTAAGCCACAAAACGCCCACTAGTTCACTAGGAGGATCATTTTGAGGCTTACTAGTTAACATGTAAGGCCATAAATGTGCCCACTAGTTCACTAGTAAGATCATTTTGAGGCTTACTAGTTGACATGTAAGCCGCAAAACGCCCACTAGTTCACTAGTAAGGTCATTTTGACGCTTACTTGTGAACATATAAGCCACAAAACGCTCACTAGTTCACTAGTAAGGTCATTTTGACGCTTACTAGTGAACATATAAGCCACAAAACGCTCACTAGTTCACTAGTAAGGTCATTTTGACGCTTACTAGTGAACATGTAAGCCACAAAACGCTCACTAGTTCACTAGTAATGTCATTTTGACACTTACTAGTAAACATGTAAGCCACAAAACGCCCACTAGTTCACTAGTAAGATCATTTTGAGGCTTACTAGTGAACATGTAAGCCACAAAACGCCCACTAGTTCACTAGTAAGGTCATTTTGAGGCTTACTCGTGAACATGTAAGCCACAAAACGCCCACGAGATCACTAGTAATATCATTTTGACGCTTACTAGACAAGATGTAAGCCACAAAACGCTCACTAGTTCACTAGTAAGGTCATTTTGACGCTTACTAGTGAACATGTAAGCCACAAAACGCCAACTAGTTCACTCATAAGATCATTTTGACGCTTACTAGTGAACATATGAGGCCATAAATGTGCCCACTAGTTCACTAGTAAGATAATTTTGACGCTTACTAGTGAACATGTAAGCCACAAAACGCCCACTAGTTCATTAGTAAGATCATTTTGAGGCTAACTAGTGAACATGTAAGCCACAAAACGCCCACTAGTTCACTAGGAGGATCATTTTGAGGCTTACTAGTTAACATGTAAGGCCATAAATGTGCCCACTAGTTCACTAGTAAGATCATTTTGAGGCTTACTAGTTGACATGTAAGCCGCAAAACGCCCACTAGTTCACTAGTAAGGTCATTTTGACGCTTACTAGTGAACATGTAAGCCACAAAACGCCCACTAGTTCACTAGTAAGATAATTTTGTGGCTTACTAGTTGACATGTAAGCCGCAAAACGCCCACTAGTTCACTCGTAAGATCATTTTGACACTTACTAGTGAACATATAAGCCACAAAACGCTCACTAGTTCACTAGTAATGTCATTTTGACGCTTACTAGTGAACATGTAAGCCACAAAACGCCCACTAGTTCACTAGTAAGATCATTTTGAGGCTTACTAGTTGACATGTAAGCCGCAAAACGCCCACTAGTTCACTCGTAAGATCATTTTGACGCTTACTAGTAAACATATAAGGCCATAAATGTGCCCACTAGTTCACTAGTAAGGTCATTTTGAGGCTTACTAGTGAACATGTAAGCCACAAAACGCCCACTAGTTCACTAGTAAGATCATTTTGAGGCTTACTAGAGAACATGTAAGCCACAAAACGCCCACTAGTTCACCAGTAAGGTCATTTTGATGCTTACTAGTGAACATATAAGGCCACAAAACGCCCACTAGTTCACTAGTAAGATCATTTTGAGGCTTACTCGTGAACATGTAAGCCACAAAACGCCCACGAGATCACTAGTAATATCATTTTGACGCTTACTAGACAAGATGTAAGCCACAAAACGCTCACTAGTTCACTAGTAAGGTCATTTTGACGCTTACTAGTGAACATGTAAGCCACAAAACGCCAACTAGTTCACTCATAAGATCATTTTGACGCTTACTAGTGAACATATGAGGCCATAGATGTGCCCACTAGTTCACTAGTAAGATAATTTTGACGCTTACTAGTGAACATGTAAGCCACAAAACGCCCACTAGTTCATTAGTAAGATCATTTTGAGGCTAACTAGTGAACATGTAAGCCACAAAACGCCCACTAGTTCACTAGGAGGATCATTTTGAGGCTTACTAGTTAACATGTAAGGCCATAAATGTGCCCACTAGTTCACTAGTAAGATCATTTTGAGGCTTACTAGTTGACATGTAACCCGCAAAACGCCCACTAGTTCACTAGTAAGGTCATTTTGACGCTTACTAGTGAACATATAAGCCACAAAACGCTCACTAGTTCACTAGTAAGATCATTTTGACGCTTACTAGTGAACCTGTAAGCCACAAAACGCTCACTACTTCACTAGTAAGATCATTTTGAGGCTTACTAGTGAACATATAATACCATAAATGTGCCCACTAGTTCACTAGTAAGATCTTTTTGAGGCTTACTAGTTGAAATGTAAGCCACAAAATTGCCCACTAGTTCACTAGTAAGATCATTTTGAGGCTTACTAGTTGACATGTAAGCCGCAAAACGCCCACTATTTCACTCATAAGATCATTTTGACGCTTACTAGTGAACATCTAAGGCCATAAATGTGCCCACTGGTTCACTAGTAAGATCATTTTGACGCTTACTAGTGAACATATAAGGCCATAAATGTCCCCACTAGTTCACTAGTAAGATCATTTTGACGCTTACTAGTGAACATGTAAGCCACAAAACGCCCAATAGTTCACTAGTAAGATCATTTTGACGCTTACTAGTTGAAATGTAAGCCACAAAACGCCCACTAGTTCACTAGTCAGATCATTTTGACGCTTACTAGTGAACATGTAAGCCACAAAACGCCCATTAGTTCACTAGTAAGATCATTTTGACGCTTACTAGTGAACATGTAAGCCACAAAACGCTCACTACTTCACTAGTAAGATCATATTGAGGCTTACTAGTGAACATATAAGGCCATAAATGTGCCCACTAGTTCACTAGTAAGATCTTTTTGAGGCTTACTAGTTGAAATGTAAGCCACAAAATTGCCCACTAGTTCACTAGTAAGATCATTTTGAGGCTTACTAGTTGACATGTAAGCCGCAAAACGCCCACTATTTCACTCATAAGATCATTTTGACGCTTACTAGTGAACATCTAAGGCCATAAATGTGCCCACTAGTTCACTAGTAAGATCATTTTTAGGCTTCCTAGTGAACATATAAGGCCATAAATGTCCCCACTAGTTCACTAGTAAGATAATTTTGAGGCTTACTAGTTGAAATGTAAGCCACAAAACGCCCACTAGTTCACTAGTAAGATCATTTTGAGGCTTACTAGTGAACATTTAAGCCACAAAACGCCCACTAGTTCACTAGTAAGATCATTTTGACGCTTACTAGTGAACATATAAGGCCATAAATGTCCCCACTAGTTCACTAGTAAGATCATTTTGACGCTTACTAGTGAACATGTAAGCCACAAAACGCCCAATAGTTCACTAGTAAGATCATTTTGACGCTTACTAGTTGAAATGTAAGCCGCAAAACGCCCACTATTTCACTTGTGAGATCATTTTGATGCTTTCTAGTGAACATATAAGCCACAAAACGCTCACTAGTTCACTAGTAAGGTCATTTTGACTCTTACTAGTGAACATGTAAGCCACAAAACGCCCACTAGTTCACTAGTAAGATAATTTTGTGGCTTACTAGTTGACATGTAAGCCGCAAAACGCCCACTAGTTCACTCGTAAGATCATTTTGACACTTACTAGTGAACATATAAGCCACAAAACGCTCACTAGTTCACTAGTAATGTCATTTTGACGCTTACTAGTGAACATGTAAGCCACAAAACGCCCACTAGTTCACTAGTAAGATCATTTTGAGGCTTACTAGTTGACATGTAAGCCGCAAAACGCCCACTAGTTCACTCGTAAGATCATTTTGATGCTTACTAGTGAACATGTAAGCCACAAAACGCTCACTAGTTCACTAGTAATGTCATTTTGACGCTTACTAGTGAACATGTAAGCCACAAAACGCCCACTAGTTCACTAGTAAGATCATTTTGAGGCTTACTAGTGGACATGTAAGCCACAAAACGCCCACTAGTTCACTAGTAAGATCATTTTGACGCTTACTAGTGGATATGTAAGCCACAAAACGCCCACTAGTTCACTAGTAAGATTATTTTGAGGCTTACTAGTGAACATATAAGGCCACAAAACGCCCACTAGTTCACTAGTAAGATCATTTTGAGGCTTACTCGTGAACATGTAAGCCACAAAACGCCCACCAAATCACTAGTAATATCATTTTGACGCTTACTAGACAAGATGTAAGCCACAAAACGCTCACTAGTTCACTAGTAAGGTCATTTTGACGCTTACTAGTGAACATGTAAGCCACAAAACGCCAACTAGTTCACTAATAAGATCATTTTGAGGCTTACTAGTTGACATGTAAGCCGCAAAACGCCCACTAGTTCACTCGTAAGATCATTTTGACGCTTACTAGTGAACATATGAGGCCATAAATGTGCCCACTAGTTCACTAGTAAGATAATTTTGACGCTTACTAGTTAACATGTAAGGCCATAAATGTGCCCACTAGTTCACTAGTAAGATCATTTTGAGGCTTACTCGTTGACATGTAAGCCACAAAACGCCCAATAGTTCACTAGTAAGATCATTTTGACGCTTACTAGTGAACATGTAAGCCACAAAACGCTCACTAGTTCACTAGTAATGTCATTTTGACGCTTACTAGTGAACATGTAAGCCACAAAACGCCCACTAGTTCAGTAGTAAGATCATTTTGACGCTTACTAGTGAACATGTAAGCCACAAAACGCCCACTAGTTCACTAGTAAGATCATTTTGAGGCTTACTAGTTGACATGTAAGCCGCAAAACGCCCACTAGTTCACTCGTAAGATCATTTTGATGCTTACTAGTGAACATATAAGGCCATAAATGTGCCCATTAGTTCACTAGTAAGATCATTTTGAGGCTTACTAGAGAACATGTAAGCCACAAAACGCCCACTAGTTCACTAGTAAGGTCATTTTGATGCTTACTAGTGAACATATAAGGCCACAAAACGCCCACTAGTTCACTAGTAAGATCATTTTGAGGCTTACTCGTGAACATGTAAGCCACAAAACGCCCACTAGATCACTAGTAATATCATTTTGACGCTTACTAGACAAGATGTAAGCCACAAAACGCTCACTAGTTCACTAGTAAGGTCATTTTGACGCTTACTAGTGAACATGTAAGCCACAAAACGCCAACTAGTTCACTCGTAAGATCATTTTGACGCTTACTAGTGAACATATGAGGCCATAAATGTGCCCACTAGTTCACTAGTAAGATAATTTTGACGCTTACTAGTGAACATGTAAGCCACAAAACGCCCACTAGTTCATTAGTAAGATCATTTTGAGGCTAACTAGTGAACATGTAAGCCACAAAACGCCCACTAGTTCACTAGGAGGATCATTTTGAGGCTTACTAGTTAACATGTAAGGCCATAAATGTGCCCACTAGTTCACTAGTAATATCATTTTGAGGCTTACTCGTTGACATGTAAGCCACAAAACGCCCACTAGTTCACTAGCAAGGTCATTTTGACGCTTACTAGTGAACATGTAAGCCACAAAACGTTCATTAGTTCACTAGTAAGATCATTTTGACGCTTACTAGTGAACATGTAAGCCACAAAACGCTCACTACTTCACTAGTAAGATCATATTGAGGCTTACTAGTGAACATATAAGGCCATAAATGTGCCCACTAGTTCACTAGTAAGATCTTTTTGAGGCTTACTAGTTGAAATGTAAGCCACAAAATTGCCCACTAGTTCACTAGTAAGATCATTTTGAGGCTTACTAGTTGACATGTAAGCCGCAAAACGCCCACTATTTCACTCATAAGATCATTTTGACGCTTACTAGTGAACATCTAAGGCCATAAATGTGCCCACTAGTTCACTAGTAAGATCATTTTTAGGCTTCCTAGTGAACATATAAGGCCATAAATGTCCCCACTAGTTCACTAGTAAGATAATTTTGAGGCTTACTAGTTGAAATGTAAGCCACAAAACGCCCACTAGTTCACTAGTAAGATCATTTTGAGGCTTACTAGTGAACATTTAAGCCACAAAACGCCCACTAGTTCACTAGTAAGATCATTTTGACGCTTACTAGTGAACATATAAGGCCATAAATGTCCCCACTAGTTCACTAGTAAGATCATTTTGACGCTTACTAGTGAACATGTAAGCCACAAAACGCCCAATAGTTCACTAGTAAGATCATTTTGACGCTTACTAGTTAAAATGTAAGCCACAAAACGCCCACTAGTTCACTAGTCAGATCATTTTGACGCTTACTAGTGAACATGTAAGCCACAAAACGCCCATTAGTTCACTAGTAAGATCATTTTGACGCTTACTAGTGAACATGTAAGCCACAAAACGCCCACTAGTTCATTAGTAAGATCATTTTGAGGCTTACTAGTTGACATGTAAGCCGCAAAACGCCCACTAGTTCACTTGTGAGATCATTTTGATGCTTTCTAGTGAACATATAAGCGTCAAAACGCTCACTAGTTCACTAGTAAGGTCATTTTGACTCTTACTAGTGAACATGTAAGCCACAAAACGCCCACTAGTTCACTAGTAAGATAATTTTGTGGCTTACTAGTTGACATGTAAGCCGCAAAACGCCCACTAGTTCACTCGTAAGATCATTTTGACACTTACTAGTGAACATATAAGCCACAAAACGCTCACTAGTTCACTAGTAATGTCATTTTGACGCTTACTAGTGAACATGTAAGCCACAAAACGCCCACTAGTTCACTAGTAAGATCATTTTGAGGCTTACTAGTTGACATGTAAGCCGCAAAACGCCCACTAGTTCACTCGTAAGATCATTTTGACGCTTACTAGTGAACATGTAAGCCACAAAACGCTCACTAGTTCACTAGTAATGTCATTTTGACGCTTACTAGTGAACATGTAAGCCACAAAACGCCCACTAGTTCATTAGTAAGATCATTTTGAGGCTTACTAGTTGACATGTAAGCCGCAAAACGCCCACTAGTTCACTTGTGAGATCATTTTGATGCTTTCTAGTGAACATATAAGCCACAAAACGCTCACTAGTTCACTAGTAAGGTCATTTTGACTCTTACTAGTGAACATGTAAGCCACAAAACGCCCACTAGTTCACTAGTAAGATAATTTTGTGGCTTACTAGTTGACATGTAAGCCGCAAAACGCCCACTAGTTCACTCGTAAGATCATTTTGACACTTACTAGTGAACATATAAGCCACAAAACGCTCACTAGTTCACTAGTAATGTCATTTTGACGCTTACTAGTGAACATGTAAGCCACAAAACGCCCACTAGTTCACTAGTAAGATCATTTTGAGGCTTACTAGTTGACATGTAAGCCGCAAAACGCCCACTAGTTCACTCGTAAGATCATTTTGACGCTTACTAGTGAACATGTAAGCCACAAAACGCTCACTAGTTCACTAGTAATGTCATTTTGACGCTTACTAGTGAACATGTAAGCCACAAAACGCCCACTAGTTCACTAGTAAGATCATTTTGACGCTTACTAGTGGACATGTAAGCCACAAAACGCCCACTAGTTCACTAGTAAGATCATTTTGACGCTTACTAGTGGATATGTAAGCCACAAAACGCCCACTAGTTCACTAGTAAGATTATTTTGAGGCTTACTAGTGAACATATAAGGCCACAAAACGCCCACTAGTTCACTAGTTAGATCATTTTGAGGCTTACTCGTGAACATGTAAGCCACAAAACGCCCACCAAATCACTAGTAATATCATTTTGACGCTTACTAGACAAGATGTAAGCCACAAAACGCTCACTAGTTCACTAGTAAGGTCATTTTGACGCTTACTAGTGAACATGTAAGCCACAAAACGCCAACTAGTTCACTAATAAGATCATTTTGAGGCTTACTAGTTGACATGTAAGCCGCAAAACGCCCACTAGTTCACTCGTAAGATCATTTTGACGCTTACTAGTGAACATATAAGGCCATAAATGTGCCCATTAGTTCACTAGTAAGATCATTTTGAGGCTTACTAGTTGACATGTAAGCCACAAAACGCCCACTAGTTCACTAGTAAGATCATTTTGACGATTACTAGTGAACATGTAAGCCACAAAACGCCCACTAGTTCACTAGTAAGATCATTTTGAGGCTTACTAGTTGACATGTAAGCCACAAAACGCTCACTAGTTCACTAGTAAGTTCATTTTGACGCTTACTAGTGAACATGTAAGCCACAGAACGCCCACTAGTTCACTAGTAAGATCATTTTGAGGCTTACTAGTGAACATATAAGGCCACAAAACGCCCACTAGTTCACTAGTAAGATCATTTTGAGGCTTACTAGTTAACATGTAAGCCACAAAACGCCCAATAGTTCACTAGTAAGATCATTTTGACGCTTACTAGTGAACATGTAAGCCACAAAACGCTCACTAGTTCACTAGTAATGTCATTTTGACGCTTACTAGTGAACATGTAAGCCACAAAACGCCCACTAGTTCAGTAGTAAGATCATTTTGACGCTTACTAGTGAACATGTAAGCCACAAAACGCCCACTAGTTCACTAGTAAGATCATTTTGAGGCTTACTAGTTGACATGTAAGCCGCAAAACGCCCACTAGTTCACTCGTAAGATCATTTTGATGCTTACTAGTGAACATATAAGGCCATAAATGTGCCCATTAGTTCACTAGTAAGATCATTTTGAGGCTTACTAGTTGACATGTAAGCCACAAAACGCCCACTAGTTCACTAGTAAGATCATTTTGACGATTACTAGTGAACATGTAAGCCACAAAACGCCCACTAGTTCACTAGTAAGATCATTTTGAGGCTTACTAGTTGACATGTAAGCCACAAAACGCTCACTAGTTCACTAGTAAGTTCATTTTGACGCTTACTAGTGAACATGTAAGCCACAGAACGCCCACTAGTTCACTAGTAAGATCATTTTGAGGCTTACTAGTGAACATATAAGGCCACAAAACGCCCACTAGTTCACTAGTAAGATCATTTTGAGGCTTACTAGTTGACATGTAAGCCACAAAACGCCCACTAGTTCACTAGTAAGATTATTTTGAGGCTTATTAGTGAACATGTAAGCCGCAAAACGCCCACTAGTTCACTCGTAAGATCATTTTGACGCTTACTAGTGAACATATAAGGCCCTAAATGTGCCCACTAGTTCACTAGTAATGTCATTTTGATGCTTACTAGTGAACGTGTAAGCCACTAAACGCTCACTAGTTCACTACTAAGGTCATTTTGACGCTTACTAGTGAACATATAAGGCCATAAATGTGCCCACTATTTCACTAGTAAGATCATTTTGAGGCTTACGAGTGAACATGTAAGCCACAAAACGCCCACGAGTTCACTAGTAAGATCATTTTGATGCGTACTAGTGAACATTTAAGCCACAAAACGCTCACTAGTTCACTAGTAAGATCATTTTGATGCGTACTAGTGAACATATGACATGTAAGCCACAAAACGCCCACTAGTTCACTAGTAAGATCATTTTGAGGCTTTCTAGTGAACATGTAAGCCACAAAACGCCCACTAGTTCACTAGTAAGGTCATTTTGACGCTTACTAGTGAACATATAAGGCCATAAATGTGCCCACTAGTTCACTAGTAAGATCATTTTGAGGCTTACTAGTTGACATGTAAGCCACAAAACGCCCACTAGTTCACTAGTAACATCATCTTGAGGCTTACTAGTTGACATGTAAGCCACAAAACGCCCACTAGTTCACTAGTAAGATCATTTTGAGGCTTACTAGTTGACATGTAAGCCACAAAACGCTCACTAGTTCACTAGTAAGTTCATTTTGACGCTTACTAGTGAACATGTAAGCCACAACGCCCACTTGTTCACTAGTAAGATCATTTTGAGGCTTACTAGTGAACATATAAGGCCACAAAACGCCCACTAGTTCACTAGTAAGATCATTTTGAGGCTTACTAGTGAACATGTAAGCCACAAAACGCCCACGAGTTCACTAGTAAGATCATTTTGATGCGTACTAGTGAACATTTAAGCCACAAAACGCTCACTAGTTCACTAGTAAGATCATTTTGATGCGTACTAGTGAACATATGACATGTAAGCCACAAAACGCCCACTAGTTCACTAGTAAGATCATTTTGAGGCTTTCTAGTGAACATGTAAGCCACAAAACGCCCACTAGTTCACTAGTAAGGTCATTTTGACGCTTACTAGTGAACATATAAGGCCATAAATGTGCCCACTAGTTCACTAGTAACATCATCTTGAGGCTTACTAGTTGACATGTAAGCCACAAAACGCCCACTAGTTCACTAGTAAGATCATTTTGAGGCTTACTAGTTGACATGTAAGCCACAAAACGCTCACTAGTTCACTAGTAAGTTCATTTTGACGCTTACTAGTGAACATGTAAGCCACAACGCCCACTAGTTCACTAGTAAGATCATTTTGAGGCTTACTAGTGAACATATAAGGCCACAAAACGCCCACTAGTTCACTAGTAAGATCATTTTGAGGCTTACTAGTTGACATGTAAGCCACAAAACGCCCACTAGTTCACTAGTAAGATTATTTTGAGGCTTATTAGTGAACATATAAGGCCATAAATGTGCCCACTACTTCACTAGTAAAATCATTTTGAGGCTTCCTAGTGAACATATAAGGCCATAAATGTCCCCACTAGTTCACTAGTAAGATCATTTTGAGGCTTACTAGTTGACATGTAAGCCACAAAACGGCCACAAGTTCACTAGTAAGATCATTTTGAGGCTTACTAGAGAACATGTAAGCCACAAAACTCCCAGTAGTTCACTAGTTAGATCATTTTGACGCTTACTAGTGAACATATAAGGCCACAAAACGCCCACTAGTTCACTAGTAAGATCATTTTGAGGCTTACTAGTTGACATGTAAGCCACAAAACGCCCACTATTTCACTAGTAAGGTCATTTTGAGGCTTACTAGTGAACATGTAAGCCACAAAACGGCCACTAGTTCACTAGTAAGATCATTTTGAGGCTTACTAGTGAACATGTAAGCCACAAAACGCCCACTAGTTCACTAGTAAGGTCATTTTGACGCTTACTAGTGAACTTATAAGGCCACAAAAAGCCCACTAGTTCACTAGTAAGATCGTTTTGAGGCTTACTAGTTGACATGTAAGCCACAAAACGCCCACTAGTTCACTAGTAAGATCATTTTGAGGCTTACTAGTGAACGTGTAAGCCGCAAAACGCCCACTAGTTCACTAGTAAGATCATTTTAAGGCTTACGAGTGAACATGTAAGCAACAAAACGCCCACGAGTTCACTAGTAAGATCATTTTGATGCGTACTAGTGAACATTTAAGCCACAAAACGCTCACTAGTTCACTAGTAAGATCATTTTGATGCGTACTAGTGAACATGTAAGCCACAGAACGCCCACTAGTTCACTAGTAAGATCATTTTGAGGCTTACTAGTGAACATATAAGGCCACAAAACGCCCACTAGTTCACTAGTAAGATCATTTTGAGGCTTACTAGTTGACATGTAAGCCACAAAACGCCCACTAGTTCACTAGTAAGATTATTTTGAGGCTTATTAGTGAACATGTAAGCCGCAAAACGCCCACTAGTTCACTCGTAAGATCATTTTGACGCTTACTAGTGAACATATAAGGCCCTAAATGTGCCCACTAGTTCACTAGTAATGTCATTTTGACGCTTACTAGTGAACATGTAAGCCACTAAACGCTCACTAGTTCACTAGTAATGTCATTTTGACGCTTACTAGTGAACATCTAAGCCACAAAACGCCCACTAGTTCACTAGTAAGATCATTTTTACGCTAACTAGTGAACATGTAAGCCACAAAACGCTCACTAGTTTACTAGGAAGGTCATTTTGACGCTTACTAGTGAACATATAAGCCACAAAACGCTCACTAGATCACTAGTAAGGTCATTTTGACGCTTACTAGTGAACATGTAAGCCACAGAACGCCCACTAGTTCACTAGTAAGATCATTTTGAGGCTTACTAGTGAACATATAAGGCCACAAAACGCCCACTAGTTCACTAGTAAGATCATTTTGAGGCTTACTAGTTGACATGTAAGCCACAAAACGCCCACTACTTCACTAGGAGGATCATTTTGAGGCTTACGAGTGAACATGTAAGCCACAAAACGCCCAGGAGTTCACTAGTAAGATTATTTTGAGGCTTATTAGTGAACATGTAAGGCCATAAATGTGCCCACTAGTTCACTAGTAAGATCATTTTGAGGCTTCCTAGTGAACATATAAGGCCATAAATGTCCCCACTAGTTCACTAGTAAGATCATTTTGAGGCTTACTAGTTGACATGTAAGCCACAAAATGGCCACTAGTTCACTAGTAAGATCATTTTGAGGCTTACTAGAGAACATGTAAGCCACAAAACGCCCACTAGTTCACTAGTAAGATCATTTTGAGGCCTACTAGTGAACATATAAGGCCACAAAACGCCCACTAGTTCACTAGTAAGATCATTTTGAGGCTTACTAGTTGACATGTAAGCCACAAAACGCCCACTAGTTCACTAGTAAGGTCATTTTGAGGCTTACTAGTGAACATGTAAGCCACAAAACGGCCACTAGTTCACTAGTAAGATCATTTTGAGGCTTACTAGTGAACATGTAAGCCACAAAACGCCCACTAGTTCACTAGTAAGGTCATTTTGACGCTTACTAGTGAACTTATAAGGCCACAAAAAGCCAACTAGTTCACTAGTAAGAATGTTTTGAGGCTTACTAGTTGACATGTAAGCCACAAAACGCCCAGTAGTTCACTAGTAAGATCATTTTGAGGCTTACTAGTGAACGTGTAAGCCGCAAAACGCCCACTAGTTCACTAATAAGATCATTTTAAGGCTTAATAGTTGACATGTAAGCCACAAAACGCCCACTAGTTCACTAGTAACATCATTTTGAGGCTTACGAGTGAACATGTAAGCCACAAAACGCTCACTAGTTCACTAGTAAGATCATTTTGATGCGTACTAGTGAACATATGACATGTAAGCCACAAAACGCCCACTAGTTCACGAGTAAGATCATTTTGAGGCTTTCTAGTGAACATGTAAGCCACAAAATGCCCACTAGTTCACTAGTAAGATCATTTTGACGCTTACTAGTGAACATGTAAGCCACAAAACGCCCACTAGTTCACTAGTAAGGTCATTTTGACGCTTACTAGTGAGCATATAAGGCCATAAATGTGCCCACTAGTTCACTAGTAAGATCATTTTGAGGCTTACTAGTGAACATATAAGGCCACAAAACGCCCACTAGTTCACTAGTAAGATCATTTTGAGGCTTACTAGTTGACATGTAAGCCACAAAACGCCCACTAGTTCACTAGTAAGATTATTTTGAGGCTTATTAGTGAACATGTAAGCCGCAAAACGCCCACTAGTTCACTTGTAAGATCATTTTGACGCTTACTAGTGAACATATAAGGCCCTAAATGTGCCCACTAGTTCACTAGTAATGTCATTTTGACGCTTACTAGTGAACATGTAAGCCACTAAACGCTCACTAGTTCACTACTAAGGTCATTTTGACGCTTACTAGTGAACATATAAGGCCATAAATGTGCCCACTAGTTCACTAGTAAGATCATTTTGAGGCTTACTAGTGAACATCTAAGCCACAAAACGCCCACTAGTTCACTAGTAATGTCATTTTGACGCTTACGAGTGAACATGTAAGCCACAAAACGCCCAGGAGTTCACTAGTAAGATTATTTTGAGGCTTATTAGTGAACATGTAAGGCCATAAATGTGCCCACTAGTTCACTAGTAAGATCATTTTGAGGCTTCCTAGTGAACATATAAGGCCATAAATGTCCCCACTAGTTCACTAGTAAGATCATTTTGAGGCTTACTAGTTGACATGTAAGCCACAAAATGGCCACTAGTTCACTAGTAAGATCATTTTGAGGCTTACTAGAGAACATGTAAGCCACAAAACGCCCACTAGTTCACTAGTAAGATCATTTTGAGGCCTACTAGTGAACATATAAGGCCACAAAACGCCCACTAGTTCACTAGTAAGATCATTTTGAGGCTTACTAGTTGACATGTAAGCCACAAAACGCCCACTAGTTCACTAGTAAGGTCATTTTGAGGCTTACTAGTGAACATGTAAGCCACAAAACGGCCACTAGTTCACTAGTAAGATCATTTTGAGGCTTACTAGTGAACATGTAAGCCACAAAACGCCCACTAGTTCACTAGTAAGGTCATTTTGACGCTTACTAGTGAACTTATAAGGCCACAAAAAGCCAACTAGTTCACTAGTAAGAATGTTTTGAGGCTTACTAGTTGACATGTAAGCCACAAAACGCCCAGTAGTTCACTAGTAAGATCATTTTGAGGCTTACTAGTGAACGTGTAAGCCGCAAAACGCCCACTAGTTCACTAATAAGATCATTTTAAGGCTTAATAGTTGACATGTAAGCCACAAAACGCCCACTAGTTCACTAGTAACATCATTTTGAGGCTTACGAGTGAACATGTAAGCCACAAAACGCCCAGGAGTTCACTAGTAAGATAATTTTGACGCTTACTAGTGAACACGTAAGCCACAAAACGCCCACGAGTTCACTAGTAAGATCATTTTGATGCGTACTAGTGAACATTTAAGCCACAAAACGCTCACTAGTTCACTAGTAAGATCATTTTGATGCGTACTAGTGAACATATGACATGTAAGCCACAAAACGCCCACTAGTTCACGAGTAAGATCATTTTGAGGCTTTCTAGTGAACATGTAAGCCACAAAATGCCCACTAGTTCACTAGTAAGATCATTTTGACGCTTACTAGTGAACATGTAAGCCACAAAACGCCCACTAGTTCACTAGTAAGGTCATTTTGACGCTTACTAGTGAGCATATAAGGCCATAAATGTGCCCACTAGTTCACTAGTAAGATCATTTTGAGGCTTACTAGTTGACATGTAAGCCACAAAACGCCCACTAGTTCACTAGTAACATCATCTTGAGGCTTACTAGTTGACATGTAAGCCACAAAACGCCCACTAGTTCACTAGTAAGATCATTTTGAGGCTTACTAGTTGACATGTAAGCCACAAAACGCTCACTAGTTCACTAGTAAGTTCATTTTGACGCTTACTAGTGAACATGTAAGCCACAGAACGCCCACTAGTTCACTAGTAAGATCATTTTGAGGCTTACTAGTGAACATATAAGGCCACAAAACGCCCACTAGTTCACTAGTAAGATCATTTTGAGGCTTACTAGTTGACATGTAAGCCACAAAACGCCCACTAGTTCACTAGTAAGATTATTTTGAGGCTTATTAGTGAACATGTAAGCCGCAAAACGCCCACTAGTTCACTCGTAAGATCATTTTGACGCTTACTAGTGAACATATAAGGCCCTAAATGTGCCCACTAGTTCACTAGTAATGTCATTTTGACGCTTACTAGTGAACATGTAAGCCACTAAACGCTCACTAGTTCACTACTAAGGTCATTTTGACGCTTACTAGTGAACATATAAGGCCATAAATGTGCCCACTAGTTCACTAGTAAGATCATTTTGAGGCTTACTAGTGAACATCTAAGCCACAAAACGCCCACTAGTTCACTAGTAAGATCATTTTGAGGCTTACTAGTGAACATCTAAGCCACAAAACGCCCACTAGTTCACTAGTAAGATCATTTTTACGCTAACTAGTGAACATGTAAGCCACAAAACGCTCACTAGTTTACTAGGAAGGTCATTTTGACGCTTACTAGTGAACATATAAGCCACAAAACGCTCACTAGATCACTAGTAAGGTCATTTTGACGCTTACTAGTGAACATGTAAGCCACAAAACGCCCACTCGTTCACTAGTAAGATCATTTTGACGCTTATTCGTGAACATGTAAGCCACAAAACGCCCACTAGTTCACTAGTAAGATCATTTTGAGGCTTACTAGTGAACATGTAAGCCACAAAACGCCCACTAGTTCACTAGTAAGATGATTTTGAGGCTAACTAGTGAACATGTAAGCCACAAAACGCCCACTACTTCACTAGGAGGATCATTTTGAGGCTTACGAGTGAACATGTAAGCCACAAAACGCCCAGGAGTTCACTAGTAAGATAATTTTGACGCTTACTAGTGAACACGTAAGCCACAAAACGCCCACGAGTTCACTAGTAAGATCATTTTGATGCGTACTAGTGAACATTTAAGCCACAAAACGCTCACTAGTTAACTAGTAAGATCATTTTGATGCGTACTAGTGAACATATGACATGTAAGCCACAAAACGCCCACGAGTTCACGAGTAAGATCATTTTGAGGCTTTCTAGTGAACATGTAAGCCACAAAACGCCCACTAGTTCACTAGTAAGGTCATTTTGACGCTTACTAGTGAACATATAAGGCCATAAATGTGCCCACTAGTTCACTAGTAAGATCATTTTGAGGCTTACTAGTTGACATGTAAGCCACAAAACGCCCACTAGTTCACTAGTAACATCATCTTGAGGCTTACTAGTTGACATGTAAGCCACAAAACGCCCACTAGTTCACTAGTAAGATCATTTTGAGGCTTACTAGTTGACATGTAAGCCACAAAACGCTCACTAGTTCACTAGTAAGTTCATTTTGACGCTTACTAGTGAACATGTAAGCCACAGAACGCCCACTAGTTCACTAGTAAGATCATTTTGAGGCTTACTAGTGAACATATAAGGCCACAAAACGCCCACTAGTTCACTAGTAAGATCATTTTGAGGCTTACTAGTTGACATGTAAGCCACAAAACGCCCACTAGTTCACTAGTAAGATTATTTTGAGGCTTATTAGTGAACATGTAAGCCGCAAAACGCCCACTAGTTCACTCGTAAGATCATTTTGACGCTTACTAGTGAACATATAAGGCCCTAAATGTGCCCACTAGTTCACTAGTATGTCATTTTGACGCTTACTAGTGAACGTGTAAGCCACTAAACGCTCACTAGTTCACTAGTAAGATCATTTTGAGGCTTACTAGTGAACATATAAGCCACAAAACGCCCACTAGTTCACTAGTAAGATCATTTTGAGGCTTACTAGAGAACATGTAAGCCACAAAACGCCCACTAGTTCACTAGTAAGATCATTTTGAGGCTTACTAGTGAACATTTAAGCCACAAAACGCTCACTAGTTCACTAGTAAGATCATTTTGATGCGTACTAGTGAACATGTAAGCCAAAAAACGCCCACTAGTTCACTAGTAAGATCATTTTGATGCTTACTAGTGAACATGTAAGCCACAAAACGCCCACTAGTTCACTAGTAAGATCATTTTGACGCTTACTAGTGAACATGTAAGCCACAAAACGCCCACTAGTAAGATCATTTTTACACTTACTAGTGAACATGTATGCCACAAAACGCTCACTAGTTTACTAGTAAGGTCATCTTGACGCTTACTAGTGAACATATAAGCCACAAAACGCTCACTAGTTCACTAGTAAGGTCATTTTGACGCTTACTAGTGAACATGTAAGCCACAAAACGCCCACTCGTTCACTAGTAAGATCATTTTGACGCTTACTAGTGAACATGTAAGCCACAAAACGGCCACTAGTTAACTAGTACGATCATTTTGAGGCTAACTAGTGAACATGTAAGCCACAAAACGCCCACTAGTTCACTAGGAGGATCATTTTAAGGCTTACTAGTTGACATGTAAGCCACAAAACGCCCACTAGTTCACTAGTAAGATCATTTTGAGGCTTACTAGTGAACATGTAAGCCACAAAACGCCCACTATTTCACTAGTAAGATCATTTTGAGGCTTACTAGTGAACATGTAAGCCAAAAAACGCCCACTAGTTCACTAGTAAGGTCATTTTGACGCTTACTAGTGAACATGTAAGCCAAAAAACGCTCACTAGTTCACTAGTAAGATCATTTTGAGGCTTACTCGTTGACATGTAAGCAACAAAACGCCCACTAGTTCACTAGTTAGATATTTTGACGCTTACTAATGAACATGTAAGCCACAAAACGCCCACTAGTTCACTAGTAAGATCATTTTGAGGCTTACTCGTTGACATGTAAGCCACAAAATGCCCACTAGTTCACTACTAAGGTCATTTTGACGCTTACTCGTGAACATGTAAGCCACCAAATGCTCACTAGTTCACTAGTAAGGTCATTTTGACACTTACTCGTGAACATGTAAGCCACAAAACGCTCACTAGTTCACTAGTAAGGTCATTTTGACGCTTACTAGTGAACATGTAAGCCACAAAACGCTCACTAGTTCACTAGTAAGATCATTTTGAGGGTTACTAGTGAACATGTAAGCCACAAAACGCCCACTAGTTCACTAGAGATCATTTTGAGGCTTACTAGAGAACATGTAAGCCACAAAACGCCCACTAGTTCACTAGTAAGATCATTTTGAGGCTTACTAGTGAACATTTAAGCCACAAAACGCTCACTAGTTCACTAGTAAGATCATTTTGATGCGTACTAGTGAACATGTAAGCCAAAAAACGCCCACTAGTTCACTAGTAAGGTCATTTTGACGCTTACTAGTGAATATGTAAGCCACAAAACGCTCACTAGTTCACTAGTAAGATCATTTTGAGGCTTACTCGTTGACATGTAAGCAACAAAACGCCCACTAGTTCACTAGTTAGATATTTTGACGCTTACTAATGAACATGTAAGCCACAAAACGCCCACTAGTTCACTAGTAAGATAATTTTGAGGCTTACTCGTTGACATGTAAGCCACAAAATGCCCACTAGTTCACTACTAAGGTCATTTTGACGCTTACTCGTGAACATGTAAGCCACCAAATGCTCACTAGTTCACAAGTAAGGTCATTTTGACACTTACTCGTGAACATGTAAGCCACAAAACGCTCACTAGTTCACTAGTAAGGTCATTTTGACGCTTACTAGTGAACATGTAAGCCACAAAACGCTCACTAGTTCACTAGTAAGATCATTTTGAGGCTTACTAGTGAACATGTAAGCCACAAAACGCCCACTAGTTCACTAGTAAGATCATTTTGAGGCTTACTAGAGAACATGTAAGCCACAAAACGCCCACTAGTTCACTAGTAAGATCATTTTGAGGCTTACTAGTGAACATTTAAGCCACAAAACGCTCACTAGTTCACTAGTAAGATCATTTTGATGCGTACTAGTGAACATGTCAGCCAAAAAACGCCCACTAGTTCACTAGTAAGGTCATTTTGACGCTTACTAGTGAATATGTAAGCCACAAAACGCTCACTAGTTCACTAGTAAGATCATTTTGAGGCTTACTCGTTGACATGTAAGCAACAAAACGCCCACTAGTTCACTAGTAAGTTCATTTTGACGCTTACTAGTGAACATGTAAGCCACAAAACGCCCACTAGTTCACTAGTAAGATCATTTTGAGGCTTACTAGTGAACATATAAGGCCACAAAACGCCCACTAGTTCACTAGTAAGATCATTTTGAGGCTTACTAGTTGACATGTAAGCCACAAAACGCCCACTAGTTCACTAGTAAGATTATTTTGAGGCTTATTAGTGAACATGTAAGCCGCAAAACGCCCACTAGTTCACTCGTAAGATCATTTTGACGCTTACTAGTGAACATATAAGGCCCTAAATGTGCCCACTAGTTCACTAGTAATGTCATTTTGACGCTTACTAGTGAACATGTAAGCCACTAAACGCTCACTAGTTCACTACTAAGGTCATTTTGACGCTTACTAGTGAACATATAAGGCCATAAATGTGCCCACTAGTTCACTAGTAAGATCATTTTGAGGCTTACTAGTGAACATCTAAGCCACAAAACGCCCACTAGTTCACTAGTAAGATCATTTTGACGCTTACTAGTGAACATGTAAGCCACAAAACGCCCACTAGTTCACTAGTAAGATCATTTTGAGGCTTACTAGTGAACACGTAAGCCACAAAACGCCCACTAGTTCACTAGTAAGATCATTTTGAGGCTAACTAGTGAACATGTAAGGCACAAAACGCCCACTACTTCACTAGGAGGATCATTTTGAGGCTTACTAGTTGACATGTAAGCCACAAAACGCCCACTAGTTCACTAGTAAGATCATTTTGAGGCTTACTAGTGAATATGTAAGCCACAAAACGCCCACTAGTTCACTAGTAAGATCATTTCGAGGCTTACTAGTGAACATGTAAGCCACAAAACGCCCACTAGTTCAATAGTAAGATCATTTTGACGCTTACTAGTGAACATATAAGGCCATAAATGTGCCCACTAGTTCACTAGTAAGATCATTTTGAGGCTTACTAGTTGACATGTAAGCAACAAAACGCCCACTAGTTCACTAGTAAGATCATTTTGAGGCTTACTAGTGAACATCTAAGCCACAAAACGCACACTAGTTCACTAGTAAGATCATTTTGATGCTTACTAGTGAACATGTAAGCCACAAAACGCCCAATAGTTCACTAGTAAGATCATTTTTACGCTTACTAGTGAACATGTAAGCCACAAAACGCTCACTAGTTTACTAGTAAGGTCATTTTGACGCTTACTAGTGAACATATAAGCCACAAAACGCTCACTAGTTTACTAGTAAGGTCATTTTGACGCTTACTAGTGAACATATAAGCCACAAAACGCTCACTAGTTCACTAGTAAGGTCCTTTTGACGCTTACTAGGGAACATGTAAGACACAACACGCCCACTTGTTCACTAGTAAGATCATTTTGACGCTTACTAGTGAACATGTAAGCCACAAAACGGCCACTAGTTAACTAGTAAGATCATTTTGAGGCTAACTAGTGAACATGTAAGCCACAAAACGCCCACTACTTCACTAGGAGGATCATTTTGAGGCTTACTAGTTGACATGTAAGCCACAAAACGCCCACTAGTTCACTAGTAAGATCATTTTGAGGCTTACTAGTGAACATGTAAGCCACAGAACGCCCACAAGTTCACTAGTAAGATCATTTTGAGGCTTACTAGTGAACATGTAAGCCACAAAACGCCCACTAGTTCACTAGTAAGATCATTTTGAGGCTTTCTAGTTGACATGTAAGCCACAAAACGCCCACTAGTTCACTAGTAAGATCATTTTGAGGCTTACTAGTGAACACGTAAGCCACAAAACGCCCACTAGTTCACTAGTAAGATCATTTTGAGGCTAACTAGTGAACATGTAAGGCACAAAACGCCCACTACTTCACTAGGAGGATCATTTTGAGGCTTACTAGTTGACATGTAAGCCACAAAACGCCCACTAGTTCACTAGTAAGATCATTTTGAGGCTTACTCGTTGACATGTAAGCAACAAAACGCCCACTAGTTCACTAGTTAGATATTTTGACGCTTACTAATGAACATGTAAGCCACAAAACGCCCACTAGTTCACTAGTAAGATAATTTTGAGGCTTACTCGTTGACATGTAAGCCACAAAATGCCCACTAGTTCACTACTAAGGTCATTTTGACGCTTACTCGTGAACATGTAAGCCACCAAATGCTCACTAGTTCACAAGTAAGGTCATTTTGACACTTACTCGTGAACATGTAAGCCACAAAACGCTCACTAGTTCACTAGTAAGGTCATTTTGACGCTTACTAGTGAACATGTAAGCCACAAAACGCTCACTAGTTCACTAGTAAGATCATTTTGAGGCTTACTAGTGAACATGTAAGCCACAAAACGCCCACTAGTTCACTAGTAAGATCATTTTGAGGCTTACTAGAGAACATGTAAGCCACAAAACGCCCACTAGTTCACTAGTAAGATCATTTTGAGGCTTACTAGTGAACATTTAAGCCACAAAACGCTCACTAGTTCACTAGTAAGATCATTTTGATGCGTACTAGTGAACATGTCAGCCAAAAAACGCCCACTAGTTCACTAGTAACATCATTTTGAGGCTTACGAGTGAACATGTAAGCCACAAAACGCCCAGGAGTTCACTAGTAAGATAATTTTGACGCTTACTAGTGAACACGTAAGCCACAAAACGCCCACGAGTTCACTAGTAAGATTATTTTGAGGCTTACTAGTGAACATGTAAGCCGCAAAACGCGCACTAGTTCACTCGTAAGATCATTTTGACGCTTACTAGTGAACATATAAGGCCATAAATGTGCCCACTAGTTCACTAGTAATGTCATTTTGACGCTTACTTGTGAACATGTAAGCCACTAAACGCTCACTAGTTCACTAGTAAGGTCATTTTGACACTTACTAGTGAACATGTAAGCCACAAAACGCTCACTAGTTCACTAGTAAGTTCATTTTGACGCTTACTAGTGAACATGTAAGCCACAAAACGCACACTAGTTCACTAGTAAGATCATTTTGAGGCTTACTAGTGAACATATAAGGCCACAAAACGCCCACTAGTTCACTAGTAAGATCATTTTGACGCTTACTAGTGAACATGTAAGCCACAAAACGGCCACTAGTTCACTCGTAAGATCATTTTGAGGCTTACTAGTTGACATGTAAGCCAAAAAACGCCCACTAGTTCACTAGTAAGATCATTTTGAGGCTTACTAGTAAACATTTGAGCCACAAAACGCTCACTAGTTCACTAGTAAGATCATTTTGATGCGTACTAGTGAACATATGACATGTAAGCCACAAAACGCCCACTAGTTCACTAGTAAGATCATTTTGAGGCTTACTAGTGAACATGTAAGCCGCAAAACGCCCACTAGTTCACTCGTAAGATCATTTTGACGCTTACTAGTGAACATATAAGGCCATAAATGTGCCCACTAGTTCACTAGTAATGTCATTTTGCCGCTTACTAGTGAACATGTAAGCCACTAAACGCTCACTAGTAAGGTCATTTTGACGCTTACTAGTGAACATATAAGGCCATAAATGTGCCCACTAGTTCACTAGTAAGATCATTTTGAGGCTTACTAGTGAACATATAAGGCCATAAATGTGCCCACTAGTTTACTAGTAAGATCATTTTGACGCTTACTAGTGAACATATAAGCCACAAAACGCCCACTCGTTCACTAGTAAGATCATTTTGAGGCTTACTAGTGAACATCTAAGCCACAAAACGCCCACTAGTTCACTAGTAAGATCATTTTGACGCTTACTAGTGAACATATAAGCCACAAAACGCCCACTCGTTCACTAGTAAGATCATTTTGAGGCTTACTAGTGAACATGTAAGCCACAAAACGCCCACTAGTTCACTAGTAAGATCATTTTGAGGCTTACTAGTTGACATGTAAGCCACAAAACGCCCACTCGTTCACTAGTAAGATCATTTTGACGCTTACTAGTGAACATGTAAGACACAAAACGCCCACTAGTTCAATAGTAAGATCATTTTGAGGCTTACTAGTTGACATGTAAGACACAAAACGCCCACTCGTTCACTAGTAAGATCATTTTGAGGCTTACTAGTGAACATGTAAGACACAAAACGCCCACTAGTTCACTAGTAAGATCATTTTGAGGCTTACTAGTTGACATGTAAGCCACAAAACGGCCACTAGTTCACTAGTAAGATCATTTTGAGGCTTACTAGTGAACATGTAAGCCACAAAACGCCCACTAGTTCACTAGTAAGATCATTTTGAGGCTTACTAGTGAACATGTAAGGCCATAAATGTGCCCACTAGTTCACTAATAAGATCATTTTGAGACTTACTAGTTGACATGTAAGCCACAAAACAGCCACTAGTTCACTAGTAAGATCATTTTGAGACTTACTAGTGAACATGTAAGCCACAAAACGCCCACTAGTTCACTAGTAACATCATTTTGAGGCTTACTAGTTGACATGTAAGGCACAAAACGCCCACTAGTTCACTAGTAAGATCATTTTGAGGCTTACTAGTGAACATGTAAGCCACAAAACGCCCACTAGTTCACTAGTAAGATCATTTTGAGGCTTACTAGTGAACATGTAAGGCCATAAATGTGCCCACTAGTTCACTAGTAAGATCATTTTGAGGCTTACTAGTTGACATGTAAGCCACAAAACGCCCACTAGTTCACTAGTAGGATCATTTTGAGGCTTACGAGTGAACATGTAAGCCGCAAAACGCCCACTAGTTCACTCGTATTGTCATTTTGACGCTTACTAGTTAACATGTAAGGCCATAAATGTGCCCACTAGTTCACTAGTAAGATCATTTTTAGGCTTACTCGTTGACATGTAAGCCACAAAACGCACACTAGTTCACTAGTAAGGTCATTTTGACACTTACTAGTGAAGATGTAAGCCACAAAACGCTCACTAGTTCACTAGTAATGTCATTTTGACGCTTACTAGTGAACATATAAGCCACAAAACACCCACTCGTTCACTAGTAAGATCATTTTGACGCTTACTAGTGAACATGTAAGCCACAAAACGCCCACTAGTTCACTAGTAAGATCATTTTGAGGCTTACTAGTTGACATGTAAGCCGCAAAACGCTTACTAGTTCACGAGTAATGTCATTTTGACGCTTACTAGTGAACATGTAAGCCACAAAACGCCCACTCGTTCACTAGTAAGATCATTTTGAGGCTTACTAGTGAACATGTAAGCCACAAAACGCCCACTAGTTCACTAGTAAGATCATTTTGAGGCTTACTAGTTGACATGTAAGCCGCAAAAACGCCCACTAGTTCACTAGTAAGATCACTTTGACGCTTACTAGTGAACATGTAAGCCACAAAACGCTCACTAGTTCACTAGTAAGGTTATTTTGACGCTTACTAGTGAACATATAAGGCCACAAAACGCCCACTAGTTCACTAGTAAGGTCATTTTGAGGCTTAGGAGTGAACATGTAAGCCACAAAACGCCCACTAGTTCACTCGTATGATCATTTTGACGCTTACTAGTTAACATGTAAGGCCATATATGTGCCCACTAGTTCACTAGTAAGATCAATTTGAGGCTTACTGGTGAACATGTAAGCCACAAAACGCTCACTAGTTCACTAGTAAGGCCATTTTGACGCTTACTAGTGAACATGTAAGCCACAAAACGCCCACTAGTTCACTAGTAAGATCATTTTGACGCTTACTAGTGAACATGTAAGCCACAAAACGCTCACTAGTTCACTTGTAAGATCATTTTGACGCTTACTAGTGAACATGTAAGCCACAAAACGCCCACTAGTTCGCTAGTAAGGTCATTTTGACGCTTACTAGTGAACATGTAAGCCACAAAACGGCAACTAGTTCACTAGTAAGATCATTTTGAGGCTTACTAGTGAACATGTAAGCCACAAAACGCCCACTAGTTCACTAGTAAGTTCATTTTGAGGCTTACTAGTTGACATGTAAGCCGCAAAACGCCCACTAGTTCACTAGTAAGATCATTTTGAGGCTTACTACTTGACATGTAAGCCACAAAACGGCAACTAGTTCACTAGTAAGATCATTTTGAGGCTTACTAGTGAACATGTAAGCCACAAAACGCCCACTAGTTCACTAGTAAGATCATTTTGAGGCTTACTAGTGAACATGTAAGCCACAAAACGCCCACTAGTTCACTAGTAAGGTCATTTTGACGCTTACTAGTGAACATATGAGGCCACAAAACGCCCACTAGTTCACTAGTAAGATCATTTTGAGGTTTACTAGTTGACATGTAAGCCACAAAACGCCAACTAGTTCACTAGTAGGATCATTTTGAGGCTTACGAGTGAACATGTAAGCCGCAAAACGCCCACTAGTTCACTCGTATGATCATTTTGACGCTTACTAGTTAACATGTAAGGCCATGAATGTGCCCACTAGTTGACTAGTAAGATCAATTTGAGGCTTACTAGTGAACATCTAAGCCACAAAACGCCCACTAGTTCACTAGTAAGATCACTTTGACGCTTACTAGTGAACATGTAAGCCACAAAACGCCCACTAGTTCACTAGTAAGGTCATTTCGACGCTTACTAGTGAACATGTAAGCCGCAAAACGCCCACTAGTTCACTAGTAAGATTATTTTGACGCTTACTAGTGAACATGTAAGCCACAAAACGCCCACTAGTTCACTAGTAAGATCATTTTGAGGCTTACTAGTGAACATGTAAGGCCATAAATGTGCCCACTAGTTCACTAATAAGATCATTTTAAGGCTTACTACTTGACATGTAAGCCACAAAACGGCAACTAGTTCACTAGTAAGATCATTTTGAGGCTTACTAGTGAACATGTAAGCCACAAAACGCCCACTAGTTCACTAGTAAGGTCATTTTGACGCTTACTAGTGAACATGTAAGCCACAAAACGCCCACTCGTTCACTAGTAAGATCATTTTGACGCTTACTAGTGAACATGTAAGCCACAAAACGCCCACTAGTTCACTTGTAAGATCATTTTGACGCTTACTAGTGAACATGTAAGCCACAAAACGCCCACTAGTTCGCTAGTAAGGTCATTTTGACGCTTACTAGTGAACATGTAAGCCACAAAACGCTCACTAGTTCACTAGTAATGTCATTTTGACGCTTACTAGTGAACATATAAGCCACAAAACGCCCACTCGTTCACTAGTAAGATCATTTTGACGCTTACTAGTGAACATGTAAGCCACAAAACGCCCACTAGTTCACTAGTAAGATCATTTTGAGGCTTACTAGTTAACATGTAAGGCCATATATGTGCCCACTAGTTCACTAGTAAGATCAATTTGAGGCTTACTAGTGAACATGTAAGCCACAAAACGCTCACTAGTTCACTAGTAAGGCCATTTTGACGCTTACTAGTGAACATGTAAGCCACAAAATGCCCACTAGTTCACTAGTAAGATCATTTTGACGCTTACTAGTGAACATGTAAGCCACAAAACGCTCACTAGTTCACTTGTAAGATCATTTTGACGCTTACTAGTGAACATGTAAGCCACAAAACGCCCACTAGTTCGCTAGTAAGGTCATTTTGACGCTTACTAGTGAACATGTAAGCCACAAAACGCTCACTAGTTCACTAGTAATGTCATTTTGACGCTTACTAGTGAACATATAAGCCACAAAACACCCACTCGTTCACTAGTAAGATAATTTTGACGCTTACTAGTGAACATGTAAGCCACAAAACGCCCACTAGTTCACTAGTAAGATCATTTTGAGGCTTACTAGTTGACATGTAAGCCGCAAAACGCTCACTAGTTCACTAGTAAGGTCATTTTGACGCATACTAGTGAACATGTAAGCCACAAAACGCCCACTCGTTCACTAGTAAGATCATTTTGACGCTTACTAGTGAACATGTAAGCCACAAAACGCCCACTAGTTCACTAGTAAGATCATTTTGAGGCTTACTAGTTGACATGTAAGCCGCAAAACGCCCACTAGTTCACTAGTAAGGTCATTTTGACGCATACTAGTGAACATGTAAGCCACAAAACGCCCACTCGTTCACTAGTAAGATCATTTTGACGCTTACTAGTGAACATGTAAGCCACAAAACGCCCACTAGTTCGCTAGTAAGGTCATTTTGACGCTTACTAGTGAACATGTAAGCCACAAAACGCTCACTAGTTCACTAGTAATGTCATTTTGACGCTTACTAGTGAACATATAAGCCACAAAATGCCCACTCGTTCACTAGTAAGATCATTTTGACGCTTACTAGTGAACATGTAAGCCACAAAACGCCCACTAGTTCACTAGTAAGATCATTTTGAGGCTTACTAGTTGACATGTAAGCCGCAAAACGCCCACTAGTTCACTAGTAAGGTCATTTTGACGCATACTAGTGAACATGTAAGCCACAAAACGCCCACTCGTTCACTAGTAAGATCATTTTGACGCTTACTAGTGAACAAGTAAGCCACAAAACGCCCACTAGTTCACTAGTAAGATCATTTTGAGGCTTACTAGTTGACATGTAAGCCGCAAAACGCCCACTAGTTCACTCGTAAGATCATTTTGACCCTTCCTAGTGAACATGTAAGCCACAAAACGCCCACTAGTTCACTAGTAAGATCATTTTGAGGCTTACTAGTGAATATGTAAGACACAAAACGCCCACTAGTTCACTAGTAAGATCATTTTGAGGCTTACTAGTGAACATGTAAGCCACAAAACGCCCACTAGTTCACTAGTAAGGTCATTTTGACGCTTACTAGTGAACATATAAAGCCACAAAACGCCCACTAGTTCACTCGTATGATCATTTTGACGCTTACTAGTTAACATGTAAGGCCATGAATGTGCCCACTAGTTCACTAGTAAGATCAATTTGAGGCTTACTAGTGAACATCTAAGCCACAAAACGCCCACTAGTTCACTAGAAAGATCACTTTGACGCTTACTAGTGAACATGTAAGCCACAAAACGCCCACTAGTTCACTAGTAAGGTCATTTTGACGCTTACTAGTGAACATGTAAGCCACAAAACGCCCACTTGTTCACTAGTAAGATCATTTTGACGCTTACTAGTGAACATGTAAGCCACAAAACGCCCACTAGTTCACTAGTAAGATCATTTTGACCCTTCCTAGTGAACATGTAAGCCACAAAACGCCCACTAGTTCACTAGTAAGATCATTTTGAGGCTTACTAGTGAACATGTAAGCCACAAAACGCCCACTAGTTCACTAGTAAGATCATTTTGAGGCTTACTAGTGAACATGTAAGGCCATAAATGTGCCCACTAGTTCACTAATAAGATCATTTTGAGGCTTCCTAGTGAACATGTAAGCCACAAAACGCCCACTAATTCACTAGTAAGATCATTTTGAGGCTTACTACTTGACATGTAAGCCACAAAACGGCAACTAGTTCACTAGTAAGATCATTTTGAGGCTTACTAGTGAACATGTAAGCCACAAAACGTCCACTAGTTCACTAGTAAGGTCATTTTGACGCTTACTAGTGAACATATAAGGCCACAAAACGCCCACTAGTTCACTAGTAAGATCATTTTGAAGTTTACTAGTTGACATGTAAGCCACAAAACGCCCACTAGTTCACTAGTAGGATCATTTTGAGGCTTACGAGTGAACATGTAAGCCGCAAAACGCCCACTAGTTCACTCGTATGATCATTTTGACGCTTACTAGTTAACATGTAAGGCCATGAATGTGCCCACTAGTTCACTAGTAAGATCAATTTGAGGCTTACTAGTGAACATCTAAGCCACAAAACGCCCACTAGTTCACTAGTAAGATCACTTTGACGCTTACTAGTGAACATGTAAGCCACAAAACGCCCACTAGTTCACTAGTAAGGTCATTTTGACGCTTACTAGTGAACATGTAAGCCACAAAATGCCCACTTGTTCACTAGTAAGATCATTTTGACGCTTACTAGTGAACATGTAAGCCACAAAACGCCCACTAGTTCACTAGTAAGATCATTTTGAGGCTTACTAGTTGACATGTAAGCCGCAAAACGCCCACAAGTTCACTCGTAAGATCATTTTGACCCTTCCGAGTGAACATGTAAGCCACAAAACGCCCACTAGTTCACTAGTAAGATCATTTTGAGGCTTACTAGTGAACATGTAAGCCACAAAACGCCCACAATTCACTAGTAAGATCATTTTGAGGCTTACTAGTGAACATGTAAGCCACAAAACGCCCACTCGTTCAATAGTAAGATCATTTTGAGGCTTACTAGTTGACATGTAAGCCACAAAACGCTCACTAGTTCACTAGTAAGATCATTTTGACGCTTACTAGTGAACATGTAAGCCACAAAACGCTCACTAGTTCACTCGTAAGATCATTTTGACGCTTACTAGTGAACATGTAAGCCACAAAACGCCCACGAGTTCACTAGTATGATCATCTTGAGGCTTACTAGTTGACATGTAAGCCACAAAACGCCAACTAGTTCACTAGTAAGATCATTTTGAGGCTTACTAGTGAACATGTAAGCCACAAAATGCCCAATAGTTCACTAGTAAGATCATTTTGACGCTTACTAGTGAACATGTAAGCCACAAAACGCTCACTAGTTCACTAGTAATGTCATTTTGACGCTTACTAGTGAACATATAAGCCACAAAACGCCCACTCGTTCACTAGTAAGATCATTTTGACGCTTACTAGTGAACATGTAGTCCACAAAACGCCCACTAGTTCACTAGTAAGATCATTTTGAGGCTTACTAGTTGACATGTAAGCCACAAAACGCCAACTAGTTCACTAGTAGGATCATTTTGAGGCTTACGAGTGAACATGTAAGCCGCAAAACGCCCACTAGTTCACTCGTATGATCATTTTGACGCTTACTAGTTAACATGTAAGGCCATGAATGTGCCCACTAGTTCACTAGTAAGATCAATTTGAGGCTTACTAGTGAACATCTAAGCCACAAAACGCCCACTAGTTCACTAGTAAGATCACTTTGACGCTTACTAGTGAACATGTAAGCCACAAAACGCCCACTAGTTCACTAGTAAGGTCATTTTGACGCTTACTAGTGAACATGTAAGCCGCAAAACGCCCACTAGTTCACTAGTAAGATTATTTTGACGCTTACTAGTGAACATGTAAGCCACAAAACGCCCACTAGTTCACTAGTAAGATCATTTTGAGGCTTACTAGTGAACATGTAAGGCCATAAATGTGCCCACTAGTTCACTAATAAGATCATTTTAAGGCTTACTACTTGACATGTAAGCCACAAAACGGCAACTAGTTCACTAGTAAGATCATTTTGAGGCTTACTAGTGAACATGTAAGCCACAAAACGCCCACTAGTTCACTAGTAAGGTCATTTTGACGCTTACTAGTGAACATGTAAGCCACAAAACGCCCACTCGTTCACTAGTAAGATCATTTTGTGGCTTACTAGTGAACATGTAAGCCACAAAACGCCCACTAGTTCACTAGTAAGATCATTTTGAGGCTTACTAGTTGACATGTAAGCCGCAAAACGCCCACTAGTTCACTCGTAAGATCATCTTGACGCTTACTAGTGAACATATAAGCCACAAAACGCTCACTAGTTCACTAGTAATGTCATTTTGACGCTTACTAGTGAACATGTAAGCCACAAAACGCCCACTCGTTCACTAGTAAGATCATTTTGAAGCTTACTAGTGAACATGTAAGCCACAAAACGCCCACTAGTTCACTAGTAAGGTCATTTTGACGCTTACTAGTGAACATGTAAGCCACAAAACGCTCACTAGTTCACTAGTAATGTCATTTTGACGCTTACTAGTGAACATATAAGCCACAAAACGCCCACTCGTTCACTAGTAAGATCATTTTGACGCTTACTAGTGAACATGTAGTCCACAAAACGCCCACTAGTTCACTAGTAAGATCATTTTGAGGCTTACTAGTTGACATGTAAGCCACAAAACGCCCACTCGTTCACTAGTAAGATCATTTTGAGGCTTACTAGTTGACATGTAAGCCGCAAAACGCCCACTAGTTCACTAGTAAGATCAATTTGAGGCTTACTAGTGAACATGTAAGCCACAAAACGCCCACTAGTTCACTAGTAAAATCACTTTGACGCTTACTAGTGAACATGTAAGCCACAAAACGCTCACTAGTTCACTAGTAAGGCCCTTTTGACGCTTACTAGTGAACATGTAAGCCACAAAACGCCCACTAGTTCACTAGTAAGATCATTTTGACGCTTACTAGTGAACATGTAAGCCACAAAACGCTCACTAGTTCACTCGTAAGATCATTTTGAGGCTTACTAGTGAACTAGTAAGATCATTTTGAGGCTTACTAGTGAACATATAAGCCACAAAACGCTCACTAGTTCACTAGTAAGATCATTTTGAGGCTTACTAGTGAACATGTAAGCCACAAAACGCCCACAATTCACTAGTAAGATCATTTTGAGGCTTACTAGTGAACATGTAAGCCACAAAACGCCCACTCGTTCAATAGTAAGATCATTTTGAGGCTTACTAGTTGACATGTAAGCCACAAAACGCTCACTAGTTCACTAGTAAGATCATTTTGACGCTTACTAGTGAACATGTAAGCCACAAAACGCTCACTAGTTCACTAGTAAGATCATTTTGAGGCTTACTAGTTGACATGTAAGCCGCAAAACGCCCACTAGTTCACTCGTAAGATCATCTTGACGCTTACTAGTGAACATATAAGCCACAAAACGCTCACTAGTTCACTAGTAATGTCATTTTGACGCTTACTAGTGAACATGTAAGCCACAAAACGCCCACTCGTTCACTAGTAAGATCATTTTGAAGCTTACTAGTGAACATGTAAGCCACAAAACGCCCACTAGTTCACTAGTAAGGTCATTTTGACGCTTACTAGTGAACATGTAAGCCACAAAACGCTCACTAGTTCACTAGTAATGTCATTTTGACGCTTACTAGTGAACATATAAGCCACAAAACGCCCACTCGTTCACTAGTAAGATCATTTTGACGCTTACTAGTGAACATGTAGTCCACAAAACGCCCACTAGTTCACTAGTAAGATCATTTTGAGGCTTACTAGTTGACATGTAAGCCACAAAACGCCCACTAGTTCACTAGTAAGATCATTTTGACGCTTACTAGTGAACATGTAAGGCCATAAATGTGCCCACTAGTTCACTAGTAAGTTCATTTTGAGGCTTACTAGTTGACATGTAAGCCACACATCGCCTACTAGTTCACTAGTAAGATCATTTTGAGGCTTACTAGTGAACATGTAAGCCACAAAATGCCCAATAGTTCACTAGTAAGATCATTTTGACGCTTACTAGTGAACATGTAAGCCACAAAACGCTCACTAGTTCACTAGTAATGTCATTTTGACGCTTACTAGTGAACATATAAGCCACAAAACGCCCACTCGTTCACTAGTAAGATCATTTTGACGCTTACTAGTGAACATGTAGTCCACAAAACGCCCACTAGTTCACTAGTAAGATCATTTTGAGGCTTACTAGTTGACATGTAAGCCACAAAACGCCAACTAGTTCACTAGTAGGATCATTTTGAGGCTTACGAGTGAACATGTAAGCCGCAAAACGCCCACTAGTTCACTCGTATGATCATTTTGACGCTTACTAGTTAACATGTAAGGCCATGAATGTGCCCACTAGTTCACTAGTAAGATCAATTTGAGGCTTACTAGTGAACATCTAAGCCACAAAACGCCCACTAGTTCACTAGTAAGATCACTTTGACGCTTACTAGTGAACATGTAAGCCACAAAACGCCCACTAGTTCACTAGTAAGGTCATTTTGACGCTTACTAGTGAACATGTAAGCCGCAAAACGCCCACTAGTTCACTAGTAAGATTATTTTGACGCTTACTAGTGAACATGTAAGCCACAAAACGCCCACTAGTTCACTAGTAAGATCATTTTGAGGCTTACTAGTGAACATGTAAGGCCATAAATGTGCCCACTAGTTCACTAATAAGATCATTTTAAGGCTTACTACTTGACATGTAAGCCACAAAACGGCAACTAGTTCACTAGTAAGATCATTTTGAGGCTTACTAGTGAACATGTAAGCCACAAAACGCCCACTAGTTCACTAGTAAGGTCATTTTGACGCTTACTAGTGAACATGTAAGCCACAAAACGCCCACTCGTTCACTAGTAAGATCATTTTGACGCTTACTAGTGAACATGTAAGCCACAAAACGCCCACTAGTTCACTTGTAAGATCATTTTGACGCTTACTAGTGAACATGTAAGCCACAAAACGCCCACTAGTTCGCTAGTAAGGTCATTTTGACGCTTACTAGTGAACATGTAAGCCACAAAACGCTCACTAGTTCACTAGTAATGTCATTTTGACGCTTACTAGTGAACATGTAAGCCACAAAACGCCCACTCGTTCACTAGTAAGATCATTTTGACGCTTACTAGTGAACATGTAAGCCACAAAACGCCCACTAGTTCACTAGTAAGATCATTTTGAGGCTTACTAGTTAACATGTAAGGCCATATATGTGCCCACTAGTTCACTAGTAAGATCAATTTGAGGCTTACTAGTGAACATGTAAGCCACAAAACGCTCACTAGTTCACTAGTAAGGCCATTTTGACGCTTACTAGTGAACATGTAAGCCACAAAATGCCCACTAGTTCACTAGTAAGATCATTTTGACGCTTACTAGTGAACATGTAAGCCACAAAACGCTCACTAGTTCACTTGTAAGATCATTTTGACGCTTACTAGTGAACATGTAAGCCACAAAACGCCCACTAGTTCGCTAGTAAGGTCATTTTGACGCTTACTAGTGAACATGTAAGCCACAAAACGCTCACTAGTTCACTAGTAATGTCATTTTGACGCTTACTAGTGAACATATAAGCCACAAAACACCCACTCGTTCACTAGTAAGATAATTTTGACGCTTACTAGTGAACATGTAAGCCACAAAACGCCCACTAGTTCACTAGTAAGATCATTTTGAGGCTTACTAGTTGACATGTAAGCCGCAAAACGCTCACTAGTTCACTAGTAAGGTCATTTTGACGCATACTAGTGAACATGTAAGCCACAAAACGCCCACTCGTTCACTAGTAAGATCATTTTGACGCTTACTAGTGAACATGTAAGCCACAAAACGCCCACTAGTTCACTAGTAAGATCATTTTGAGGCTTACTAGTTGACATGTAAGCCGCAAAACGCCCACTAGTTCACTAGTAAGGTCATTTTGACGCATACTAGTGAACATGTAAGCCACAAAACGCCCACTCGTTCACTAGTAAGATCATTTTGACGCTTACTAGTGAACATGTAAGCCACAAAACGCCCACTAGTTCGCTAGTAAGGTCATTTTGACGCTTACTAGTGAACATGTAAGCCACAAAACGCTCACTAGTTCACTAGTAATGTCATTTTGACGCTTACTAGTGAACATATAAGCCACAAAATGCCCACTCGTTCACTAGTAAGATCATTTTGACGCTTACTAGTGAACATGTAAGCCACAAAACGCCCACTAGTTCACTAGTAAGATCATTTTGAGGCTTACTAGTTGACATGTAAGCCGCAAAACGCCCACTAGTTCACTAGTAAGGTCATTTTGACGCATACTAGTGAACATGTAAGCCACAAAACGCCCACTCGTTCACTAGTAAGATCATTTTGACGCTTACTAGTGAACAAGTAAGCCACAAAACGCCCACTAGTTCACTAGTAAGATCATTTTGAGGCTTACTAGTTGACATGTAAGCCGCAAAACGCCCACTAGTTCACTCGTAAGATCATTTTGACCCTTCCTAGTGAACATGTAAGCCACAAAACGCCCACTAGTTCACTAGTAAGATCATTTTGAGGCTTACTACTTGACATGTAAGCCACAAAACGGCAACTAGTTCACTAGTAAGATCATTTTGAGGCTTACTAGTGAATATGTAAGACACAAAACGCCCACTAGTTCACTAGTAAGATCATTTTGAGGCTTACTAGTGAACATGTAAGCCACAAAACGCCCACTAGTTCACTAGTAAGGTCATTTTGACGCTTACTAGTGAACATATAAAGCCACAAAACGCCCACTAGTTCACTCGTATGATCATTTTGACGCTTACTAGTTAACATGTAAGGCCATGAATGTGCCCACTAGTTCACTAGTAAGATCAATTTGAGGCTTACTAGTGAACATCTAAGCCACAAAACGCCCACTAGTTCACTAGAAAGATCACTTTGACGCTTACTAGTGAACATGTAAGCCACAAAACGCCCACTAGTTCACTAGTAAGGTCATTTTGACGCTTACTAGTGAACATGTAAGCCACAAAACGCCCACTTGTTCACTAGTAAGATCATTTTGACGCTTACTAGTGAACATGTAAGCCACAAAACGCCCACTAGTTCACTAGTAAGATCATTTTGACCCTTCCTAGTGAACATGTAAGCCACAAAACGCCCACTAGTTCACTAGTAAGATCATTTTGAGGCTTACTAGTGAACATGTAAGCCACAAAACGCCCACTAGTTCACTAGTAAGATCATTTTGAGGCTTACTAGTGAACATGTAAGGCCATAAATGTGCCCACTAGTTCACTAATAAGATCATTTTGAGGCTTCCTAGTGAACATGTAAGCCACAAAACGCCCACTAATTCACTAGTAAGATCATTTTGAGGCTTACTACTTGACATGTAAGCCACAAAACGGCAACTAGTTCACTAGTAAGATCATTTTGAGGCTTACTAGTGAACATGTAAGCCACAAAACGTCCACTAGTTCACTAGTAAGGTCATTTTGACGCTTACTAGTGAACATATAAGGCCACAAAACGCCCACTAGTTCACTAGTAAGATCATTTTGAAGTTTACTAGTTGACATGTAAGCCACAAAACGCCCACTAGTTCACTAGTAGGATCATTTTGAGGCTTACGAGTGAACATGTAAGCCGCAAAACGCCCACTAGTTCACTCGTATGATCATTTTGACGCTTACTAGTTAACATGTAAGGCCATGAATGTGCCCACTAGTTCACTAGTAAGATCAATTTGAGGCTTACTAGTGAACATCTAAGCCACAAAACGCCCACTAGTTCACTAGTAAGATCACTTTGACGCTTACTAGTGAACATGTAAGCCACAAAACGCCCACTAGTTCACTAGTAAGGTCATTTTGACGCTTACTAGTGAACATGTAAGCCACAAAATGCCCACTTGTTCACTAGTAAGATCATTTTGACGCTTACTAGTGAACATGTAAGCCACAAAACGCCCACTAGTTCACTAGTAAGATCATTTTGAGGCTTACTAGTTGACATGTAAGCCGCAAAACGCCCACAAGTTCACTCGTAAGATCATTTTGACCCTTCCGAGTGAACATGTAAGCCACAAAACGCCCACTAGTTCACTAGTAAGATCATTTTGAGGCTTACTAGTGAACATGTAAGCCACAAAACGCCCACAATTCACTAGTAAGATCATTTTGAGGCTTACTAGTGAACATGTAAGCCACAAAACGCCCACTCGTTCAATAGTAAGATCATTTTGAGGCTTACTAGTTGACATGTAAGCCACAAAACGCTCACTAGTTCACTAGTAAGATCATTTTGACGCTTACTAGTGAACATGTAAGCCACAAAACGCTCACTAGTTCACTCGTAAGATCATTTTGACGCTTACTAGTGAACATGTAAGCCACAAAACGCCCACGAGTTCACTAGTATGATCATCTTGAGGCTTACTAGTTGACATGTAAGCCACAAAACACCCACTCGTTCACTAGTAAGATCATTTTGTGGCTTACTAGTGAACATGTAAGCCACAAAACGCCCACTAGTTCACTAGTAAGATCATTTTGAGGCTTACTAGTTGACATGTAAGCCGCAAAACGCCCACTAGTTCACTCGTAAGATCATCTTGACGCTTACTAGTGAACATATAAGCCACAAAACGCTCACTAGTTCACTAGTAATGTCATTTTGACGCTTACTAGTGAACATGTAAGCCACAAAACGCCCACTCGTTCACTAGTAAGATCATTTTGAAGCTTACTAGTGAACATGTAAGCCACAAAACGCCCACTAGTTCACTAGTAAGGTCATTTTGACGCTTACTAGTGAACATGTAAGCCACAAAACGCTCACTAGTTCACTAGTAATGTCATTTTGACGCTTACTAGTGAACATATAAGCCACAAAACGCCCACTCGTTCACTAGTAAGATCATTTTGACGCTTACTAGTGAACATGTAGTCCACAAAACGCCCACTAGTTCACTAGTAAGATCATTTTGAGGCTTACTAGTTGACATGTAAGCCACAAAACGCCCACTCGTTCACTAGTAAGATCATTTTGAGGCTTACTAGTTGACATGTAAGCCGCAAAACGCCCACTAGTTCACTAGTAAGATCAATTTGAGGCTTACTAGTGAACATGTAAGCCACAAAACGCCCACTAGTTCACTAGTAAAATCACTTTGACGCTTACTAGTGAACATGTAAGCCACAAAACGCTCACTAGTTCACTAGTAAGGCCCTTTTGACGCTTACTAGTGAACATGTAAGCCACAAAACGCCCACTAGTTCACTAGTAAGATCATTTTGACGCTTACTAGTGAACATGTAAGCCACAAAACGCTCACTAGTTCACTCGTAAGATCATTTTGAGGCTTACTAGTGAACTAGTAAGATCATTTTGAGGCTTACTAGTGAACATATAAGCCACAAAACGCTCACTAGTTCACTAGTAAGATCATTTTGACGCTTACTAGTGAACATGTAAGCCACAAAACGCCCACTCGTTCACTAGTAAGATCATTTTGAAGCTTACTAGTGAACATGTAAGCCACAAAACGCCCACTCGTTCACTAGTAAGATAATTTTGAGGCTTACTAGTGAACATCTAAACCACAAAACGCCCACTAGTTCACTAGTAAGATCATTTTGACGCTTACTATTGAACATGTAAGCCACAAAACACCCACTAGTAAGATCATTTTGACGCTTACTAGTGAACATGTAAGCCACAAAACGCTCACTAGTTCACTCGTAAGATCATTTTGACGCTTACTAGTGAACATGTAAGTCACAAAACGCCCACTAGTTCACTAGTAAGGTCATTTTGACGGTTATTAGTGAACATGTAAGCCACAAAACGCTCACTAGTTCACTAGTAATGTAATTTTGACGCTTACTAGTGAACATATAAGCCACAAAACGCCCACTCGTTCACTAGTAAGATCATTTTGACGCTTACTAGTGAACATGTAAGCCACAAAACGCCCACTAGTTCACTAGTAAGATCATTTTGAGGCTTACTAGTTGACATGTAAGCCGCAAAACGCCCACTAGTTCACTAGTAAGATCACTTTGACGCTTACTAGTGAACATGTAAGCCACAAAACGCTCACTAGTTCACTAGTAAGGCCATTTTGACGCTTACTAGTGAACATGTAAGCCACAGAACGCTCACTAGTTCACTCGTAAGATCATTTTGAGGCTTGCTAGTGAACATGTAAGCCACAAAACGCCCACTAGTTCACTAGTTAGATCATTTTGACGCTTACTAGTGAACACGTAAGCCACAAAACGCCCACGAGTTCACTAGTAAGATCATCTTGAGGCTTACTAGTTGACATGTAAGCCACAAAACGCCCACTCGTTCACTAGTAAGATCATTTTGAGGCTTACTAGTGAACATGTAAGCCACAAAACGCCCACTAGTTCACTAGTAAGATCATTTTGACGCTTACTAGTGAACATATAAGGCCACAAAACGCCCACTAGTTCACTAGTAAGATCATTTTGAGGATTACTAGTGAACATGTAAGCCACAAAACGCCCACTAGTTCACTAGTAAGGTCATTTTGACGCTTACTAGTGAACATATAAGGCCACAAAACGCACACTAGTTCACTAGTAAGGTCATTTTGACGCTTACTAGTGAAGATGTAAGCCACAAAACGCTCACTAGTTCACTAGTAATGTCATTTTGACGCTTACTAGTGAACACGTAAGCCACAAAACGCCCACGAGTTCACTAGTAAGATCATCTTGAGGCTTACTAGTTGACATGTAAGCCACAAAACGCCCACTAATTCACTAGTAAGATCATTTTGACGCTTACTAGTGAACATGTAAGCCACAAAACGCCCACTAATTCACTAGTAAGATCATTTTGACGCTTACTAGTGAACATGTAAGCCACAAAACGCTCATTAGTTCACTAGTAAGGTCATTTTGACGCTTACTAGTGAACATGTAAGCCACAAAACGCTTACTAGTTCACGAGTAATGTCATTTTGATGCTTACTAGTGAACATAAAAGCCACAAAACGCCCACTCTTTCACTAGTAAGATCATTTTGACGCTTACTAGTGAACATGTAAGCCACAAAACGCCCACTAGTTCACTAGTAAGATCATTTTGAGGCTTACTAGTTGACATGTAAGCCACAAAACGCCCACTAGTTCACTAGTAAGATCATTTTGAGGCTTAGGAGTGAACATGTAAGCCGCAAAACGCCCACTAGTTCACTCGTATGATCATTTTGAGGCTTTCTAGTGAACATATAAGGCCATAAATGTGCCCACTAATTCACTAGTAAGATCATTTTGAGGCTTACTAGTGTACATCTAAGCCACAAAACCACCAGTAGTTCACTAGTAAGATCACTTTGACGCTTACTAGTGAAAATGTAAGCCACAAAACGCTCACTAGTTCACTAGTAAGGCCATTTTGACGCTTACTAGTGAACATGTAAGCCACAAAACGCCCACTAGTTCACTAGTAAGATCATTTTGACGCTTACTAGTGAACATGTAAGCCACAAAACGCTCACTAGTTCACTCGTAAGATCATTTTGACGCTTACTAGTGAACATGTAAGCCACAAAACGCACACTAGTTCACTAGTAAGGTCATTTTGACGCTTACTAGTGAAGATGTAGACCACAAAACGCTCACTAGTTCGATAGTAATGTCATTTTGACGCTTACTAGTGAACACGTAAGCCACAAAACGCCCACGAGTTCACTAGTAAGATCATCTTGAGGCTTACTAGTTGACATGTAAGCCACAAAACGCCCACTCGTTCACTAGTAAGATCATTTTGACGCTTACTAGTGAACATGTAAGCCACAAAACGCCCACTAGTTCACTAGTAAGATCATTTTGAGGCTTACTAGTTGACATGTAAGCCGCAAAACGCTTACTAGTTCACGAGTAATGTCATTTTGACGCTTACTAGTGAACATGTAAGCCACAAAACGCCCACTCGTTCACTAGTAAGATCATTTTGAGGCTTACTAGTGAACATGTAAGCCACAAAACGCCCACTAGTTCACTAGTAAGATCATTTTGAGGCTTACTAGTTGACATGTAAGCCGCAAAACGCCCACTAGTTCACTCGTAAGATCATCTTGACGCTTACTAGTGAACATATAAGCCACAAAACGCTCACTAGTTCATTAGTAGTCATTTTGACGCTTACTAGTGAACATGTAAGCCACAAAACGCCCACTCGTTCACTAGTAAGATCATTTTGAGGCTTACTAGTTGACATGTAAGCCGCAAAACGCCCACTAGTTCACTAGTAAGATCAATTTGAGGCTTACTAGTGAACGTATAAGGCCATAAATGTGCCCACTAGTTCACTAGTAAGATCATTTTGAGGCTTACTAGTGAACATCTAAGCCACAAAACGCCCACTAGTTCACTAGTAAAATCACTTTGACGCTTACTAGTGAACATGTAAGCCACAAAACGCTCACTAGTTCACTAGTAAGCTCATTTTGATGCTTACTAGTGAACATGTAAGCCACAAAACGCTCACTAGTTCACTAGTAAGGCCATTTTGACGCTTACTAGTGAACATGTAAGCCACAAAACGCTCACTAGTTCACTCGTAAGATCATTTTGACGCTTACTAGTGAACATGTAAGCCACAAAACGCACACTAGTTCACTAGTAAGGTCATTTTGACGCTTACTAGTGAAGATGTAAGCCACAAAACGCTCACTAGTTCGATAGTAATGTCATTTTGACGCTTACTAGTGAACACGTAAGCCACAAAACGCCCACGAGTTCACTAGTAAGGCCATTTTGACGCTTACTAGTGAACATGTAAGCCACAAAACGCCCACTAGTTCACTAGTAAGATCATTTTGACGCTTACTAGTGAACATGTAAGCCACAAAACGCTCACTAGTTCACTCATAAGATCATTTTGACGCTTACTAGTGAACATGTAAGCCACAAAACGCACACTAGTTCACTAGTAAGGTCATTTTGACGCTTACTAGTGAAGATGTAAGCCACAAAACGCTCACTAGTTCGATAGTAATGTCATTTTGACGCTTACTAGTGAACACGTAAGCCACAAAACGCCCACGAGTTCACTAGTAAGATCATCTTAAGGCTTACTAGTTGACATGTAAGCCACAAAACGCCCACTCGTTCACTAGTAAGATCATTTTGACGCTTACTAGTGAACATGTAAGCCACAAAACGCCCACTAGTTCACTAGTAAGATCATTTTGAGGCTTACTAGTTGACATGTAAGCCGCAAAACGCTTACTAGTTCACGAGTAATGTCATTTTGACGCTTACTAGTGAACATGTAAGCCACAAAACGCCCACTCGTTCACTAGTAAGATCATTTTGAGGCTTACTAGTGAACATGTAAGCCACAAAACGCCCACTAGTTCACTAGTGAGATCATTTTGAGGCTTACTAGTTGACATGTAAGCCGCAAAACGCCCACTAGTTCACTCGTAAGATCATCTTGACGCTTACTAGTGAACATATAAGCCACAAAACGCTCACTAGTTCACTAGTAATGTCATTTTGACGCTTACTAGTGAACATGTAAGCCACAAAACGCCCACTCGTTCACTAGTAAGATCATTTTGAAGCTTACTAGTGAACATGTAAGCCACAAAACGCCCACTCGTTCACTAGTAAGATCATTTTCACGCTTTCCAGTGAACATGTAAGCCATAAAACGCCCACTAGTTCACTAGTAAGATCATTTTGAGGCTTACTAGTTGACATGTAAGCCACAAAACGCCCACTAGTTCACTAGTAAGATCATTTTGAGGCTTACTAGTGAACATGTAAGCCACAAAACGCCCACTCGTTCACTAGTAAGATCATTTTGAGGCTTACTAGTTGACATGTAAGCCGCAAAACGCCCACTAGTTCACTAGTAAGATCAATTTGAGGCTTACTAGTGAACATATAAGGCCATAAATGTGCCCACTAGTTCACTAGTAAGATCATTTTGAGGCTTACTAGTGAACATCTAAGCCACAAAACGCCCACTAGTTCACTAGTAAAATCACTTTGACGCTTACTAGTGAACATGTAAGCCACAAAACGCTCACTAGTTCACTAGTAAGCTCATTTTGATGCTTACTAGTGAACATGTAAGCCACAAAACGCTCACTAGTTCCCTAGTAAGGTCATTTTGACGCTTACTAGTGAACATGTAAGCCACAAAACGCCCACTAGTTCACTAGTAAGATCATTTTGAGGCTTAGTAGTTGATATGTAAGCCACAAAACGCCCACTAGTTCACTCGTAAGATCATTTTGACGCTTACTAGTTAACATGTAAGACCATAAATGTGCCCACTAGTTCACTAGTAAGATCATTTTGACGCTTAGTAGTTGACATGTAAGCCACAAAACGCCCACTAGTTCACTCGTAAGATCATTTTGACGCTTACTAGTGAACATGTAAGCCACAAAACGCCCACTAGTTCACTAATAAGATCATTTTGACGCTTACTAGTGAACATGGAAGCCACAAAACGCCCACTAGTTCACTAGTAAGATCATTTTGACGCTTACTGGTGAACATGTAAGCAACAAAATGCTCACTAGTTCACTAGTAAGGTCATTTTGAGGCTTACTAGTTGACATGTAAGCCACAAAACGCCCACTAGTTCACTAGTAAGATCATTTTGAGGCTTACTAGTGAACATGTAAGCCACAAAACGCTCATTAGTTCACGAGTAAGATCATTTTGAGGCTTACTAGTGAACATGTAAGGCCATAAATGTGCCCACTAGTTCACTAGTAAGATCATTTTGACGCTTACTAGTGAACATGTAAGGCCATAAATGTGCCCACTTGTTGTGCTAGTGACATTACACTGTACTTGCATTACATGCAATACTATTATTGGCTGCACGTTTCAAAATAGTATCATCCCACCAGTCAGGGCTCATGATTTTGGAAATTCTGTGCCCACTTAGTTTTTTAGAACAACAATGGCGGACAGCGTCCTGAGACGTATTCGGCGAAGGTTCAGGGCAATTATAGAGTGCCTGTTGTCAAGGGTCTGCCGGTGAAAGTGAAGCACGCGCGATAAACATTTCAATTGCTAATTTAAGAAGAGTTAGTGACCAGTTTAGCGCTGATACTATTCAAAATTTGATTCAAAGTCTAATAGATCTCCGATCTGTCATCATTGCGGGAACCGCTCCTAATGGTGGACGTGTTTGTTCCCATGTGGCACATCGTTTGCACACAGGTAAAATGGCTACCATTTTTTGTCATTGCTTTTTTTGTATGTATTTTTATTCGAACTACACACGGGTTTTACTGACGACTTGCTGTGACTTACCTTCAATCACCCTGTCAAACGTCGTTTTTTCCAGTGGTTTTCCTGCAAATCAGTAGACTATTAAGTAACGCGATAGCTATACACTTTTAAGCAATAACTAGTGATCTTTTAGTTATTCAATTATAAGTTTGAATTATTTTTTTCTTGAGTAAAATGGTTAGAGAAAATAGCTGCTCGTGGTTTTGAAGCTGCATATACTTTTATGTACATCTGTGTCTATATGCCTATACTGTATACAGTATATAAAAAACACGTAGTGATTCATTTGCTTGAATTCCTTAATCGTTTTATTTCCATACTTTAGGTAGACGAGGAAGACCAGCACTTGACATTACAAGGGATCAAATTGAACTGCTCCTCACTCAGGGCTTTACAGTGAGAGCCATCACGGGGATGTTGGGTTGTTCCTCTTCATACCTGCATAAAAAAAAAGACGTTTTTTCAGATTTCAGCCAGAAATAGATTTACTCCGATTCATGATGTTGACCTGGAGGAGCATGTCAAAAGATTGCACAGCCAATTTCCCAGATCAGGCTCGGAAGCAAGTGTTCTGCTACATACTCTTGTCCCTTCATGTATATATCATTATATTCATTGTGAAAGTTTACTTTCTTTATTGTGTTGTTTTATGAACCTGTTGCAGATGATGAGGGCATACCTGCGTGCTGATGGTATTGTAGTACAAAGAAAAAGAGTTCGAGAAATCCTCAACCGTATTGACCCAGCTGCTGCAGCCCAGAGATGGAGCCAGACTGTGGCTAGAAGAACATACTATGTGCCATTCCCCAATAGTTTATGGCACATAGATGGGCATATGCGTCTCATTCGGTAATAAGGGATCATCTTATATTTGTACTCGTGGGAGCATTAGAAAGCCATATCGTATGGACAGCACAGATTAAATTGAATTTTATCATTTGTATATCCAAGTTACACAAACTCCAAATTGCCTCCATGTAGTCTTAAGTGCACAGCAATATCATCTCTACCGAGATGATATTTCAAACAAGATATGAAACCTGATTGTTTTCTTGTATTTAATCATTATTCTTTTCATGTTTGTTTTACAGGTGGGGGTTTGTGACACATGCTGGCATTGATGGGAATTCCAGGCTAATAACGTACCTCAACTGCAGCACAGACAACACAGCTTTGACAGTGTTGAAATATTTTGTCCAAGCCACCTGCCTGTATGGGTTACCCTCAAGAGTAAGATCCGACCATGGTGGTGAAAACACTGGTTGCTCTTTTAATGAACCTACTGCAGGGACAAGACACCAAAATTATTTCCAGCTCCAGCCAACACCCCCTCACAATTTACTCACACCTCCCATGACCTGATTATCTACCAACAGGGGCCCTTTTTGGATTATTATTTTGGCATAGGAACTTTCCTTTCCTATCCTAATCGAGTGAGATGAGCCGGTAGCACCTGGAGCAAAGATCGTCTAAATTTTAATAATGCTTAGGAAAGGTTCTGACCATCCTTTACGAAAGGAAAGGAGATATATTATGCAGCAGGAATATTTAAAGGGGAAGTCTTTTTTTTATTTTTAATGCCTTTACAATCATACATTCTATGCACATACACTGGTCTAAACATGGTATTCAGTAGTGATGGGTCCAGCGACACCGATGCGTTGATGCATGCGCCGGGCTCACAGAGCAAACCACGTGTCGGTGCATGTGCCGCTTCATTACGTCACGTGATTGACACATGAACTGCACCGGCGCAGTTTAGACTGCATCGGCTGCGTTGACACAGTCCATGATGCTAATTGACACGTGAACTGCACCGGTGCAGTTTAGACTGCATCTGCTGCTTGGCACAGTCCAAACTGCGGCACTTAGTCCAGGGGGCGACGACTCAGTACAGGGGGCGTTGACGCAGCAAAAGCCCGCACAGTGTATCCTAAGGAAGTGCGTCTGGCGACACGATGCCGATTGCCTAAACAAGCTAGACTCCACCCTTGCTCGAATATATATGTTTGGGCAATACGGAAAACACACTGATTATCAGAAAAAAATGTGTCCGTCTGACTTCGAGCGTCATGCTGGCTGTCATATAATAGGCTATTATTATATGAGAAGTGTTTTATGAACGTTTGTACTGTACGTCATACTCCAGACGGGACTTCCAGAAAGTGACTGCGAGTGAGCACACCGCATGTTTGATGACTCTGCCACATTGCTATTAAAAGTCACATAAAACGTAAACCTTGTCTGCTGACCATCATTACATCGGCTAGGCTAGCTTAGCTGTTGTCGTAGTTCAAAGCTTAATATGTGGCGTGGGTTGGGTCGGCGTCGCAAGTACGTGCTCGCGTACGCGCACAGCTGAGAGCAGCAGACTATCGACTGCTGAGTGCTGAGACGCGCTTCACTCGAGTGACGTTGCTACAGTATGTGCATATTATGGAGCAGCTTCCGGACAAATACAAATTGTCCGCCGCGTAGAGCCATTTTGATCTCCTTTTGGAGAATAAGGTATTCATTAAAATCTCTTTGTCTCACCAAGTGCCTCTCGGATTTTTGACATGTCTTATTCCATTGTGTGTGTGTCTTCTCCACAAAAGAGGAAATAGCATGCATTAAATGCAACAGACTGAAATTTAAAACACTGGAGCATCTTATTTTTCTAAATCAAAAATTGTGAAGACAAAGCCCACAAGCATCCTCATTCACACGAATTTCACATCATTGAAACACATTGAATGATACAATATGAATGCATGGATGTGAATGATATTGTCAAGGGTCAATGTCATCTTTATTGTCAAATATGCTTTATGTAGGGCGGCCCGGTAGACCAGTGGTTAGCACGTCGGCTTCACAGTGCAGAGGTACCGGGTTCAATTCCAGCTCCGGCCTCCCTGTGTGGAGTTTGCATGTTCTCCCCGGGCCTGCGTGGGTTTTCTCCGGGTGCTCCGGTTTCCTCCCACATTCCAAAAACATGCGTGGCAGGCTGATTGAACACTCTAAATTGTCCCTAGGTGTGAGTGTGAGCATGGATGGTTGTTCGTCTCTGTGTGCCCTGTGATTGGCTGGCAACCGATTCAGGGTGTCCCCCGCCTACTGCCCGGAGACAGCTGGGATAGGCTCCAGCACCCCCCGCGACCCTAGTGAGGATCAAGCGGTTCGGAAGATGAAGATGAAGATGCTTTATGTATGACATGCAGCATAGATGAAATTTCTTCCTCTCAATCCTCAGTGCATACATGCATGTAAACATGCTGTGCATTAAACACACGCAGCTAAGAAAGGATAGCAGCTACACTATATAAAAAAAAGACATGTAATCTGAACAGTATAGACAATATAAACAGCATAAACAACAACATAAACAATGGCGCTTGTGGCTACACTGAGCTTTTAACTCATTCAGTACCAGTCATTGGGTAAAGTGAGGTAGTGCATTGTATACACGTCATCATCAAATCAGTTTGTTCAGTCTGTCAAGTGGGTTGGCTGCAGGGATTTTGAAGGTCCAGCAGGTGGCAGTGGTCAGTGACACAGTATCAGTACAGTATCAACACAGTGTGTCATTGTGTCGACACGCCTCATGAGGCCTCATGGACCCATCACTACCGTTCAGTATCCCCAGCAATTTATCCATCCATTAAGTGAACCGCTTAGCCTCATGAGTGTCGTGAGCGTGCTGTGGTCCATCCCAGCTGTCTCGGGGTACATCCTAAACTGGTTGCCAGCCAATCCCAGGGCACACAAACGAACAACCATTCACCTGCACTGTCACACCGATGGATAATTTGAGAGTGTTCCAGTCACCTTCCATGCATTTTTCTGAAATGTAGGACGAAACCAGAGCAACTGGAGAAAGCGCACACAGCCGCGTGGAGAACTCAGCAGAGGAACTCCAGAGCCTGGATTTGAATTCATGACCTTTCTGCACTGTGTGGTGGATGTGCTAACAAGTTGTCCACCACGCCGCCCGCTCTATTTATTAATTTTAATCAATAAGTAAGTAAGTTGACTTAAATAAAGTAAGTAATTAAAAATACAAAAAAGTTCACAAGTATGTTTTGTCCCAATACAATTCCTGTTCCCGTGTTTGTGCTACAATTGTAGCCGGTGTTTGCAAGGGCAGCATATTGTGGGTCTTTCAGTTGCTCACACCATAGTATTTATAGTTACAGTAGTACACTTTCGCACATACTTGCAAATGTCACATTGCGAGGTGGTGGTGGACCCCAAAAAGCAGGCAGGAGGGAGGAGCGGGGTGCATTTAAAATAAAGAAAACTAAATCCAAAACACACAAAGTCCAAAGTATCAAACAAAAACCCTGACTAAATCTAAAACACAATGAACTAAACATGACAGAAAACAAGAGCAAACAGTAGTGATGGGTCCATGAGGCCTCATGAGGCGTGTCGACACACTGACACACTGTGTTGATACTGTGCTGATACTGTGTCACTGACCACTGCCACCTGCTGGACCTACAAGATCCCTGCAGCCAACCCACTTAACAGACTGAACTGACTAATTGTTTTGTATATTGAACATATAAAATATACAATTCGGTAATAAATTGGCAAAAGGTGAAGGTAAGATATAAAAAAAGGAAAAGAAAATAGTAATCATCGCAAATATGTGTTCAAAGGAGTAGAAAGAAGCAAAAAACCTACCCCGAGTCCTACCCCTTCTTATATATGAATTGATCATTGTTCTAAATAGGAAAGAAAGTCTAAATATCAACAAATGCTTTTACCATTATGTATGCTGTACTAATACATTTTTACAACATTAGGTTTGTATATACAGTACATACTCTTTAGAGCACATGTATATGTCGATTTTCTCATATTCATAATGGATGCTACATTTCATTAATATATTAAATAATCTCATCAATGTATTTCTGATGTATTGCTATATTTCATGTGTATTGAATTTATCAGCTTAATTCTGATTTGTGTAGTTGTCTTGTACTACTCTCGAATTCATTTTTAATCTCAGCAAGAGAGTTCCTCATTTTACTGGTCCGTTTCAGAATCATTCCACAGATTTACACCTATTACACATACACTCCTTTGTGTGATGTTCGTTCGTGTTTTGGATTTTTTTGTATAGATTAGTACCCCCTAAATTATGACAACTTTCTCGAATTTTAAAAAGCTTCTGGATCTTTTGGCAAAGGTTATTATTGTGTGCTTTGTACATTAATTGGGCGATTTTGAAGTCATTCAGGTCATGAGATTTCATTGTTTAATTTGATAAACAGTGGATTTGTGGGTTCCGTCCATTTGGAGCCAGTGATTGTTCCGATTGCTTTGTATTGTAGTTTTAAAACGGTGTTTTACTGGCATTTCCCCATATTCCCACACAATAGGTCAAATATGGAAGTAATAAAAGTATAAGGTGTACAAGGATCTCTTATTCAGCAAATCCTTAGTTTTTGGGAGGATCCCCATGGTTTGGGATATTTTTCTTTTATTATCTATTATGTAGCTGCCAGCACAGTTTTGCATCTACAACTGTTCCAAAAACATTTTCATAAGGTCATTCATCGATTTGATGATTAAGTGTATACAATATCATTCACATCCATGCATTCATTTTGCAACATTCAATCTGTTCAAATAATGTGAAGATCATTTGAATGAGGATGCTTCTGGGCTTTTATTTCACAATTTTTATTGAGAAAAATAAGATGCTCCAATGTTTTAAACTTCAGCCTGTTGCGTCTTTTACAAGCGATTTCTCCTGCTGTGGAGAACACACGCTCACAAGGGACGGATGAGGCTGGCGTACAAAGGAACTCCTTTGCGAGGTGGGAGAGGTTTGGGAAAGAAGTGTGTTGGTCCTTCCAGTACAGCTGCTTCCTGGAACCTTGATTGTCAAACATGGAGGGTAGAGTCAACCAATAATAATTACTGATTGTCAATTAAATCATCAACATAGCAACCGTGAAAAGATGAGTGAACGTTTGTATACCTGGCGTAATACTGGGTGTATCGCGAACTTCATTCTCATGCTTGGCCCGATAATGCCTCAGCATGGTGGAGGTGCTTCTGTTGGTGTATGACAATTCGACTTGGCAAATTCGACATTTCACCTGTAATAGAATGTGAATAAGAAGTAACTAAGTTACCTTGAAATGTATTCGGATTAGAATGGTACAACACATGTCAATAATCTGAGAGGCACTCGGTGAGTGCCTCTCGCCGAGAGGCTCTCGGCCACAGAAGGCGATTTGAATAAATAAATAAATAATACCTTATTCTCCAGGACGTCAAAATGGTCCCACACGGCGGATTATTTGCGTCTCTGCTCCATAATCGGCAAGGCACGAACACGAAGTCTGCACTGACACGAACTTCGACAAGCGAGCGTGAGTGAGGTCTGGCTTGTTTCGGCAGGTGGCTTTGTGTCGCCAAACGACTTCCTTATAAACACTGCGCGGCGGGCTTTTGCTGCGTCAACGCCCTCTGCACTGAGTCGACGCCCCCTGGACTAAGTGGCGCAGCCTGTACTGTGCCAAGCAGCCGATGCAGTCTAAACTGCACCGGTGCAGTCAATTAGCAGCCTGGACTGTGTCAACACAGTCGATGTGTCAATTAGCAGCCTGGACTGTGTCAACGCAGCCGGTGTGTCAATTAGAAGCCTGGACTGTGTCAACGCAGTTCACGTGTCAATCACGTGACGTAATGAGCCAGCACATGCATCGACACGTGGTTTGCTCTGTGAGCCCGGCGCATGTGTCAATGCATCGGTGTCGCTGGACCCATCACTAGCAAACAGCAATACACATGACAGTAGCGAGAAGCAACAATGACCCAACACCGAGTGTTCGGTCTTGAGTCCTTTTATACAACTACCGGTAATTACCAAATGACCAACTGGTGTGCACTGTGCAGCTCCCGGGGGAGCCCTACAAGTGCCACCTGTTGGTCCCTAAACCGAATCATGACAGCAAACATCTTTGAAGGTATTGATTACATGTTTACCATAATACCATGTGGAAATCAATACCCCGTGGGATTACGGGAAAAATTTTGTTCCACGTTTCCGTACGAACATGCTTGTGGTGTGTATTCTACTTTTCATTAGTATTTATAGAGAACCTCTCAAGGAAGTGAAGTATTTTTTTTTCTCAGCCCCAACACATATCAGTCGAGCACTCTACACCTAAAGAGGAAAAATCTTGGCGCCGTGCCTGCACAAGCCATTTATCGATTTGTGTCTCGTTTTACATTTCAGTTGGCGTTTTAGAAATAACAATTGAAGCCATCTTTCTGTTCCTCCACCAGTAGAGGGTAGGATAGTACAAAACGTGGATCGGAAAAATCTATTGAAGATGAAAAGTGAAGGGTGATGAGCGAGAAAAACATAATTTTCTTGGTGTGCAAGTAACGCGTGGATCACCACACCCGTGAATCTTGACGGCACACCGACAAACCGCAACTGTTACTTCTGTTGTCGACAGACAAAATGAGGACGTCTGCTGGAAAGTATGCAAGTGTGTGGGCCAGCGCGTGTAAACGGATCTGGTGAATTCCGCAGACGTCCGGCGTCTGCGTATTAAAAAGAGGGGACCCGAAAACATTCTGCACTGGTGGACGAATATGGGGCAAATGGATGTTTGAGGACCCTTCGGAAAGGTGAGTAAACATTTTTGGTTGACACAATAAAGCCCAATCACATTTATCATGCAATGTTTATTACAGTCGGTCGGATAAAGCTCAGAAAAAGCCTCTGACGTTGATGTCAAAATGAGACATTCCTTGCAGTGGATTTGGGTATAATATGTGCACCTTTGCCATTAAACATTTAGGAAATTTAGCCATGTCAGTTTGCATTAATTACAGCTGAGCACACTCATTTTAAATATTTTATTTACCACACAAAGTACATTTTTAGCGGGTGTCTTTGAGAAGAATGTTTGTGGCCATCGCGTGATTTAGCTGCTCCCTTTCGTTCCACTCCACGCCTGTCAGAACCTGTCTGAAAATTTTGCGAATGCCCCTTGTCTCTGGAAATCAGTAAGTCCGCTGATTTCTCATTTAAGTCTCTTTGGAATTTGTGGTTGTTTTTTTGGGGTGGGCGGAGGGGGTGGTATTGAATTACTTACCTGGGTGGCCGGGTAATGGAATGGTTACCGCGATGGCCTCGTATGGCAGAGGTTACAGATTCGATTCCAGCTCCGGCCCTCCTGTGTGGAGTTTGCATGTTCTCCCCGGGCCTGCGTGGGTTTTTACTCCAGTTTCCTGCCACATTCCAAAAACATGCATGGCAGGCTGATTGAACACTCTAAAATTTAAATTGTCCTTAGGTATGAGTGTGGTTGTTTGTCTCCGTGTGCCCTGCAATTGGCTGGCAACCGGTTCAGGGTATCCCCCGCCTCCGGAGAGAGCTGGGGTAGGCTCCAGCACCCCCCGCGATCCTTGTGAGGATAAATGGATGGATGGATGGATGGATAGTTGTTCAAAAAGTATTGTAATTAGTCATTTTAAATATTTTTTTGAATTTATACAATAAGAATTTGAAGTTGCTTAGCTGTTAGTTCTAATTACATAGCTTTTCTGATATTGTAAATGTTTGCCAGGGTATTGTTTCAGTGATGTTATCGAATTACTTGCAGGAATAGTTTCAAAGTCTAAATTTTGGAATTGTAACAACACTAGGATATGACCCTTGTGAGGATAAAGCGGATCAGAAAATGGATGGATGGATATATACTGTGTGTGTGTGTGTGTGTGTGTGTGTGTGTGTGTGTGTGTGTGTGTGTGTGTGTGTGTGTATGTATATATATATATAATATATATATATATATATATTAGAGCTGTCAGTTTAGCGTGTTTTTATTGGCATTAATTTAAATGAATTTTAACGGGATTAAAATTTTTCTCACGAGATTAACGCGGCACACGTCACAAGCGGATGTTACGTTGCTCTATAAATACACCAGAACAAAACAACAAGCACGCTGCAGAAGTCCACGCCCATGTCTGTTTTGCCAGCCGCGGCAGCTAGACACCGAAAACGGACACCGAAAAAGAGTTTATGAATGGAAAGTTTACTTTTAAAAAGTTGCCCGATTGCTCCACTGACAAGACCAAAGTTATCTGTTCTTCTCTCTCTCCCTGTATCATACAGGTATACGATGTATGCCATGTATACTTGTATGGAACTATTTTGTGTGGAAAGGTTACAGTGTTCTGCGTCCATATAAATAGAGCGGGTGGAGCTTCTCTGTGTTTGTCTGCCGGTGGTAGCCACCTAGCGAAAATAAAACGTCTCCAGTGTTGTCATCGAACCAAGTGTAGTCATTCGAAATGAGGTCTACACAAAAACTGTAGAGAGACTTCCGCACAAGAAGGACCAACACAATCAACATAGCCTGACTGTGTTAGGGGGAGTGAACCCCCCCACACCTTTCAGAATGGTTTGCCCCAGCAGCACGGGGGAAGTGCGTGCGCTTTTTTGTACGGCGGGCATTTTTGAATACAGCGGCACATAATGAACGCTGGTGTCTCGTTATTCTTCAACAAACATACAGAAACAGACTGCTGTGTTCAAAGTAAACTTGAGAAAAACGAAGTATGCAACCATGGTTTAAATCTACTACAGACTGAGTACTAGTTTACTTTAAATGTGCACTTTATAATGTTATATTGCTCTGTTTTGACTTGATAAAAAAAGCTGTTAAAGAAGCTGTTGTGTGACAAAATATTGTTTTCACTGTTGTTGATGGATAGTAATATTGTGTGAGAGATTATGTGTGAATAACTGCTGCAAGTGAAAAATGTTCATGTAAAATTGAAAATCTAAATTGTTATCTCAGTAAATATTTGCATTTGGCAAAACTGATTCATGATTCCATGTTGACGAGAGCATTAAAATGGGGGGAAATGGGACAAAAAATGTAAAAGGAAATTCAGAAACGATAAAAAATGTGTGAGTAATCGCGATTAATTTTTTAGTCCATTTGAGTTAATTATGACAGTTGCATTTTTAATTTGATTAAATATTTTAATCGTTTGACAGCTCTAATATATATATGTATGTATATGGGCTGTCAATTTAGCTCATTTTTATTGGCATTCATTTAAATGAATTTTAACGAGATTAAATTTTTTCTCGTGAGATTAACGCGGCACATGTCACTGCGGATGTTACATTTGTTTTGTTTGTTTATTGTTTATTGAACATACAAGAACATATTGACAAAAGTGAAGGCAAGCAAAAATTATAAAATAAAAAACGTTGCTCTATAAATAAACCGGAAACAAAACAACAAGCGCGCTGCACAGGTCCACGCACGTTTGTTTTGCCAGCTATGGCAGCGCGAGATACCGAAAACGGACACTTAAAGAGTTAAAAGCTTACTTTTAAAAGTTGCCAGATTGTTCCACTGACAAGACCAAAGTTACCTGGATGTTTTGCAGTTGTAAACTGAGCTGTCATCATAGCACGTCGAGTCTGAAATACCACTTAATGGCCAAACACACATCTGACGTGAGTACTCCACCCCCTTGTCTCAGACAGACCGCTATGGATCATTTCAAAGCGAAGAAAATGGATGACACGACGAAGAACAAATTTGCTGAAGCCATAGCTAAATGTATGGCTACTGCATGCAAGCACATTTGGTGCCACCAGATGACCTTGCGCTTGGGTGACGAGCCGTCAATGTGACTTGCATGTTTCAGCACCCTTAAAAACGGGCTGGACACGCCTTTGAAATTAAGCGATATTGACTTGTAAAGGCGGACGTTGTATCAGTCTGTCGTGGTAAAGAAGGAGCTAAGCCAAAGGGCGAAGCTCTCAATTTACCGGTCGATCTACAGTACGTTCCAACCCTCATCTATGGTCACGAGCTATGGGTCGTGACCGAAAGAACGAGATCCCGGATACAAGAGGCCAAAACGAGTTTTCTCCGCAGGCTCTCCCTTAGAGATAAGGTGAGACGCTTGGTCATCCGGGATAGGCTCAGAGTCGAGCCGCTTCTCCTCCACATCGAGAGGAGCCAGATAAGGTGGCTTAGGCATTTGATTTGGATGCCTCCTGAACGCCTCCCTGGTGAGGTGCTCCGGGCATGTCCCACCGGGAGGACACCCCGAGGATGACCCAGGACACGCTGGAGAGACTATGTCACCCAGCTGGCCTGGGAACGCCTCGTGATTCCTCAGGGAGAGCTGGAAGAAGTAGCTAGGGAGAGGGAAGTCTGGGCTTCCCTGCTAAAGCTGCTGCCTCCACGACCCAGCACCGAATAAGCGGTAGAAGATGGATAGATGGATGACTTGTAAAGTAAATGCATACATGTCTGAATGCTGGCATGCTTCATTGAAATGTATAAATATTAATTCTAAACATGTTTGCTTTTCAAGATTTTCATGACGGTATGGCCTTCACTGAGGTATGGATAAAACATACATACTACATGGCTCTTATGAGCACCAAAAGTTGCCATTCTTGAATTAGAATTGAATTTGTCTCATCACAAACACACTGGATAAACCAGCTGCAGTGCTTTAAATTTTTTACTTTTAGTCATTTTTTAGTCATTTTGTGATGTCGTCGGGGTTTCTGGTCCAGATGGGCTTGGTCTTGTTCAGCTCCTCCTGGTTAGTGATGGGAATTCTGGCTCCTTTTAGAGAGACGGCTCTTTCGGATCGGCTCCCTAAAAAGAGCCGGCTCTTTCGGCTCCCAAATGGCTCCTCAGTTTTTTTTGTTGCTTAAATTAATTTAATACCAAAAATAAAGTAATATTATGTGTAAAATGAAGTACTAATGCAAAAATAGACATTATATCAAATATTTATTATTTATATGACTTTATATTCTTCTGAACATACTCAACATGGAGTGCTACAAAAATAAAAACAAAGTACAAAACAAGGTCGTCAAAAAGTTCCAATCTCTGAATGTGTATATTTATAAGCTTTTAACTATTTACAGTAAAACAACATAAGCTTTGAATAACACACAACAAATTCATTCATTCATTCATTCATCTTCCGAGCCGGTTGATCCTCACTAGGGTCGCGGGGGGTGCTGGAGCCTATGCCAGCTGTCTTCGGGCAGTAGGCGGGGGACACCCTGAATCGGTTGCCAGCCAATCGCAGGGCACACAGAAACAAACAACCATACGCACTCACACTCACACCTAGGGACAATTTAGAGCGTTCAAAATTTGTAAAACAAAAAGAAAAAAGCAGCATCCAGGTAAATGTTTTAGCTTGTCTTTAGCGAAGATTGGCATGAAGAAAAACCAAGTGCCTCAGCTTTGAGGGGTTGATCCTCTTTCTCCTCTCTGTTAATATTTGCCCTGCTTTGGAGAAGATTCTCTCTGAGGGGACAGATGTTGCGACAACACACAGCCAACACAAAATGGATGAAAATCATTTGCAATCATTTTACCCAGTTCCTCATCAATTGTGTTCCGTTTTGCTGGTTTTATAGCTTTTTGCATAAAGTGGCTCATAGAGCTCTGGGTTGTACATCTAGGCAGTTGTGACATCGTAGTAGCAGCAACAGTTGCAGAGACACTAGCACCTTCATTAATAGCTGGTTCCCTTGCTTGTCTTTTCTCTTCAAATTATACTGATGGTTGGATATTTCTGATGTGCCTGTGCAGGTTATTTGTGGAGCCTGATCTATGGGATATTTTAACCTTGCACAGTCTACACGCTGCCTTTGAACTATCAATTAAATTGAAACGAGTCCATATTTCACTGCGTTTCTTATCCGTTCTCTCACCTTTCCACTTTCCACCGTGTTGTTTTTTTTTTCACTAACTAGCTCTCTCGTCTCCTCGTCTGTCTTGTTCGCGTGCTGCTCAGTGTGCTGCTGTGTGTGTCTCTTCTCTAACCCCTCCCCCTTCTCTAAACTGCAGCGCGTGTGTGTGTCTGTGTGTGTGTGTGTGCGTGCGTGCGTGCATGTGTAACCCTCCCCTTTGGCTCCCCAATGAGGAGCCGGCTCCCAATGAGGTGGGAGCCGGCTCCCATCGTTCACTTCAAAGAGCCGGCTCTCGGAGCCGGCTCGTTCGCGAACGACACATCACTACTCCTGGGCAATGGAGAAGTACATCCAACATGCCCTCTAACTCGTGAGCATAAGTGGTTCAGATAATGGATGGATGCAAGATTAAGGCATTAACACTGCATTTCCGACTTGTGCTCTTATTTTGAAACCTATTCACACCACTTCTGGTGCACTTTCGATCCGACTGACGCTAACTTTAAGACGACTATGGTATGCGGAGGAGCAGTGGCGGTTCTGGGGGGGGGGGGCAACGGGGGGCTAGTGCCCCTGTAGCACTGATTCTGGCCCACCCTGTGACCCCCCCCCCCCCCCGTGAGCGCAGATTACGCAGTCGTGCCAAGTCGCCGATGCGAAAGGTGGAATCAAACTGCGTGATTTAACATTCTAGTCGGACCCTTTAGTGCGCTGCGCCACTTAAAAATGAGTGGGAAATTGAGAAGAAGCAGTTCGCACAGAAGGAAATTACCACGGCACGAGTGTTATTTGCGTGTGTGTGCGTGTGTGTGTTTGCGTGTGTGTGTGCGCGTGTGTATGTGTGAGTGTGTGTTTGTGTAACTTTTTATTTTCCCTTTTTATTTTAATTTTTATTTAACAGGATCAATATATAATACATTGCCTTTTAAAATTTGGATAATTATATGCATGTAAAACATCTAGCTTCAGTGTATTTGCAATTTTTGTCCCCGGCAGGCTGGTACCATATCATCACCTGGCTTGAATATTCTTGTTCTGTCCCCAACTAACGGCTAATCTAAATTTGAGTGTTGTATTCAAGTTACACTGAAGTAACGTTAATATGTCTATGCATAGTTAAGAGTATTTTCTTTATGCAACGTAACTTTATTGATTCATTCAGCGTAGTTCACAACAGGACGTGACGCCATGAAAGCGGAAGACGCCTACGCGGAAGCAGGAAGTAAAGCGATAGATCGCCACCAATAGAAACGTATGGTAGTCAAGTTTAATCCAGCACAATCCACATACATCTCACGCCTCTGGTAGCATCGTACGGAGCCCGAAGGGGACATGGAAGGAAAAAAAAACCTTTGCGAGATCTCGCAAAGAAGGATTGCGAGATCTCGCAAAGAAGGATTGCGAGATCTCGCAATACTTTATTTATTTATTTTTAATGGTCGTTGACTTGCTTCCGGGTCATCGTACGTGCTTCCGGGTCATTGTGCGTGTAAACGCAGACAACAGTTATGGAGTGTGTTCTATTCCTGCGCGTTGATCTACTTCCGGGTCAGCTTGGCGAATGTTGACTGTCGTGCGCGGCTAATTTGAGCGACTACACACGACCTCGGAGGAGGAGAGAATAATGGAGGAGGACTTGGAAAACTTCTTGCGATCAAGAAATGTCGCTCAGGTGGACATTACGCGCATGAAAAGCGACAAGGTGGGCATACACCCATACACTAACATAATAAGCGTAGCAATAGCAAAATGGACACAGGCTCCGACACGCTCACTTTCTCTACTGTTAATTTTCTGTTTTGTAAATACGCTACTGTAGTGCAAACCGTTTGCTTCTTTTGAGAAGCAAGAAAAGCATTACATAAATTCTATTATTATTATTAATCCTAGTAGTAGTCATCGTAGTAGTAATTGGTCATGTGGTGGACATTGTGGTGCGGTGTGACAATCACACAGGTCGAGGTGATGCGCAAGACTATAGCCTCTCCCCTGACAAGACCCTAGCGTAACCTCCCAGAGGTGCACCACGGTAATGGCAACATGCCAGCTGATCAGCTAGGGATCTCGGAGCAGGAGGGAGCCCCAGAGGTGTTGAGTGCTGGGCCCACGGATGTGGATACGTCCCGATTATTCACCAATCCCTTCCCCAGCTATGGGTCAAACTGGTCCCGCTGCCTTGTGGGTACACTAAATGTGAAAGGCTAAGGGAGAAAACCCTAACAGAAAATCAACGGGCCAGGTGAGCTGGCCTCCTGAAGCGGACTGCGACAGACTGCAGACCCGGCAGCTCACTGCAGCCACACAGCCCTCAGCCGTCTTGGACTCTTCCTTGCCGCTGACTCAAGGGTAGTGAGGTTAAGTCGTGGACTGGGCATTGTTCAGGCCCCTTCCACGTAAAACATCATCGAACACCATTTGCACCCCTCCCCTTCACCCCGCTTCATCACAACATTGACAAAGTCCTGCGGCGACGGGGAAGGTGGGCGACGGGGGCAGGTTATGACTAGACTGGAAGCCTTCAGCACACCCCCTGCACGTGGGCGGCTCGGGTCGGCGTCGTTGAGTTGCTGGAAAAATGGGGTAGCGGCGCTCTCCGGTGAGCATCCGAGTGACGAGGCAGCCCTTTTCAGGGTCCGCACTGCCTCCCTCACTCCGAGGAAGGGTCTAGAAAATGTGACCTAGAAAAATGTCTGCCCCAAGACTAAACCCGGGACGGGTAGCCGCACCCGTCGGGAGTCCCCTTTTTAGCGGCCGCAACAACAGGAAAAGTTCACATACCTCTCTCAAGGTAGCAACCTGGAACGTACGTACGCTCCTGGACAACGAAGATCGACCCTCCAGAAAAACCGCACTGGTAGCAGAAGAACTGCGCCGGTATAACATTGACATCGCGGCTCTGAGTGAGACCCGCTTCCATGAGGAGGGCTCTCTGTCGGAGCCTGGAGGTGGCTACACCTTCTTCTGGAAGGGTCTCCCCAATGACAACAGAAGACTATATGGGGTCGGCTTTGCTGTGAAGCAGAGCCTACTAAGATCAATCCCAACGTCTCCAATCGGTGTCTCCGAACGCCTTATGAGATGGCGAATTCCACTGGCCCACGGACGCTTTGTCACCCTCCTTAGTGTATACGCCCCGACCCTCACATCCGACGAGGCTTCCAAGGACGCTTTTTATCTACTGCTGAGCCAACAGCTGAGTAACATCGACTCGAGGGACTCCATCCTCCTACTCGGGGATTTCAACGCCAGAGTTGGCAGAGACTGGATGACCTGGAACAGAGTCATCGGCAAACACGGTATCGGTTCATGCAACCCAAACGGAGAACGCCTACTAACTTTATGCACGGAGCATGAGCTAGCAATAACAAACACCATGTTCCAGCTCCGTGACATGCACAAGACCACCTGGATGCATCCTCGTTCCCGTCACTGGCATCTGCTTGACTATGTCATCGTCCGTCAAGTGGACCGGAAATTTGTCTCCCTCACGCGTGTCATGCGTGGAGCGGAAGCATCCACTGACCATCGGCTGGTTGTGAGCTCACTACGCATCCGCGTCCGTCCACCGGCAAGAAGAACTCCAGCTGTACCAACAATAAACATCAACAAGATCTTCGACCCAGGGTACAGAAACAAGTATCAGGGAGCTATTGCTCAATGGCTCCAACAACGAGACGACAGCAGTGACCCAGCATCAAACGAAGACCAGAGCCTCTCCGAAAGATGGGAGAACACCAGCAAAGGGATCCTCACAACAGCACGAGAGGTTCTTGGCGTAACTAGTCGCAAACATCGCGACTGGTTCTGCGAGAACAACACTTCCATCAAGAATCTCTTAAAGAAGAAAAACGAAGCACACGACCATGCATTGCGTTCGGGTTCCCTGCAGGCATGGAATAATTTCCGCACGCAACGCGCAGAGGCCCAGCGGCAATTAAGAACCCTGGAGAACACCTGGTGGACCTCCTACGCAAATCAGCTACAACAGCACGCCGACCAAAATCAGCTTCACCTATTCTATGACGGTCTGAAAGCTGTCTGCGGCCCAATAAAGGGTTCTGTAAGCCCCGTGCGATCAGCCAACGGTGATCAACTACTCACTGACCGCCCTACTATACTATACTCGCAAGGTGGGCTGAGTACTCTCGGGAACTCTTAAACAGGATCAACCCATCTGATCCCACGATTCTCGACGATATCCCTCCCCTCCCGCAGAGAGAAGAACTAAGCACACCACCAACGCTGGAAGAAACAAAATCTGCTCTCCATGGCCTGAAGAACAACAAAGCCTCTGGTCCAGACGGGATTCCTGCCGAGCTATTGAAGTTTGGCGGGCAAGCCCTCCTGGACGATATCCACGGTTTCCTGCGGGAATGTTGGGAGGGGGAAGACGTGCCACAAGCTTGGAAAGATTCTAACATCATCTATATATACAAGCGGAAAGGCGACAAAGCAGCATGCGGAAATAGCAGGGGCATCTCTCTACTGGCAACGGCAGGGAAAGTCCTTGCCCGCATTATGCTCTTCAGACTTCTTTCCACCATAGTCGATGACGTGCTCCCCGAATCACAGTGCGGCTTTCGCAGAGACCGCTGCACTGCAGACATGATCTTCGTCTTGCGCCAGCTACAAGAAAAATGTAGAGAACAACATCGGAACCTCTACATCGCCTTCATAGATCTAGCTAAGGCTTTCGATACAATCTGCAGGGAGCTCCTATGGGGTGTGCTGGGACGCATTGGTTGCCCCCCAAAATTTGTTGCGGTGTTAAAGGCCCTTCACCATGGTATGCAAGGCCGGGTGGTGTGTGGAAGTGAAAAGTCCGACCCTTTCCCAGTGGCTGTGGGGGTCAAACAGGGATGTGTCCTTGCACCCATCCTGTTCAACATCTACCTTGCTGTCATGATGAAACATGTTTACAACAATACCGACCCAATACGAGACGGTATCTCGATCAATTACTGTCTCGATGGCAGCCTTTTTAACCTAAGAAGATTGAAAGCCAGAACGAAGATCAGTAACACGTCTGTGCTGGACTTGCAGTATGCCGATGACGCTGCAATGCTGAGTCACACGCCACCAGGACTGCAGCTGTCCCTTGACGTCCTCACGGACACGTATACCCGCGCTGGCCTCGTCCTAAATGCAACAAAGACAGAGATTTTGCAGCAGACCACCGACGCTGACCCCTTTATCTTCCACTCTGGGGAAAATGCTCTGAAGAACACTGGCGACTTCGTCTACCTTGGCTCATCTGTCAACATGAAGCTCGACCTCACGCCCGAGATCCAAAGGCGGATCGGGTCGTCAGCTGCAGCATTTGGACGGCTGTCCAAGCGATGCTTCCTCAACAAGAACTTAACTCTTACCACAAAAACTAAGGTCTTTAACGCTGTGTGTGTGTCTATCCTACTCTATGGTTCAGAAGCATGGGTGCCCTATGCTAAACATCTTAAGCAACTGGAGCGCTTCTACATGAACTGCCTAATGAAGATCCTGGGCATTCACTGGTGGGACAGAATTCCGCACACGGACGTCAGAAGCAGACTGCAAGTCCCACCGCTAACGACTCTCCTCCTCCAGCGTCAATTGAGATGGCTCGGCCACATTGTTCGCATGCCACCGGACAGACTCCCGAAGAAGGTGCTGTACGGTGAATTAAGTACTGGGGAGAGGAGCAGCGGCGGGCAGCTGAAGCGTTTTAAAGACAGCATAAAGGTCACTCTCAAGAAGTTCGCCATCGATCCGACCAACATGGAGGAAGCGGCATCGGATCGGGTGGAGTGGCGACGACGCACCCTGGAGGGCGCAGCGCATCACGACGCCTCATACAACCTGGCGGCCCTGCAGCGCAGGGAGAAGCGACATGCCGGACCGGTTATGGACGGCCACTATCGCTGCGACCTTTGCGGGCGCGGCTGCGCTACTCTGGCGGGTCTGAGGGCGCACCAACGTGCGCATCAGCGGCGTCAACAGCACGGGGATCGAAGGATGGGGGAACGCAACGTCGTCTTCGGCTACGAAGGACTGGAATAAGCAATTGGTCATGCAGACCTCCAAATACAGTGAGAAACTAACTTGGCGGGGAAAGTGAAGCTAGCATTTCAGGGAAAGTGAAGCTAGCATTTCTATATACTCTACCTGTACTGTTGATGTTCTTAGTTCTTACAATAATGACTTTATGTAACACAATTTTAAAAAGACATCACAGTTAGTAAATGTGCTGCTGCTTCCTGATGTATTATTATTATTATGTAATATTGATTACAAATAATGATGACTGCTCTGTACCATCACTCATGTTACATTTGTTAAAAGTTATTATTAATTAAGTCAAAATTTCAAGTATTCGTTCTCACAATTTATCTTTGCAGGTTGACATGGAAGTAATTTCTCTGATGACTGAAGAGCAAACGGGCAAATATATCACTTCCTATGGTGATCGAATAGCTGTCCTTCGCTTTTGTCAACAAAAAATGTCCAGGGGTGATAATGAAATGCTCCTCTAAAGATTGAGAGACAAAATAAGATCGAGGAAAAAAGGTTTACTGGGTGGATCTCCAAGTGTGCTCCAAAACCTTGATGAGAGAATGGCATCCATCCATCCATCCATCCATCATCTACCGCTTATCCGGGGCCGGGTCGCGGGGGCAACAGCTTTAGCAGGGAAGCCCAGACTTCCCTCTCCCTAGCTACTTCTTCCAGCTCTCCCCGGGGGATCCCGAGTCGTTCCCAGGCAAGCTGGGTGACATAGTCTCTCCAGCGTGTCCTGGGTTTTCCTCGGGGTCTCCTCCCGGTGGGACATGACCGGAACACCTCACCGGGGAGGCGCTCAGGAGGCATCCGAATCAGATGCCCAAGCCACCTCATCTGGCTCCTCTCGATGTGGAGGAGAAGCGGCTCGACTCTGAGCCCCTCCCGGATGACTGAGCTTCTCACCTTATCTCTAAGGGAGAGCCCGGACACCCTGCGGAGAAAACTCATTTCAGCCGCTTGTATCCGGGATCTCGTTCTTTCGGTCACGACCCATAGCTCGTGACCATAGGTGAGGGTTGGGACGTAGATCGACCGGTAAATTGAGAGCTTCGCCCTTTGGCTCAGCTCCTTCTTCACCACGACAGACCGATACAACGTCCGCATCACAGCAGACGCTGCACCGATCCGCCTGTCGATCTCCCGCTCCCTCCTACCCCCACTCGTGAACAAGACCCCAAGATACTTGAACTCCTCCACTTGGGGTAAGATCTCCTCCCTGACCCGGAGGGGGCATTCCACCCTTTTCCGACTGAGGACCATGGTTTCAGATTTGGAGGTGCTGATTTTCATCCCAACCGCTTCACACTCGGCTGCGAAACGCTCCAGTGAGAGTTGGAAAGCCCCGTTTGAAGGAGCCAACAGCACCACATCATCTGCAAAAAGCAGGGATGTAATACTGAGGCCCCCAAAACGGACCCCCTCAACGCTTCGGCTGCGCCTAGAAATTCTGTCCATAAAGGTTATGAACAGAATCGGCGACAAAGGGCAGCCTTGGCGGAGTCCTACCCCCACTGGAAACGATTCCGACTTTCTGCCGGCAATGCGAACCAAACTCTGACATCGGTGGTATAGTGACCGAACAGCCCGTATCAGGGGGTTCGGTACCCCATACCCACGAAGCACCCCCCACAGAACTCCCCGAGGGACACGGTCAAACGCCTTCTCCAAGTCCACAAAACACATGTAGACTGGTTGGGCGAATTCCCACATACCCTCAAGGACCCTGCTAAGGGTGTAGAGCTGGTCCAATGTTCCACGGCCGGGACGAAAACCACACTGCTCCTCCTCAATCTGAGGCTCGACTTCCTGACGGACCCTCCTCTCCAGCACCCCTGAATAGACCTTACCAGGGAGGCTGAGGAGTGTGATCCCTCTGTAGTTGGAACACACCCTCCGGTCCCCCTTTTTAAGAAGAGGGACTACCACCCCGGTCTGCCAATCCAGAGGCACTCTCCCTGTTGACCACGCGATGTTGCAGAGGCGTGTCAACCAGGACAGCCCCACAACATCCAGAGCCTTGAGGAACTCCGGGCGGATCTCATCCACCCCTGGGGCCTTGCCACCGAGGAGCTTTTTAACAACATCGGTGACTTCAACCACAGAGATAGGAGAGCCCACCTCAGAGTCCCCAGGCTCTGCTTCCTCCAAGGAAGGCGTGTTGGTGGAGTTGAGGAGGTCTTCGAAGTACCCTGCCCACCGGTTCACAACGTCCCGAGTCGAAGTCAGCAGCGCCCCATCCCCACTGTACACAGTGTTAGTGGTGCACTGCTTCCCCCTCCTGAGACGTCGGATGGTGGACCAGAATTTCCTCGAAGCCGTCCGGAAGTCGGCTTCCATGGCCTCACCGAACTCTTCCCACGCTGGGGTTTTTGCCTCGGCGACCACCGAAGCCGCGGTCCGCTTGGCCAGTCGATACCCGTCAGCTGCCTCTGGGGTCCCACAGGCCATAAAGGCTCGATAGGACTCCTTCTTCAGCTTGACGGCATCCCTTACTGCTGGTGTCCACCAGCGAGTACGGGGATTGCCGCCACGACAGGCACCAACCACCTTACGGCCACAACTCAGATTGGCCGCTTCAACAATAGAGGCACGGAACATGGTCCACTCGGGCTCAATGTCCCCCGCCTCCCCCGGAACATGGGAAAAGCTCTGTCGGAGGTGGGAGTTGAAACTCCTTCTGACAGGGGATTCCGCCAGACGCTCCCAACAAACCCTCACTATACGTTTGGGTCTGCCAGGACGGACCGGCATCTTCCCCCACCATCGGAGCCTACTCACCACCAGGTGGTGATCAGTTGACAGCTCCGCCCCTCTCTTCACACGAGTGTCCAGAACATGCGGCCGCAAATCCGATGATACGACTACAAAGTCGATCATCGAACTGCGGCCTAGGGTGTCCTGGTGCCAAGTGCACATATGGACACCCTTATGTTTGAACAAGGTGTTCGTTATGGACAATCCGTGACGAGCACAGAAGTCCAATAACAAAACACCACTCGGGTTTTGATCGGGGGGGCCGTTCCTCCCAATCACGCCCCTCCAGGTATCACTGTCATTGCCCACGTGAGCATTGAAGTCCCCCAGCAGAAAAATGGAGTCCCCAGCAGGAGTACTCTCCAGCACACCCTCCAAGGACTCCAAAAAGGGTGGGTATGCTGAGCTGCTGTTTGGTGCATATGCACAAACAACAGTGAGGACCCGTCCACCCACCCGAAGGCGGAGGGAGGCAACCCTCTCGTCTACCGGTGTGAACCCCAATGTACAGGCACTGAGCCTGGGGGCAATGAGTATGCCCACACCTGCTCTGCGCCTCTCACCGTGAGCAACTCCAGAGTGGAAGAGAGTCCAACCCCTCTCGAGAGAACTGGTACCAGAACCCAGGCTGTGTGTGGAGGCAAGTCCGACTATATCCAGTCGGAAATTCTCTGCCTCACATACCAGCTCGGGCTCCTTCCCTGCCAGAGAGGTGACATTCCATGTCCCAAGAGCTAGCTTCTGCAGCCGAGGATCGGACCGCCAGGGTCCCCGCCTTTGGCTGCCGCCCAGCTCACATTGCACCCGACCCCTTTGGCCCCTCTCATGGGTGGTGAGCCCATGGGAAGGGGGACCCACGTTGCCTCTTCGGGCTGTGCCCGGCCGGGCCCCATGGGTGTAAGCCCGGCCACCAGGCGCCTGCCAACGAGCCCCACCTCCAGGCCTGGCTCCAGAGGGGGGCCCCGGTGACCCGCGTCCGGGCAAGGGAAACTGAGATCCATTAATTTTACTCATCATAAGGGGTCTTTTGAGCCGTGCTTTGTCTGGCCCCTCACCTAGAACCTGTTTGCCATGGGTGACCCTGCCAGGGGCATAAAGCCCCAGACAACTTAGCTTCTAGGATCATTGGGACACACAAACCCCTCCACCACGGTAAGGTGACGACTCACGGAGGGGGAGAGAATGGCAAGATTTAAAAAATTTATTGGCTCTGTTGTTCATTTGCACTTTTGAGATGTAAAACATCTGGCATAGTTAACCACGTGAAGGGCAGTCTGCAATTGTTTTCCATTTGTGTATTGTGCATTATTAAAATGCAATCGATTCTGTGTTAGTTCTCCATTCGTTCCATTTTCTGCACCACTTATTCTCATGATGGTTTCAGGCATGATGGGAGTTTTCAGTTTTACCCAAAGGTCTGAAGTTTTATATTCCATTTAAAATGTTGAGATTAATGTTTGTAAGATTTTGTCAATGGAATAAAATTTGTTCCAAATCATTCTTAACAGTTTTTTTAAACACAAGAAACCACCTGCTGACGAAAGTGAGGAGTGACAATTACGCAGTCATCATTTACATGCAGGTGAAAATTCAAATGGGATGATGTACAATTGTGTAGGAATACTCCCCAGCATCCACGTTGGTTAAGTATTTGTGAATAAAGTCAGGAACCAAGAAAGAATGTTTATTTACACCAATAATGCTTTGACAGACAAACATTTTATATTGTAGATCAAATATGATGTCCTTATACTGTACAGGTAGAAAAACAGCAGATAAACAATGCTTTTAATTATGATGGGTATATATTATTTGTCATCAAAAGTGTTTCAATTATCCTTTGAAGGTGAAGTGATAAAAGAAATGACAATGGTCAAATTCAGACTTCAGTAAATGTTACTTCTCACACCAGTTGAGGAGCCGTAATATAGTTTGGTCCAAACACCAAGCAATACATAGATTGCTGTAATTTATAAAGTGTATGCAGAAAATTGGTGAAGATTGCACGGCTGTCTGTCCTATGTGTTGTGTTATTTTGACTTCAAAGTGGCTGCCTTTCCAGCAGCTCCTATATTTTGTATATTTTATATTCTTCCTTTCATAAATTTGCTGCTGTGAATTGGGAATTTCTCCATTGCGAGTCTAATAAAGGTTTCCTTATCTTATCTTAAAGAGTAGCGGTGAGGGCTTCTCTGAGGTGTAAATACAAGTTCACAGCCTGAAATGGATCTTTTGGTGGCATTAGATCGGACTGGGCCATTAAAAAACCACACAATGCAAATACATCTGGATCACAAGGCATGGTCAAACGAAAGACACACTGGCTTTTGCACAGTTGAACTTGTTCATTGTCAACCGGGGAGAGGAAGTCCCTTGTACCATAAAGTTCAGGTAACGTATACATCACGTTGGGCCGACCACTGGGGACATTCATGTTCTTTGAGGGCCTGATGAGATGGCTGGTCCAAACTAGGGCCGTGTATCCAACTCATCCTGTTCAAAATAATATACAGACAGATTAAATAAGAGTTACACAGTCATATCGGCTTTTATGAGCAAGAACTTTTAGCGTGAAGCTGCTTTTTTGTCTCACTCCTCCCCTCTCATGTGTACCCCCCCAACTGTATCTCCCCAACTTTTCCTTCACCTTCACCACACACCATTATCTTCTTGGGTGTTCCTGTCCACTTTCCCATCAACTCACTCTCACATACAAAAATACACATTTAATTAATGAGTCTATCAGAATGTATGAACTCACCTGAATAAGTCCCATGCAACAAAATTGTAGGATGTTTTTGTCCAGAAATCCACCATCAAAGAAGCCATTGTCTCTGAGGTCTGTGAAGAGGGATAACCAGAACTCCATGCACTGGCTGCGAAGAAACCGTCACCAATATTCAATTCTTTGATTGGCGGTGCTGGCTCCATCCAAGTAACTGTCAAGAGTGCTGCCTGGCGGTATTGGCACGAGGAAACGCTGAAAGCCTTTAACGTGACCATTTTCAGTCCCAAGATCAGCTCGAACGATTCGAGGACAACCCCCCAAACGGTGCACAACGTCAATATAGTAATCAACTTCGGGTCACTACTTGTTATGTAGGCATTGAGCCACATTATTTTCCTTGAAAAACCATCAATAGCCCCATTGATACAAATTCCAAATGGTTTCAGTTTGTCATAGGAGTCCATGTGCCATATAAAATTTGGCCCTTTGGAGAAGTAGTTTCGCCGTCTCAGACGTCTTGCTTGCCTTAACGACACTCCTCTCGGATCCAACTCTTTCAGAACCAGACGAACGTCCTCTTTCCTGACAAGAAGTCCATATTCTCTACACTTACTGTACATCCACCTGTAACCGTGTAGTTGTCCGGAATGCTGCAATTGGTTGCGAATGAAGTCAACCAGGACTGCCAAGTCATTGAACGTTTTCCGACGAAATAGTCCTCTTTGGTTCAGCACTCGCTTCAAATGTCTTTCACTTATTTGGAAACCGTACTTAACATCAAGAACAGATTTAATGTCTTTGTATTTCAAGCCAATTTCAAAGTAAAATTCTATTAAACTCACGAACGGTTGAACACGTTCCATAACTGTAGTCTGCGTTTACACGTACCATGACCCGGAAGCACGTACGATGACCCGGAAGCAAGTCAACGACCATTAAAAATAAATAAATAAAGTATTGCGAGATCTCGCAATCCTTCTTTGCGAGATCTCGCAAAGAAAAAAGAAATAAATAAAGTATTGCGAGATCTCGCAATCTTTCATTGCGAGATCTCGCATTACTTTGCGAGATCTCGTAAAGTTTTTTTTTCCTTCCATGTCCCCTTAGGGGCTCCGTAGCATCGTGGGCATGTACAAGGTTGTTTTGTTATTGGTGAACAGTTCTGTGGAACTTTGTGTTAGAAATGCTGCTTGACAATGTGAAAAAAGAACATGTTAGGATTTGAGCTAGCGCTTGCTAATTCTGTTAGCACCATGGCGTCTAGCTAACCTCGCAATTCAGGTAATGTTATTGTAACTGGCGCCAAGACCGAGTTGTTGGTTGCCATGACAACAAAAAAATAATTTATTTTAGGCTTGTTGTTTAGCTAAAGTATTTCATATTTCTATGTGAACTTTCATATTTGTTTTTCCTTAAATCCTCTGAATATGTTATTCGGAATGTTTGTTAATAATCACTTCCGGGTCAAGTGCCATGTATAGCGAGGAATGAGAGAAAGATCGAGAAGACAACGGGAGACAGAGAGAGAGAGAGAGAGAGAGAGAGAGAGAGAGAGAGAGTGAGAGAGTCAGAACTACGATACCGTGTGATCTACGTGATTTATCGTTATTTGATCTACTTTCGGTTTACCAAGGTGCACACGGTATGTCATTTGTGTTATTTATTTAATGTCCTGTTCAAGATATTATAATTTTGATTGTTGTTCGAAATGTGTTTTAGTTTTCACGGTGTTCCATGAATAAACGTTTTGGACATCAGTACGAGGCGTCATCCTTGACCGGGGTAGATACAGTGAAAACGTGTCCTCATCCATCCTTCTGGAGGCTTCGGCGCGCAGGTGCTTCCCCCACGGCAAGCTAAGCTATCGGCTTCGGCGCACATCACGTAGCAAGCTACGAGCTACATCGAGCGTCGTCGCACTCGACCCGCGTGCCACGCAGCTATCCACGAGCTACTTCGAACGTCGTCGCACTCAACCCGCAGCAAGCTACAGGCCTCAGCATGCATCGTCGCTCCTCAACCGGCAGTAAGGCAAGATTTCAACGCGCGACGGTGCTTCTCATCCTGTAGCAGCTAATGGTTTCGGTGGACATTAACCAGAGTTGGCAAAGGCCTATACAGCTTCCAGTAGCTCACAAAGTAGATGGATAGAACGTAGGCGAAGATTATCATAAATGAGAACTAATGAATGTGAGTTCTTGAATGTGTGAAAATATCTGTTGAATGTTTGACAAGCGCATCATTATTATTGCTCTGTAAAACTCAGGTTCTGAAGTTTGAAAGCTCCAAAAATGTCTCAATATAGTGACAGTCAGTGTGATGAGATGCAAGAGCATGAAAATGTGGAAAGGGAGGCTGAGGCAAAAATAAGAAAATCCTCTCGTTTAAGACATTTGACACCTAAAATGCAGGAACTAAAGGAGAAAGAGTTCATTCAAAAGGAAGGCAAGTTGAATGTAACTTATGACAAATGGAAAAGTCTTGTTAGAGAAACCCGAAGAAAGTTAAAACAATGGTGCCCTGAGCAAGACATGTACGACATGATGGATGAAGTTGAGAAGCTAGAGGGTGAGATAAAAGAAATATACGACAGTGTCCGAAGCCGGACAACACCAAGTCAAGAATTACGGCGAAAAGTTGATTCATGTGCAGCGGCAACAGCAGACTTACTGCAAGTAATGAGAATCCGTCTAACAGAATATGAAGAAGATTTTGATGCTGTGGCAGAAAACGCAAAATTACACATGCTGCTAGATAACGAATATGCCAGGTCCATATATGGTTCCACCGCCTCCATAGTTACAGCACCCAGTGCCAAGCCTTCCGGGCACCCGTCCGAATCACCAAGCATTTCAGTTAAGCGGGCCGAAATGGCTGCTCTTCTGGCTGCGAAAGAAGCTGAGATTAACATGGAAGAGGCTATTGAAGCTCAACGTCAGCAGTTGAAAAAACTTGAAAATCGGAGAGACATGGAAGTAATTAAGGCACAGTTAAGTGTATATGAAGAAGAGGAAATTAAGGAAAGGAATGGTACGAGCAGCCCCGTACACACCAAAGAGAATGTTGCATTTCCTTCTTCTCACCATGCCCCACGTCACGAACAGCAAACTGTACAAAATGAGACAACCTTGGTTCAGATATTACAGGAATCATTAGCACTCAGTCGCCTTCCAAACCCAGAGCCTACAGTATTCTCAGGTGATCCTCTGAACTTTATAGAGTGGAGTACAAGCTTCAAAGCGCTGATAGAGAGGCGATGCTCAAACCCTGCAGATAGGTTGTTTTATTTACAAAAGTACATAGCAGGGGAGGCAAAATCTTCTCTTGAAGGCAGTTTTTATAGAAGAGATGAAGAAGCCTATCAGCAAGCATGGGATCGACTCAACACCAGATATGGTAATTCCTTCATTGTGCAGAGGGCTTTCAGAGAAAAACTCAACGGATGGCCAAAGATTGGTGGGAGGGAATATTTCAAATTGAGAGAATTCAGCGATTTCCTACAAACTTGTAGCAACGCTATGCCTTACATAAAGGGTCTGCAAGTTTTGAACGACTGTGAGGAGAACCAGAAAATGCTGGTGAAACTACCAGATTGGGTGACATCCAGGTGGAACCGTCATGTCACAGAGCAGCTAGATGAAGGTAAAGACTATCCAAGTTTCCATAACTTTGCAACATTTATATCTAAAGAGGCACGCATCGCTTGTAATCCGGTGTCGTCTCTATACGCATTAAGACAATCTACTGAGATGACAGTAAAGGGAGGTAGGCAATCAAAAGCAAACACATTTGCTACAAAGGTGAGGATCCAAGATCCCCAAACCTCTACAGCCGATCAAGACCCCAATGAAAACGATTTACGAGATGCCGAAAATCCAGGCATATGTTTATGCTGTGGAGAAGAACACTATATACATAAATGTAAGAAGCTTATGAAAATGTCTTCAGAGGAAAAGAGAAAATACATCTATGAAAATAAGCTATGTTTTGCATGCCTGAGAAAGGGTCACAATTCTAAGGCATGTAGAAATGGAGCCATGTGTGGAGTATGCCTAAAGAGTCATCCAACCGCATTACATGAAGATCGTTCTCCAACGGAGACAGCCTCAGCACAGAACACCACTGAAGAAATCACATCCTCACTATCTTGTTGTGTCAAGGGAAGTGATGTTGTGAGTACATCAATGATTGTGCCCGTCTGGATCTCAGCACCTAACGCACCTGAGACAGAGACCCTAGCTTATGCGCTGTTGGACACACAAAGTAGCCACACGTTTGTTGATCAAGAGTTGTGCGCAAAGCTTAAGGTAGACATGGACCCAGTTAAACTGAAACTCTCCACGATGAGGGGAAAGGACTCGGTGATAAAAAGCGAAAGAGTTTGTGGACTTAAAGTAAGAGGATTTTCCTCAAATATTTCAATTGACCTACCTCCGGCCTACACAAGAGACTTTATTCCTCTTGACCGGACACATATTCCTACCCGCAAAACAGCCACTTCATGGAAACATCTTGTTAACATAACTCAAGAGATACCCCCACCAATGGATTGTGGCGTTGGATTATTGATTGGCTATGACTGGATTCCAAGAGAGGTCATTACTGGAGGTGACTACGAGCCTTACGCTGTCAAAACCGATCTTGGCTGGAGTATTGTGGGAGGAGTAGCACAATGCGTAAATGCAGGCGATGTGACTGGACTTTGTCTTCGAGTATCTGTCAAAGAGTTACCACCTGTAACACCATCAGCCATCATTAAAGCCCTTGAGTCTGATTTTGCAGACACAAAAGCAGGTGAAAAAAGCATATCTCAAGATGACATTCTCTTTCTGCAAATATTAAAAGGAGGCTTCCAACTAAATGAACACGGTCACCTCGAAATGCCACTTCCTTTCAAAGCACGACCTCACCTCCCAAACAATAAGGTCCTGGCTTTGGCACGACTGAAACAACTGAAAAGGAAGTTGGACAGAGATCACAAGTTCAAAGGTGACTATCTGAAGTTTATGGAGGGCATCATTAAAGATGGTGATGCAGAGAAAGTAGACAACCCTGCAGACCATGCCTCCAGAGGCCTGAACGTGACAGGTCTCATCAACTCAAATTGGCTCACCGGTCCAAGGTTTTTATGGGAGAGAGATATAGCCATAAACGAGGTGACACCTGAGCTACTGGTGGGAGATCCGGAGGTGAGGATTGTACAAGTGTTAAAGACAGAAGCTGTAAGGCAATTTGACATTCAAGAGCTTCTGTCACGGATTTCAAAATGGGCAACAGCATTTAACGTCATTGCTCGCATCCAACGGCTAGTCAAGAGAATCAAAACCACAAAACCTGTAAACGTAGAAGAAAAAAGGCAAGCTACACTGACCCTTGTTAAACTGACACAAAAGGATGTCTTCCAAAAGGAGATGAGCATGCTTAGCGAGAAATCAGGAAAACTGCCTTGTAACCATCAACTTTATCAGCTTGACCCGTGCCTTCAAGACGTCATATTGAGAGTAGGAGGAAGACTAAGAAAAGCAGCTGTGTCGCTTGAATTAAAACAACCAGTAATACTCCCTAAAGACGGTGCTCTCAGAAACCTCATTATTAGTCATCATCACAACAAAATACAACATCAAGGCAGAGGACAAACTCTCAATGAGTTACGGAGTAATGGATTTTGGATTGTTGGTGGAAGTAAAGCTGTAGCTCAACGCATCAGACGGTGTGTACAACGTAGAAGAATTCGCGCACCACCAGAGGAACAGCGGATGGCAGACTTACCCAGTGACCGTGTTGATGCAACACCACCATTCGCTTACTGTGGTATGGACTGCTTCGGCCCCTTCCACACCAAACAGGGAAGGAAGGAGCAAAAACGGTATGGCCTGCTCTTCACGTGTCTGTGCTCCAGGGCAGTGCATATTGAAATGCTTGAAGATATGACAACCGATGCCTTCATCAATGCCTTGAGATGCTTTGTAGCTATCCGTGGAGCCGTTAGACATATAAGATCTGATCAAGGCACTAATTTTGTGGGAGCAAGAAATGAGATGGCAAAGGCGCTAAAAGAATTAAATCAAGAAAGATTGGCCTCCTACCTTGCAGACAAACAATGTGATTTTCAGATGAACACGCCACACTCTAGTCACACTGGCGGGGTATGGGAACGTCAAATCAGGACGGTGAGAAGTGTACTGAGCACGGTCTTGGCCCAAAGCGCTGGAAGGTTAAATGACTCTTCCCTAAGGACTTTCTTTTATGAAGCTATGTCCATTGTAAACAACCGGCCCTTAACTGTTGACAACATCAGTGATCCCACAAGTTTGGAACCTCTCACGCCAAATCATTTGATTACAATGAAGTCTTCTTTACCACTACCCCCACCTGGCAAGTTTATCCAGGAAGATCTCTACGCCAAAAAACGGTGGAGAACGATTCAATATCTTTCCGAACAATTCTGGCACAGGTGGAGGAAGGAATACCTTGCAAACCTTACCCTGAGGCAACGATGGCTTACACCAAGGCGCAACATGGTAGTTGGTGATGTTGTGATCATCAAAGAGGATGATGTCCCTCGCAACGAATGGAAACTTGCTAAGGTTATTGAAGCAAATCAAGATGATGACGGACTGGTGCGAAAAGTAACCGTACAGATAGGAGAACGAAAGTTAGGGAGAAAGGGAGAGCGCCTCAATAAGCCTTCCGTCGTTCAAAGAGCCGTACAGAAGTTAGTGGTTCTAGTTGAAGGCAACTAGGGAGAAAGCATCAGATGCTGTAAGTTAAGGTGTCAAATATTCAATCTAGAAAAGGTCAATTTTTTGGAATATGTAAATTCCATTGTTTGTTTGAATGACATTAAATTTGTCTCGTTTAAGGACACATCAGAACAAGGGTGAAATTACTGTTGATTATTTTCAAGGGTGTAAAGTATTTTTTCATTTACAAATGTTACTCCAACAGTAATTTGGTGGGAGTGTAACTGGCGCCAAGACCGAGTTGTTGGTTGCCATGACAACAAAAAAAATTATTTTAGGCTTATTGTTTAGCTAAAGTATTTCATATTTCTATGTGAACTTTCATATTTGTTTTTCCTTAAATCCTCTGAATATGTTATTCGGAATGTTTGTTAATAATCACTTCCGGGTCAAGTGCCATGTATAGCGAGGAATGAGAGCAAGATCGAGAAGACAACGGGAGACAGAGAGAGAGAGAGAGAGAGTCAGAACTACGATACCGTGTGATCTACGTGATTTATCGTTATTTGATCTACTTTCGGTTTACCAAGGTGCACACGGTATGTCATTTGTGTTATTTATTTAATGTCCTGTTCAAGATATTATAATTTTGATTGTTGTTCGAAATGTGTTTTAGTTTTCACGGTGTTCCATGAATAAACGTTTTGGACATCAGTACGAGGCGTCATCCTTGACCGGGGTAGATACAGTTATTTTATTCCGTTGGTTGTGAATTAAAAGTAATATTGCCTTGAATTTTATGTTAGTTTCACCTTTTTCTCCATCATTAAACCTGTGGACTAAGAATAACATCTTCAGAGTCGTGGTGTAGAAGATGAGTTTAGCTGACTGTCCAAATCTGGCAGTACAATTCTCAAACGATGGACACAGCGTATTGTTACGCTTGCAGACATTTTTGCCCTCCTAATACTGTTATTCTCATCACTGTAATGTTATGACTGCAATTTCAAAGTCTGAAGAAATAAAAAGTCAAATAAGATTTCGAATCTGTCTTTTTAGCCCCGGGTTGAATGTGCCCCCCCATCAAAATCCCTGGCCCCAGCCCGGCCCCCTCAGTGAAATTGATCCAGAACCGCCCCTGCGGAGGAGGCTTTCCACTCATGCTTTGTTGCTGTCACAACACTTGAGAACGTGTTATGCCTCTTTAACGTGTTATTTTTGTACAGACAGGCGTCGACACAGTCCAGGCTGCTTGGCACAGTCCAGGGGGCGTCGACTCGGTGCAGGGGACGTTGACGCAGCAAAAGCCCGCACAGTGTATCTAAGGAAGTGCGTCTGGGGACACGATGCCGACTGCCGAAACAAGCCAGACCTCACCCTCGCTCGAATAAAAATATATGTTTGGGCAATACGGAAAACACACTGATTATCAGAAAAAAAATTGTCCGTCTGACTTCGAGCGTCATGTCGGCTGTCATATAATAGGCTATTATTATGTAAGTTGAGGGGTTCGCAGGTTTTAGATGGATTGCTCTACGTTTAGAATGGGCAAAAAGGAGAGGACAACTTCGTTTGAACACAGCTCTTTCTCTTTTTATTTTTTTCTTCTCAACGGCTCCCCCGCTAACTCTCCAACGAACACTCCCTTTTCCGGTAACGACCCGCCTTCCTGTTTTTCTTCTCCAATCACATGTAAGCAACCTAAGAATATTTCAGGACGTATTAAACAGTATAATTAAGGTAACTAACATAAAAGAATATAATTCATGAATATAAAATGATAATAATTAACAATTTAACAAAAGCTTACAATTATGTAAGAAGTGCTTTATGACTTCTGTACGTCATATTCCAGTTGATTGAGAGGTCCCGCCTATAAGGGGGAGTTCCAGAAAGTGACTGCGAGTGAGCACACTGCATGCTTGATGACTCTGCCACGTTGTGATTAAAAGTAATATAAAACGTAAACCTTGTCTGCTGACCATCATTACATCGGTTAGGCTAGCTTAGCTGTTGTCGTAGTTCACAGCTTAATATGTGGCGTGGGTTGGGTCGGCGCCGCGAGTACGTGCTCGCGCTCACGCGCACACAGCTGAGAGCAACAGACTATCGACTACGAACGAACGACACATCACTACTATCGACTGCTGAGACGAGCTTCACTCGAGTGACGTTGCTACAGTACGTGCATATTATGGAACAGTTTCTGGACGAACACAAATTGTCCGCCGTGTAGAGCCATTTTGATCTCCTTTTGGAGAATAAGGTATTTATTAAAATCTTGTCTCACCAAGTGCCTCTCGGATTTTTGACATGTCTTATTCCATTTTGTGTGTGTTCTCCACAACAGGGGAAATGGCATGCATTAAACGCAACAGACTGAAATTGAAAACACTGGAGCATCTTATTTTTCTAAATCAAAATTTGTGAAGACAAAGCCCACAAGCATCCTCATTCACATGATTTTCACATTATTGAAACACATTGAATGATACTATATGAATGATATTGTATCAATGATATTGTCAAGGGTCAATGTCATCTTTATTGTCAAATATACTTTATGTATGACATGCAGCATAGATGATATTTCTTCCTCTCAATCCTCAGTGCATATATGCATGCAAACATGCTGTGCATTAAACACACTAAGAAAGGATAGCAGCTACACTGTATAAAAAGACATGTAATCTGAACAGTATAGACAATATAAACAGCATAAACAACAACATAAACAATGGTGCTTGTGGGTAGAGTGAGGTTGGCTGGAGGGATTTTGAAGGTCCAGCAGGTGGCAGTGGTCAGTGACACAGTATCAGCACAGTATCAACACAGTGTGTCATTGTGTTGACACGCCTCATGAGGCATCATGGACCCATCACAACTGTACAGTACACCATACTGCTACACGATGTTACGGCAGTGTCGCAAAGCAGTGGTTGAGTGACTGCACACACCCGTTACGGCAGTTACATAAAGACCGTTGACAAAGCAAGTCGTTTCCTCACGTTTTCGGACACAACAATATAGTTACTGTGGTCAGTGTTTCTAGTCGTGTCTTGATTTTTTTTCTACTTTTGGTATTAAATTATTGTAACTCAGTGACACCCTTACGGAGTATCTCACATGTTGCGGCGAAGGTTTTCAAGTGTGTACGCACGTAGCGAATGTTGTTATTTTTCGTCACGGTCCTCTCAGGGCCAAAAACACGTTCACCAACAATTTTAATGGTCTCAAACAGTTTTTCTCGTCGCAAATACATTTTGAACAAAACACTCTCAGAAAATGCGTACTGTTAGGACATCACATAAATGTGTGGTTGCTCATAATGAGCATCTCAAGTATGTTTTGATTGGAACCCAGAAGGTAAGACAAAGACACAGAAGTGCTCCACAGGACATTCCTCTGAGTGATTGAATGTTCCCAAATTCCTTGTAATTGTTTTTTTGTAGCTTGTAGCCAAAGGCTTTCAAAGATGAACAACAAAAAAATCAGGCAGTGTTCACATTTGAGAAGCTGTAGCCAGGTAACGAAGTTTTATGAGAAAACATGTGTTGCAACAGGGGAGGGGTTGGCCTCTTAGACTGTTTGTCTTCTTACTCTGACGACATAGACTTTTAAACAGACATCATGTTGCTAAATTCCAATTTCCTATTGGTGAGCAAAGAACTATACATCAATTCCTTTCCTTCAGCTCGGAATGGTAGGGGGTTGCTGGGGTGGGGGGTGCTCTTCCTGTGTGAGTCACGTGCATATCTGGTTCACAGAGATGTTTTTGCCATGAAGAGAAGGACTGACCTAATTATTTCAGCCTGGCTAGAGAGAAAGAGGTGGGGTGAGGCAGAAAAGAGGTGAAGGTTTCCCAAAACAGATGGGAGGTGGGGGAAGGCAAAAAAGAGGTGAGAGGATGGCAAAACACACAAAAATGAATGCATTCAAAGGAGAAAATAGGTACCGGTATTTAAACCTGGTCCACACCCAAATGATTTGAGTCGCAAAATGTATGCAGTGCAGTGAAAGATAATGTTCTCTTGCTAGCATCTGGGATTGGGGTGGATATCTCTTTTCTTCACTATGTCAATGACTTGTTGTCTTTGGGCAATTGTTGGATAACAGTCACTTCATATTTGGTGCAAACTTTAATAATGCATCATTCATAGCTTCCATGTCTGTTTCAATCTTGGCCCGACCTTTACATGTTTGCATACGGCTTCACGCATGCCCCAGTTTCCTCCCACATTTCAAAAACATGCATGCGAGATGAAGACTTTCACGTGCACATTGCTCAGAATGAGGGTTTACATATGAGCCCTGTGATTGACTGGTGACCATTATTCTAATCGAGAGTGTTCCCTGGAAAGTTTACCCATGACCTTGAACTTTTATTATGGGTCTTCGGGAGGTTGAGTGCAATTTAATTCACATTTGGGAAAAATCACATCTTGTTACCATTATCTGTATCATCTGTGTCTGTGAAGAAAAGCAGCTGTGGAGGAAGAGGTGATTTCTATAAGGGAAAATCAATTAAAAATATGAGACAATCGAAACAAACTATTTTTGAAGTGCAAAAGGTACGAAAAAATGAATAATCATCAGAAAACTTGAACAGGGAGTCGTCAATTCAGAGTGGCAGAACGGTTGGAGGCACGTGAAAGAAGCGGAATAATTACAGGCAGTTAAGGAAAAAGGCCAAATCAGGCTGACTGATTCTTAAAAAGTGGAAAAGGTGGGAACTTTTTCCTTCTCCACCAGTAGTGAAAAGTGTGTGTGTGTGTGTGTGTGTGTGTGTGGTGTGTGACCTACAGAGCTCCGGCCCGCCCATTGACGCGGATGTAAACACACAGCCATCAAGCGATTGTCCACATCAAAAGTAAAACAAAATGGACTCTAACACTCCAAGCGACAATCCTCAAGATGTCTCGATGATTCGAAGCGGCAGCTTCTTCAAGGTAAGGACACTGCGGCTGACAATGACTTGACTGAGAATGCATCCAAAGAACATTTTTTGCTCAGGAACATGTTGCATTCGGAGTCGGAAGATGTCGTTTGGCTTTGACAACTTGTTTCAGACAGTGTTTCCCAGCTAGGGCTTGAAAAGGGGACTTTCTTCCCCCAGCCTAGTTTTCAGGTCATGGAAAGTGCAATGTCTGAGTGGTTATTATGTAAATTAGACCACTGTTGTGTCGTAGGGGGCCAATATTCACAACAACGCTCACAGACACAGTATATTTGGAAATAGGCTGCTAACAAAAGCTTTACTTGGTTCTGTAATTTCACTCTTGGTGGGTATGCAGGCATCGCAGACACCCAACTATTGTAGCTTAAAGCATAACAATCATAATGGAACATACCTTGTGTCTATCTTACAAACCCGTATTGGGATCTGGCCTTCCTTAATTTGGTCTGTGGCGACATCTCAACTCATTCACTCCCAAAGACAATTTTATATGTCTTTTCACACTTTTTATTTTTCAAATTTTCCAAGACTTAGGGGAAAAAGGGTCTAGAATTAGTTGGTACTGAATGAGTTTTAATACACTATGAGCAAGCACCACTCACATGCCACTGACACATTTCAGGATTGATGGCGTTCAAACAACATTGAGCCTAATTCATTCATCATTTTGAATTTTGAATTTTCACTCATTGCTTCACAGAAAGGTTGAAAGGGAGTTTTTTGGAATTCATATTATAGACACCATTGCAATGTGCGGGAGTCAACTTGATGGAACTCTCCCTCTGAAAAATATAAAAGGGCATCTTGGCAGAACCTTTGATCAATTTTAGACACACACACACAGACAGACAATTCATCCTGTTATGCAAATTCAGATTTATTCACTGAATGAACAAATCTGAATATGTCTCGTGATATTGCATTTTCAAGTCACAAGCACCTATGGACACAAGTTGAAGCAAGCAATGTCATGATGATTTCTTGCGGCTTAGGTGTGCTCCATAGAAATATATTCTATAGGTTGGTGTTAGACTCTGATGCTTTATGACTTTTGAACAACATTCGGGTTCCGGTGGCACTGTAGGAACCCCCAGTCGTGCATTTTACTTTAACTGTTTTGTTAAGCGCTTTGTTACAGCTGTCGCTGTTGTGAAACGCTATATAAATCAGCATGTATTGTATAGTATTGTATGGTTACTATCACCTTTAACAGACAAAACACGATTCACATAATAGTCCACCGGTCTTAGTTTGTTACATGAACGTCATATTGTGTTTTCATTGCACCACAGGGATTGCACAATGCGGGGGCTTATTTGTGTTATACACTAGTTTTTGACCAGAGTGCCAAACCTTTGGGGAGGGTGGTACTTGTGAGGCATGAACAGAGTGGACTTTACCAAGAGGGTTGGGAAGCCTTTATTGAATGAGCTGGTGCCCGGATGTGGGAGAAAAGCACTAGATAATACTGCACTCTGTTGGTCAAAATGTGTCATGTATTTTGTGAAACAAAACCCCTCAAAAGGATTCATATTACCTCAACTGCACGGCGATATCACGAATGCAAAAACGAGAGGCACTTGAGTTAAATAGAGTACAGCAACACCAATCAGTCAATAGTTTATTCATATAGAATTTTCAAAGTCATAAAAGCGAGAGGACATAGGAGATATATAAAACTATTAAAACATGAGAAGTCTATTTCCTACAATCGTATTGATGTGCACTACACTTTTGTGGTTTTCAGGACGGCACAATACAATAGGCCGTAGCTGTCACGTCCCGTGTTTGCCAGCAGGGGGCAGGCTTTTCCTGCCTACCGCCGACACACCTGTCACCCATTAGGGACTGATTACACAGGCTTTATCTTTGCGCTCGGGCAGTTGACTTACTGCCGGAGTATTCTACGCCGTGCCAATTCTCTCGCTTACTGTTCATATCCATTCGTTACCGTGTAGCCTTGTGGCTAGTGATGGGTCCATGAGGCCTCATGAGGCGTGTCGACACACTGACACACTGTGTTGATACTGTGCTGATACTGTGTCACTGACCACTGCCACCTGCTGGACCTTCAAGATCCCTGCATCCAACCCACTCAACAGACTGAACTGACTGATAATTTTTTTGTATATTGAACATATAAAATATACAATTCGGTAATAAATTGGCAAAAAGTGAAGGTGAGATATAAAAAAAGGAAAAGAAAATAGTCATCATCACAAATATGTGTTCAAAGGAGTAGAAAGAAGTAAAAAAACCCTAGAGTCCTACCCCTTCTTATATATGAATTGATCATTTTTCAAAATAGAAAAGAAAGTCTACATATCAACAAATGCTTTTACCCTTATGTATGCTGTACTTATACATTTTTACAACTTTAGGTTTGTATATACAGTACATACTCATTGGAGCACAAGTATATGTCGATTTTCTCATATTCATAATGGATGCTACATTTCATTAATATATTAAATAATCCCATCAATGTATTCCTGATGTATTGCTATATTTCATGGGTGTATCGAATTTATTAGCTTAATTCTGATTTGTGTAGTTGTCTTGTACTACTCTCAAATTCATTTTTAATCTCAGCAAGAGAGTTACTCATTTTACTGGTCCGTTTCAGAATCATTCCACAGATTTACACCTATTACAGATACACTCCTTTGCGTGATGTTTGTTCGTGTTTTGGATTTTTCTGTATAGGTTAGTTCCCCTTAAATTATGACAACTTTCTCGAATTTTAAAAAGCTTCTGGATGTTTTGGCAAAGGAGGTTATTGTGTGCTTTGTACATTAATTGGGCGATTTTGAAGTCAACCAGGTCATGAGATTTCATTGTTTAATTTGATAAACAGTGGATTTGTGGGTTCCGTCTATTTGGAGCCAGTGATTGTTCTGATTGCTTTGTATTGTAGTTTTAAAACAGTGTTTTACTGGCATTTCCCCATATTTCCACACAATAGGTCAAATATGGAAGTAATAAAAGTGTGTACAAGGATTTCTTATTCAGCACATCCTTAGTTTTGGGAGGATCCCTATGGTTTGGGATATTTTTCTTTTATTATCTATTATGTAGCTGCCAGCACGGTTTTGCATCTACAACTGTTCCAAGACATTTTCATAAGGTCATTCATCGATTTGATGAAGTGTATACAATATCATTCACATCCATGCATTCATTTTGCAACATTCAATGTGTTCAAATAATGTGAAGATCATTTGAATGAGGATGCTTGTGGGCTTTGATTTCACATTTTTATTGAGAAAAATGAGATGCTCCAATGTTTTAAACTTCAGCCTGTTGCGTCTTTTACAAGCAATTTCTCCTGCTGTGAAGAACACACGCTCACAAGGGACGTATGTGGCTGGCGTACAAAGGAACTCCTTTGCGAGGTGGGAGAGGTTTGGGAAAGAAGTGTGTTGGTCCTTCCAGTACAGCTGCTTCCTGGAACCTTGATTGTCAAACATGGAGTGGAGAGTCAACCAATAATTACTGATTGTCAATTAATCATCAACATAGCAACCGTGAAAAGATGAGTGAACGTTTGTATACCTGGCGTAATACCGGGTGTATCGCGAACTTCATTCTCATGCTTGGCCCGATAATGCCTCAACATTGAATGTTGCAAAATGAATGCATGGATGTGAATGATACTGTATACACTTCATCAAATCGATGAATGACCTTATGAAAATATCTTGGAACAGTTGTACATGCAAAACCGTGCTGGCAGCTACATAATAGATAATAAAAGAAAAATATCCCAAACCATAGGGATCTTCCCAAAACTAAGGATGTGCTGAATAAGAAATCCTTGTACACACTTTTATTACTTCCATATTTGACCTATTGTGTGGAAATATGGGGAAATGCCAGTAAAACACCGTTTTAAAACTACAATACAAAGCAATCAGAACAATCACTGGCTCCAAATAGACGGAACCCACAAATCCACTGTTTATCAAATTAAACAATGAAATCTCATGACCTGGTTGACTTCAAAATCGCCCAATTAATGTACAAAGCACACAATAACCTTTGCCAAAACATCCAGAAGCTTTTTAAAACTCGAGAAAGTTGTCATAATTTAAGGGGTACTAACCTATACAGAAAAATCCAAAACACTAACAAACATCACGCAAAGGAGTGTATCTGTAATAGGTGTAAATCTGTGGAATGAGTAACTCTCTTGCTGAGATTAAAAATGAATTCGAGAGTAGTACAAGACAACTACACAAATCAGAATTAAGCTGATAAATTCGATACACTCATGAAATATAGCAATACATCAGAAATACATTGATGAGATTATTTAATATATTAATGAAATGTAGCATCCATTATGAATATGAGAAAATCGACATATACATGTGCTCTAAAGAGTATGTACTGTATATACAAACCTAATGTAAAAATGTATTAGTACAGCATACATAAGGGTAAAAGCATTTGTTGATATTTAGACTTTCTTTCCTATTTAGAAAAATGATCAATTCATATATAGGAAGGGGTAGGACTCGGGGTAGGTTTTTTGCTTCTTTCTACTCCTCTGAACACATATTTGTGATGATGACTATTTTCTTTTCCTTTTTTTATATCTTACCTTCACCTTTTGCCAATTTATTACCGAATTGTATATTTTATATGTTCAATATACAAAACAATTTATCAGTCAGTTCAGTCTGTTAAGTGGGTTGGCTGCAGGGATCTTGAAGGTCCAGCAGGTGGCAGTGGTCAGTGACACAGTATCAGCACAGTTTCAACACAGTGTGTCGACACGCCTCATGAGGCCTCATGGACCCATCACTACTGAAAACGCTTAATACTAACCTTGAATGCAAATCTTTATTCACAGCTAGCAACAATTAACGTTAAAACTCACAAGAAGGATTTTGTCACGTTCGGGCAAGCCGAAATAAAGTTGGAATCCCAGAAGTGCAGACACCAAACAAGGTCTCCGTAGCAAAAAGGGTTTAATATACAAAAATTCGCACCGACAAAGTAGTAACATAAAGTGCTGGTCAAAACAAGGACCAGAGGGCACAAAAACGAATAACAAAAAGCGCTTGCACAAAAGGCAAGGGGGGAAAATAAGAATCGCAAAGGCAAACAAAAAACCAATGTAACCACTACACGCAAGCGAGAGCCAAATCACAAACTAAAAACCATACTTACAAAATACTGGGCACCGAGAGTTCAAAAAGCGAAACACGACATGGTCTATAGCAATAGCAGTCAATGAGCAAGGAAGTCACAAGGCAAAATGCAATACTCCAGCGACATGTGCATATCTGAGTGCTCCTTAAATACAGAGTGTGACTAATCATAGATTGGCAGCAGGTGTGCACAGAAGTCCGCTAATGCCACCTGCTGGCCAGACTGACACAGAACCGTGACAGATTTACCATCAAGGCACAAATAGTCCCACACACAAACGTTGGAATAACACACACACACACACACACGCACACACACACACACACACACACACACACACACGCACACACACACACGCACACACACACACACAGGTAATATGATAATACGCGCAGACATATGTTTTCCTACTTTGTGAAAAACAAAGTTCCGTAGATTAATAAAGTTAAATTGCGACATTCTTACGCTGATCTTTTCATCCTAATGTATGTCTCCATGCATGCACCACACTGCCCCACAGAGGCCAAGGTGCGCACAGCATTTCGGATCGATTCAAAGTTGACAGAAGAGAGCGTTGTTTCACTTCTCAAATGGATGGCGAAATACGCTAAACTGGCGGGGTTTAGTACCGTCAAATCCCATGGCAGTATTGTGCGAATTTTGAGTTTCAAAATTCGCGCAATAGACATATACTGTATTTACAATACAGTTACGTCCCTTGTAACATCCATCCATTTTCCGAACCGCTTGATCCTCACTAGGGTCGCGGGGGTCGCTGGAGCCTATCCCAGCTGTCTTCGGGCAGTAGGCGGGGGACACCCTGAATCGGTGACCAGTCAATCGCAGGGCACACAGAGACAAACAACCATCCACGCCCACACTCACACCTAGGGACAATTTAGAGCATCCAATCAGCCTGCCATGCATGTTTTTGGAATGTGGGAGGAAACCGGAGCACCCGGAGAAAACCCAGGCAGGCCCGGGGATATCATGCAAACTCCACACAGGGAGGCTGCAGCTGGAATCGAACCCGGTACCACTGCACTGTGAAGCCTACGTGCTAACCACTGGACTACCGGGCGTCCCAAAAATTATCGCCAGAGGCATGCTGGGTACAATTAGAGAATTTTATTTTCAAGAGTATATAAACATGTCTGAACGAGAGACTGGAAAATATGGAAATGACTAACTGAACGGCACACGCAAGTCTGATGCAAACTGAAAAGGACAAGACAAGCTAAATGGAAACTATACAAAACACGTGCAATTGTGAACCATAATAAGTGCCCGCAAAACAAGAACAAAAATAACGATGACTGGTGTTGAACAAGGTGCAATGTAAAATGCAAGACATGGAAATATGAGAGACCAAAAAAAAAGGCCCAGAATCATCTGAGTAGTCCAAGAATTGAGTGGAAAGCAATACGTTTTCTCACACTTTGGATGTAGGTGTGCACAATGCTTTGTGTTTAGTTTCCTGCCGGTCGGAAATTAACACACACACACAGGATGGCTGACGAACCCTTTCCCTTGTCGAAAGCCAGATCGGTATCAGTGTCTTCATCTGGTTTGAGAAATTCCTTTGGCTTGGTTGACTGCTGTTGCCACTCCTTACATTTATCTGTCAAAGCCTCTCATTCTTTATTCTTGCAGCTGATTGATGCATTTGCACTGGAGATTGGGGAGTTAAAGAAGGAGATGGTTCACACCTCTCCCACAGTGGAACAGGAGCCTGTGGTTCTACAAGGGTATGGTTGTTGTCAACCCTTATGATGTCTAATGATGAAAACCTTTATCAATCTGAACATTTTGTAAAAAAAAAAAAACAAAACAAAACAAAACTTCATTGTGTTCAATTTGGGCTTGGCACTCTGGCACTTGGGTCTTTTGGTACAGTAAGTGGATCAAATCTCTGTTCTGTCCCCGCTTTATCAGGCCGCAGAGCCAAGTGTGTGGCGACGTGAGGGCCATTGATCTGGGGTCCCCCCAAAGTGGCATCGCGAGATGTGAAAGGGATTATGGATATGACTCATTACGGAGGAGGATGAGCGTGTTGGACAGACTGACTCAAACCCACCCTGTGTGGCTGCTGCTGACAGTCAATGAAGAGGAGGCCACACACATCCTACTTAAACAGCCGCCAGGGGTGAGGACCATGATCTTGAATAATCATGCGGCATGCACATTTTCTACGAAGTTATAATCTCCCACGGTATGGGGTTGCAGGTTTTCTTGGTAAGGAAGTCAGTCACACTGCAGAGGAAGGTCCTCTCTGTGCATCTGAAAGATGATCGGGCAGGGAGCTCCATCAGCCACTTCCCCATCAGAGAGAGCCAGTATAGTAAGTTTCATGCACTCATGATTTATATGAAGATTCAGATAAAATACAGTGGTGCCTTGAAACGTCAGTTTAAATCATTCCTTGACTACACATGTAACTCAAAATGTTTGTATCACAAATTTTAATTCCACTTTGAAATGAACGCAAAGGCCATTAATCTAGTCCAGTGTCCCCCAACAAAAATGTACTTGAAGGAGCAAAATATCTCTCCAAAATATAATTGTCATCAAATACAACTAAAAAGTATTAAACAGTTTTTTTTTTCAGACTTTCTCCTTCAATTGCCTTGGTCACATGTGGGCAGTATAAGACAAACATACGGATATACTGTACTAGAGGCTTAGTTCCTCTCTCGGCTTCTCAGTATGGCAATATGGTAATGTTAGTCCTTCTTATCAGAGGATTAAGATTAAGATTAAGATTAAGAGATCCTTTATTTGTCCTGCAATGGGGAAATTACGATCAGAATTCAGAAAGGAAAACGCTGGCTAGGGAGAGGGAAAAAAACCACGCTCGAACTATCCTCTTCCGAGGATAATTTAAGTCCAGGATAAAAAGACCCTAGCACATAATAAGCATATGACAGTTACAACAAGTCACAAGGCATAACATGTAATAAGGGGGAGGATGAATGGGAAGGGGGGAGGGGTAGGAGAGGGGGGTAACCGCGACGTGGCCGAGAATGACCAGCTGCACGGTCCCCGTTGCACTCTGCATATCGGACCACGACACGGGGGAAAAAGAATAAGAGCGATGAAGACGGTGATAACAAGGATGTGTTTGCGCGTGTGGTTGTCCAGTTGTGTATGTGTATGCGTGTACAGGTCATAGCTGCTTCGTCGAGGTCTGCTCATCATGAAGACAGTCCTGGCTTATCAGTCCATGGCCGAGAAGGAGGGTGGGGGGTCATGGTGGGGGCCCTAGATTCCATGCGTACTTCCATCCAGGGGAAAGGCCAGATAGCGTTGTTTGTTTTGGAGGGACAGCCGCCAACAATTTCAGACAGCCTTGAGTCCGTGGCCTGTATCTCTTCACTGGCGCCCATCAGCCGAATTAAAAAAAACTCTTTCCGCAGCATGATTTCCAACCTCTCCATGGTGTTGTCAATCGCGCGGAGTCGCTCCAAAACCCCATCAATATTGCGGTTGAGCTCAGTCCATCCAGATGGTGTCCATCCACCATCCAGAATGACCGGCAGCTTCTTCACTTCCAATAAAGCCGCTCCCGTCGGTCGAATTTTGCGATGGAACAGGAAAATGCCAACACCAAACAGCAGCATACCTGTTATCAAAAGGCCAATGATGTAGATGTCTTCCACATCCTCCATGGACAGTACTGTCAGGCACACCGGTCTCCACTTTCTCCATGGATCCAGGGCATATCCGGCAGCAAATGTCCCCGGAGGGCAAGCAGGCTCTCCACTGCCTGCTCTTTTTGTCGATTACATCGAGAGACCAGCCAACTACCGGTAATTCTATGGTTAGTTCTTCGGATGAAAACACGGTAGGAGGCTAGGGAAAAAGTTAGACAAAGACAGCACAAAATACTAAGTGGCGAGCAGGGAAAAAGGTGGGAGGGCAGAGGAGCTGTGCAAAAAGCGTCCGCCTTCGTCGAGAGCCAAGCAGAAAAAAAAAACAGGCATATAAGGATTATATGCCTGTTAGTATTGTTATATGTTGCGTCTCCGTGCGTCTCCATGTGTTGCTGCACGTTTTATGTTCAGATATCCATTGTTTAATGCAATGGTTCTCAACTGCTGTCACTTTATGACACTTTATCCCTACTTCATCGAAGTAGGGATCAATAAAGTTTTTTTTGGTTTAAAATAGTCTTGAACATACATGTACATTATATGTTAAACGCTCTTTCAAATGAGTTGGATGCCAAAATAAGGGTCTATATTAATCATTTTAGGCACAGCGATTTCTACAGTGGATAACTTATCATGTTATCAGGTAACAGGTTATCATTATTGGTGCAGCACAGACTTTTTCGGGGCGGTATAGCAGGACCATATTTGCTGATGTATGGCCGTCTCAATTGGCATACTGATCTCAGATCGGGCATGTTAAACCTGTTGGACTGTTTAGGCCCCACCTTCTCACAGCGTGTGGTGTGCCCCTGAGGGCAAACGAGTGACGTGAAGCCAATCAGAAAGCGAGGTGGGGACAAAGCGGGAAGTAGAAAATTTAAAATCAAAACAGTCATGACGCAACAGAAAATCTGTGCTCGCTCTGGCTTCGGTTCTTTGACCAACGCCTTTTCTTTTTATGTCACTGATTTCTGGTTAAATTAAAGTGCAAACTATCACCACTGCCTCATTTTTGCTGCCACGCTTGTTGACTCTTAAGTCATTTTGAATCTCGAGAGGTTTTGCATGATTTCCTGTCCGACCCGGGTGGAAAATATTCATCGAACACTGCATTCCATCCACATATTTTTCAAGGTTGCACAAAGGCAAGATAACTTCTGGCAAAAGACAGACAACTCCCTCGACCTTGGCTGGTTGACAGTCAATCACAGGGTACATTGAAAGCAACCATTCACACTCACATTCACACCATTACTGGAATGGGGAACACCACCTTTATGAAAGTCAGGGATGCTATGATATTTGGATGACCATACTGTATATTACTGTATCGACTCTACAGTATATTGATTGTTATATTTATCGACAACATTTCAGATCTACTGTATATGTTTGATTGCATTCTAGCATTTTCTCTTGATGGATCTGGGATCAGCTTTGCAGATCTTTTCCGCCTGGTGGCTTTCTACTGTATAAGCAGGTACTTAGTACTTTCTCCAGTACTTAGTACTTTTTTTGTCTTTATTTGTTTGATACAATGCTGCTGGGGGATGTCGAAAAGCGATGTTTAGACTAATTTGTTTGTTTTTACTGCACTAGATGCTGATTACAGCACATTAGGTCATATGAAGGAATGTAAGGACAGAACCACACAATTTGTTGATTTGCATTCATATTATGATAAAATAAGATGTCCTTTATTTGTCCCACACTGGGGAAATTTACAAATAGTTATTCAAGATTCATAAAATGGGATAATTAACATCCTAAATAAAATGTATTATTATTATTATTATTATTATAACAACAAAGAGCACTGAGGAAAATGATTGACAAACTGCATCGTCATCAACTATAAATATAAATCATAGACATTAGTTTCAGATCTGTTCATAAGACATAAACCATGTCGTGTTTTGTTGCTTTATGAATAGGATTTCTTAATTTTGTGTTTCTGATCACATTAGGGATGTGTTGCCTATACCTCTCAAACTACCCGAAGCCATTGCATCTGCCAAGACACAAAAAGATCTGGAAGAGGTGGCTCAACTTGGACCAGGTAACCTCATGCATTGCTTCGAAAAGGAGGCAGTTCTGAGTCAATAAAAATATGTTTCCAGTATTTTGGATTCACATATTTTAGTGGACTGGAAACCAGCTACTGGTAGTGGACTGTTAGAAAATGTTCACGCTGCGGCACTGACACTTTATGACCTTTAATGACATTTTTCCAAGGACAGCAAATCTCTGCTAGTGCCCCTGCTTGTCAGAAGCCTAATCATTTCCCCCCGCAAAATGGTGTTGGTGCTGAAGCATTGTGTGTACTTTGACACTTTTATTATATTTGTGTTATCATTTGGACCAGAAATATTCAATAACATTTCATCTCTAACGCAAAAAAAAAAATCCACCAAGATCAGTCAAAAGGGTTAAATGACGATGACAAGGCAGTTTTATTTCTATAGCACATTCAGAACAAAAAGCAACTCAATGTGTTTCACACAACCAGAAGCCCAACACCTAAAAGCATTTACAAAAAGACATGTCTTGGTCTCATAAACAAGTGTTCACATCATCGACAAAAAGTGTGACGATTTGGGGAATATAGTGATCCCTCGCTACTTAGCGATTCACTTAGCGCGGTTTCAGTGCATTGCAAAAATATAAAAAAAAATAGCGAAAATACTGTAAAAGGTCTGCGAGAGGCAGCGAAAGTCAGCAAAACAACAGCAAGTCACATAGAGCAAGATATACAGTTCTACATGTATATTTCATGTTTATGTTTACAGTATTTTGTTATTTATACGCTAACCTAACCTAACTTATACATCTTATACATGTATATATCAGTGGCAGATGCTGGTCTGTCAAAGAGGGGAAGCTCAATTTCGGCCTACATCATAAAATGTGTCCGTTTATTTTTAACAAGGCGTCTTTTCCAGGGTAACTGTGGTGATATAAGTCAGTCTGTGAACACAGGCAATTACAATACAACCCACCATAAATAAAAGATTAATTTGTCGCGAGTCGTTTTCAACAAAGAGAGTGTCTTGAAGATGATTGGAAGAAGTCTCCAGTTCAACTCAGAACAGAATGAGAATTGAAAAATGCTCCCACGGATGCCGACACCAAAAGATCGGTGATTGGCTCATTTTACTGTCAATCAAAAGAGATTTCGCCTCAGACAGATCATCCAATCATCATGAAGAAAAGCTGAAAGTCCTGAAAAGCCTGCCCATAAACGCCCACTGTCCATAGACTCCCAGAGACGTTGAGCGTCCGATGGTGCAGGACTAAACCAGCATTTATCCAATGATGATCTTGTTTCAATGCATTGGGACTACTCTCTGGACGCCCAGCGTCCGCGCTGTAGACGCTCAGCGTCCACACTGTTTAAAGCACAGTGAAGCTGCGGGAAATGAAAGAGAAGAGAGTTGCGTCGTAACCAGTAATAGGAATCTGATTCGGAAGAAAAGTTGAGTGTGTTGTATTTAGTCTCCAGTGCCTCGAACCCAGTGTAGTCATCCGAAATGATGTCGACACAAAACCATAGAGCAGGGGTGCCCAAACATTTTGGACCGAAGATCTACTTTTCGATCAACTAACCTTCCGGGATCTATCCTTACCGGCACGCGCACACACATGAACGCCATGATGAGAAACAGCCTGAAACTGAGGCATGCGATGCACTTTTGCAGCTTGTTAACTATCGTAGCTCACACGTACAGTTTTAAAGTGCTTCCCTGGGCCCTCCGAGATTCCTAATCTTTGCCCGTGCCCTCAGTGAATTGTACACGAAGCAAACTCTGAATGAGAATAATGACGATAAAAGACAGAGCGCCACAGCTCTGATTACAAGCTGCAATTGCAGACTGCTGAGCGCAAACAACTTCCGGTGACGTACTCACGCGCCACCGTAAATTCAAGATTTACCTGATGACGAGGATTTTTGGTATTAAATTATTAAATTAATTTAAGCAACAAAAAAAACTGAGGAGCCATTTCGGAGCCGAAAGAGCCGGCTCTTTTTAGAGAGCCGATCCGAAAGAGCCGTCTCTCTAAAAGGAGCCAGAATTCCCATCACTAACCAGGAGGAGCTGAACAAGACCAAGCCCATCTGGACCAGAAACCCCGACGACATCACAAAATGACTAAAAAATGACTAAAAGTAAAAAATTTAAAGCACTGCAGCTGGTTTATCCAGTGTGTTTGTGATGAGACAAATTCAATTCTAATTCAAGAATGGCAACTTTTGGTGCTCATAAGAGCCATGTAGTATGTATGTTTTATCCATACCTCAGTGAAGGCCATACCGTCATGAAAATCTTGAAAAGCAAACATGTTTAGAATTAATATTTATACATTTCAATGAAGCATGCCAGCATTCAGACATGTATGCATTTACTTTACAAGTCATCCATCTATCCATCTTCTACCGCTTATTTGGTGCTGGGTCGTGGAGGCAGCAGCTTTAGCAGGGAAGCCCAGACTTCCCTCTCCCTAGCTACTTCTTCCAGCTCTCCCTGAGGAATCATGAGGCGTTCCCAGGCCAGCTGGGTGACATAGTCTCTCCAGCGTGTCCTGGGTCATCCTCGGGGTGTCCTCCCGGTGGGACATGCTCGGAGCACCTCACCAGGGAGGCGTTCAGGAGGCATCCAAATCAAATGCCTAAGCCACCTTATCTGGCTCCTCTCGATGTGGAGGAGAAGCGGCTCGACTCTGAGCCTATCCCGGATGACCAAGCGTCTCACCTTAACGCTAAGGGAGAGCCTGCGGAGAAAACTCGTTTTGGCCTCTTGTATCCGGGATCTCGTTCTTTCGGTCACGACCCATAGCTCGTGACCATAGATGAGGGTTGGAACGTAGATCGACCGGTAAATTGAGAGCTTCGCCCTTTGGCTCAGCTCCTTCTTCACCACGACAGACCGATACAACGTCCGCAAAAATGTCTATCTAGTAAAATAAATCCTGTAACACGTGTAGTTTCACTTGCTTGCTTGAACGCATATGAATGCCACAGGCCTCAATCTGAAGACAGAAGGACAGACACATGACAGCAGCTGTGCAGTAATGTAACGGTCAATGTTTCCTTTTTTAGCCTGCCGACATTTCATCAAGAGGACTAAAATATATAAATGGTGCACACAAGCTTTTGCTCTTCTTTTTCACCTTTGTCAAAGTATTATTTTTGAAGGACTTCTGCAACCTTAGTGAAGAATTGCTCTCTTCAAAGAGCAATGAAAGAGCGTTGAGATCCATTACAAACATCATTGTCATAGAAAATTACACACTGCATATTTTTAAGAGACATATATAGTACGAATATAACAATATATTCGATGCTAAGTCTTTCATGTAACAGAAGTGATAAATAATCCAGAAATGATACTGCATGCATTTGCGAGAGTACAAAGCTGAAAGGGCAATGGAGGAACTGGAAATGTGTGCACTTTGTTGTTTGTTGAGTGCCCGCCCACTCCATGAATAACATTGGCGACTCCCTCTCTGTGGCTTTATGACGCACCAACTGGATCAGAGCAAAGAGACACAGGACTGAATCACTGTGTCTCAGCCACCAGCAAATAGAAGGGAACACATATTTAACAGGGGATTACTTCAAAACCCTTTGAATTTGTGGTGAGGAAGACAAGTTTGCTGAATGAGTTAGCCTTACTGTATGCAAGTCAGTATATGTGTTCCTGTCTCTTTTACAGGCTTTTGGGACTCTGCCCTGTCCAGCCAGCGGGCAACCTCCCACCCTCCCCGTCGAACTTCAAGCCGAACTCTCAGCCCCCAACGTATAAGCAGGACGGGCGAGGACCAGGGGTCGGAGCAGTGTCATACTGGGCCCCAGTGTGACAGCGCACCACCAACATTACGCCACCGGACTCCTTCCTCCCAAAGTGACAAAAGGCATTCCAATACTACTCTCTGCTTTGTCAACCCACTGTTTTTTCAGACTCGGCAGCGCCACCACTGTACAGAAGATCCAACTTCACATGAGTCTAACAACGTGCCTATGAAACCCACAAGTGGCGGCCAAGAGAGAAAGGAGCACTCAGACGAAATTCAAGTGAGCCGCAAATCGCAACCCCCTCCTCGTCCTCCCCCACCTCGCTTGATGTTGCGCAAGCGACCGGCACCACCTCCACCTGGAGTTCCAGCTCTTATCACCAGACCCAAAAGCATGCCAATGGCCATTCCCGTGACCCCAAGACAACAGCCTGCCCCCACCCGCCGCCCGGCCCCCCCTCGACGGACAATAGGTACTAAACACAGCAGCCCACTCAAAGGTTCACCAAGATCGCCAATCGCTGTGCCTTCAAACCCACCACCTCCAAGACCAAATAAGCCCGTAGTGGACCACCACTGCCACGTTGCCCTTGATGACGAGACCATTGCTCAAGCTTTGTCTCGAGTCAAGCTCCCCGCTTCCGTTCCGGATCATCTTCCACTGGAGGACAGCAGTGTGAGTCCATCGATCCAAAATGAGAGGAGACTTCAGCGGCTCAGTGACATGAGCATGTCGACTTCTTCCTCTGATTCATTGGAATATTCACAGTCTCCTGGGTTATCCCTGGGCCTGGGGTCCAGCCAGTCATGCCATCTTAACCATCAAGAGAATGTAGAGGACACGAGTGAGGATGATGATGATGATGATGAGGATGACGAGGATGGTGAAGAGGAAATGGAGGAGGACTACGGTGTGGGCCTAGAGGCTGACTTGGAAATGCGTCTTCGTCCGTCCTTTAAAGCTAGAAGTCGCAGGGTGGGTGTGAGTCTAAGTGGGGGATCATTTATTCTTCCCCGGGCCTTGAAGGGACGCCTACGCAAGGTCAGCGGTATGCTCTCGTCTTTGATGACTCCAGAGAGACGGACAGTGAAAAAGATAGCTGAGCTGTCTCGGGATAAAAGTTCATATTTTGGCTCACTGGTCCAGGACTATATCAGCTTTGTTCAGGAGAATCGTGGTTGCCACACATCGGGAGAGGATTTTTTGCAGACGCTCAGGCAGTTCATGACGCAGATGAAAGCTTATCTGTGCCAAAGCTCTGAGCTGGACCCTCCGATCGAATCGCTCATCCCTGAAGATGTGATTGGTAAGGCATTCATTCTATTAGAACATTCTATTGTAACATCAAAAGAACCATTTGTGGTTGTAAAGGGATTGCGCATCGTGTTTTTTCGACGCAAGCGTGTGAGCGATGACTCACGTAGCTTAGTATCACTTCTCCATGATGTGTGAGATAATACCGTATAATTTAGGAAGTAAAAGCCAGTGGCAGCTCATCAGTAGTGGACACTTGGCACCGTCCTCCCACCCAGTTGAGTCAGAGTGAAAAGGACAAAAATTCACAAATGAAGATGAAATACTCTAATAAAAATACTTGAAAATATATGTATATCAGTTTTTAGACGACCAGGATGAAAATAGGACAGTTACTGATTTTATTTATCTTTGGTGTCGCAAAAGATGACAAACTTAGGGTTTTAGGCCGATAGACTCTGGTTGAAAGTATGACACGCTGGCTGGACCTACGTGATGCAATACCCACATATTGGCCACTTTTGGGTGCAGAATTCCACTACTCACACCCGAAAACGTTTAAGTGGAGTTACTATTAAAGCAGACAACATTTTCTGTCCGATTCCGAGTGGCACCCGCCTGCGTCAAGAACTTAACTTGTCATATGGACGTGGTGACCACATTGGCCACTCAGCCAGCCTTCTGCAGTGTATCATTTTCATCTCCTTGAAGTCACTTCAACGAGAGAAGAATGTGTAGCCAGGCCACATTGTTGATAACAGGTGTACTGGATTTATGGAGTTCAATTGTTCTCAACAAAATAACAGATACACAAAATAAATAAACATTGGTCGCTTTTGGCATGACCACACTCTTAGGCCATCTGAAGAAAGGCATTGGCTGGGTGTTGTATCGCGCGATTGGACGGGGGGCCTTTTTAGAGCAAATAGCTTCAGCTGTCAAGGGTGATTATTTTTCTGGTCATACCCTCTCGAACTGAGCTCCACACTATCGAATCGAATCGTAATCCCACTGGATTGTTCCATTTATAAATCAAAGCGTTCTTGAATGGTTTTGAACCCCACTTAACGAAAACCGTGAAGCCTTTTTACCATGGACACCATTATTAGTGTCCAGTCTTCTTCCTCTGAATCAAAACTATTTAAGTGCTTCAAAGCTCGTGTTGAGTTTCAGTGAGGGCAACGGCACGTGTCCATTTACTTCTTCTATTCTTTGACCCCACTTTTTTTTCTCTGCCCATTGCTGAGATCTGAGGGTCATTTAAAAGGCAAGCATTATTGCATTCAATCTAAGTTCTTGGTGACATTTGTTGGAAAATACGTTAATTTAAACATACTTGAGGCCCACTATGTGACTAGAGCAACGCATGAATATGTGAATGATTTTTCAATTCACTCTTGTTCTTTGTCGACGATAACAGCAAAGCTTTGTTCCAAAAAGAAGTGATCCATTTTGTTTGTACAAACAGACACTTAAGCCCATGAAGTATCTGATGTCATAAACCAACCCCACCGAACATGCAGAAAGAGAAGCACAAGTGGAGAGGAGCTTTTTAAGGCAATCCCACTCACACAACAGAATTGACACAGATAGAGGATGCCATAGCTTGTTGTCATGAGCAGCAGCCCTGCTCCTGTCATCTTAAAAGTGTGGTGGGAGGTCTACCACCAAACATTTCAGATTTATATTCACTTGAAATATTGAAAACTGTTGATCATTTTTGTTCCTCTTCACAACTAGCTATGTGCTACTTTGTGTTGGTCTAGTATATACAATTGCAACATAATACATTCATGTTGGTGATTGTAACATCACAAAAGGTGGAATAAGTTCAAGGCATATGAGTACAGTTGTGCTGGTATCTAAACTTATGAGCACAAGTGTTGGAGAACTTTATTTTTAAAGTTATTTTTTTTAAATAGCTGTTGATAGTATACATCAAATACATTCTGGTCCTCATGATAGGTAACACAAATGTGCCAATTTTCTTAACATTGAGTGTCCAATGCTTTATCATTGCTGCATTAATATTTCTTAAACATGTCATTTTTGAGAAATTGATGAATCAAACCTGGTTTTGTCCTAACATTTTTTTGAGCATGTCATTTTATGACGAGTGACTAAGCCACAATAGAATGTTGCTGATGTCAGGCCGAAACAGTGGCTCCAGTTACCTCAGATATTAATATTGGGCTCAATTTGCCACTGTTGAAATAATCACAGCTACTTTGTCATCATGTGCCCACACAGACGCAGACACTGGTGTCTTAGTCATACAGCACAAACATCCTCCTTCAGGTGACGTTAGGACCACACCAACATAGGACATAAAGAACATGCACATCCAATAAGAACATTTGTGTGATGGCTTTTTTTCCATCTTTTTGTCAACAGAATTCCAGAAAATGATCTTTGTGGATACAGTAATAAACCTTTTCCTCTGCCTCACGAGATGCAATGTCTCACTCTCACTCATAATGAATTGTGTTCTGTTCACCCCATAGAGTTAGTATCCTGATAAATGAATGCATGTGCTTTAAAAAATAAACATGTGTGATGCTTAATATTCAACAGAACAGGTGCTGGAAAAGGCCATGCACAAGTGTGTGCTAAAGCCCCTGAAGACTTTCATCGACGTGGCCTTACATGATTTCCAGGTGAGAGAGCAGATCATCTTCCATATGCTCTCACAGTGTCACAGTATGATAACAAGGACAAATGGACTTAACCGCAGGGTACTGTAAAATAAGATAACCTTTATTAGGGCCACAGCGGGGACATTTGCAAGTAATGCAAGTACAGTAAAAGTCTTTCTCTGTCAAATTAAATTTGGAATGGTGGTGTTGTCATGATGTTCCTTTCATAAAAAGTAAGCGACAAAGTACGCACTTAGGACTCATGACCAGCGCGGGTCTGGTATACTGAGTTGTGTAAATCTGCGCGGGAACCTGGCGCTGGTAATGTTTATGTTATGCTTCAACGCAGCTTTAGGACACCAAAGGGCACATATCTTTTATTGATGCAAATAGACAAAGTCAAGCAACCACCAACCAGGCTGAGGGGCAGGCAATCAATTAAGTCTTGATTGCCACATCACCACAGTTTCAGATGTGCGGGCACAGGAACAAAAAGGGCAGTTTGGGCTGTTGTGGTCGTGAACACAGCTGACTTCATTTGCCGGCAATCAAAATGTGGCTCCATCTCGCGTGGAGACATCTGTGTGTGGAAAGGGAACCAGTGATCAATGTGTATCGGGAGCATTGTCATTAAGGGAGCAACAGACATGAAATACAAGATGAGCTGCTGCCAACTTGGATTTGTTCACCGACCCCATTTCTTTAGTCCCACCCAATCCCCAATTGGTAGTGTGCCACCCACAGAGCTATACTAATGTTGATAATGATAATAATGCCCACTGTTATGAATGAAATACAATGACATCCACCAAATGTTCTGCGGGGCTGAAGGTATCTGCCAGCACCTCGATCAAATCCACCAAATACAAACCTGTTTTGGAATGTAAGAGCTTTCTTTTATGTAGTTCTTGTATACATAGAAATGTTGTTCTGGATCTTAATGGTGACATTTCATATGTTCTAAACTTAGTCTGGAGTAAAACAGAAGCTGGTTAAACTTTTTTTTTTTGTTCTTAATAGGTTCGCAGTGGAGATTGGCAGCAGATGAAAGAGAATTTGGCCTTGGCTAAAACCAAGAGGCCTCAGGAGCTGGGCGTGGATGGTGCGGTACCGCCTGACGCTGTGGCAATTGAGAAGATTCGACATAAGTTTCTTGACATGAGGAAGATGTACTCACCTGAGAAAAAGGTGTCGCTGCTATTACGCGTGTGCAAGCTCATCTACACCATCATGCAGGACAACTCAGGTATAGAGTTTTCGCCGAAAATAAATTAGAGCACAGAGACATAATGGCAATTGAAGACTACACAATGGTGTTGCTACCCGTTTGTCTTTTTTTCAAGTTTTTAACACATTGTGGGAATTTGTATTGCTTCGTTTCAAAGTAAATGTGCAGCCTCCAAGTCTGTTGCCCCCTCCCTGACCTGTATTCACGCCACACATACCTCCACGTCTGCTTCCTTTCAGGGAGGATGTATGGCGCGGATGACTTCCTTCCCATGTTGACGTATGTGGTAGCGCAGTGTGACATGCCTCAGCTGGACATGGACATCCAGTACATTATGGAACTACTGGATCCATCTCTTCTTCAAGGAGAAGGTACTGCTTTGTATTCCTATTTTATGCATGGTAGATTAGGTGAAGACTCTTAAGTCTTAAAGATGATTTCGATTTTGCAGTCAAGACAACATCAAATTATTCTGCCTTTATAATGGCTGCCGCAAAGTCTACACTGACAATTTTTACTCTTTCTTGCTGCTGAAAACTCTCTTCAGGCTGTCTATCTGAAATGACACCCGGTTAGCTTTACCAAGCCAGCTGCATACGGGGGCTCAGAGAGGCGGAAATTCCAGTCGCTTAGACTTGAATGGCCTGGAACAGTTTCAGAGGAAAAAGGTTTCAGAATGTCTGCCAGCCCGTCGGCATTTCTTCAGTCAATTAGCTGGCAAATAACTGTGGTATGAATACCTCTTGTCAACCGCGGTGCCTTTGGGAGCATTTTTCAGCTGAGAAATGCTGCCTGGCTATCATTCAACATTTTCTGATGATTTGAAACAGATTCCTATCAGTTAGACCAGGGGTGCCCAAACTTTTTGGATCAAAGATCTACTTTTTGATCAACTAACCTCACGGGATCTACCCTTACCGGCGCGCGCACGCACACACACACACACACACACACACACACACACACACACACACACACACACACACACACACACACACACGCACACCCCCCCCCCCCCCCACACACACACACACACACACACAAACCTGCTTTACCTGCTTTATTTTATTTTTTAAATATTTTTTTTTAGTGAAAATGAGACTGATTAGTGTGCATTGTATATTAACACAAAAAATATATTACTAACATGTACAAAGACACACAAATGGTTGTTTGTTTTTTTTCTTCTCGACACTCCTCGGATCTACTTGGGACCTGTCTTAGATCTACCGGTAGATCAGGATCTACCTAATGGGCACCCCTGAGTTAGACAGTGCTTTACTTGTAACGCTGAATTACAATAGTCCGGATATCTGTCAAACCAAACCACACCTCAATGATGCCATCGTTCCCAGTCTTTCATACAAAGTTTATATTAATGATCTCTTTGATCCTAGGAGGTTACTACCTAACAAGTGCCTATGGAGCGATGGCCCTCATCAAGAATTTTCAGGAGGAGCAAGCAGCAAGGGTGCTGAGCTCTGAGGCCAGAAACACTTTACATCAATGGCACCGCCGTCGCACTGCTCAGCGTTCGGCACCCACACTGGACGACTTTCAGGTAGCACACCTGACCTGATCCCAGGCTGTGAGTTGTACCAATTTTAAATAGATCCTAATTTCTTCTCTTTGAATGATGCAATCTGTAAAACAAATAAATGGCCAAAAGTAGTGGCACACCTGCCCATTAAATATAGTCAGGTCCATAAATATCTGGACAAGAACACCATTTTCAGTATTTCAGCTCTGTATAACACCACAGTTGATTTCAAATGAAACCGTTTGGATTTGTTTGAGGTGAAGAACTGAGCTTGAGAGTGTTTACATCCAAATCAGGTGAACGGTGTAGGAATTATGACAGGGTGGTATCTCATTGAGCGGCGAATGCCTGCGAGAGCATCGAAAGTGTGATGGTCGGAGGGGAGGCGGGCTTTATTCTTCAGGACCTGCACGACTGCGATTGCTGTGATGATTGAAGCAATGAATTGTGCTGTCTTAGAGAAAACATTGAATGCCCGGCCATCAGCACAAGCATATCAAAAAATTCCCATCTTTAACGCAAAAAAACAAATACAGTTGAGGTCCCATAGTGTGACCTTTAATTGGCGCGAACAATTCTGCCAAGAATAATGCGACAATATTTCTCCATAGCAACGCGAAGAAGCCAGCTATTAGGTTCAGCGAGCTAATGACTTTTCTACATAAGACCAGATGGGTCTGCAATTTTTTTTCCTTGTTCATAAATACCGGTATATTCATTTAAGCACTGCATTTTCCATTTGCATCGGTTGAAAAATACACTGACAAAAAAAAAATCTGAAATCAGCGAAGCTGCAAATACTTTTTCAGTCACAGTAAAAAAAAGGGTATCTTGCCTCATGTATTTGAAATTACTTCCCCTGTATCTTCAGAATATCATTAATAATTTAATAATTTGTGTGCCTTCTGTGAAATGTTATCACTTACTGTCAGTAAAAACAAAGAATGATGCAAATTTGAAAGTCTGGAGAAGACTACGCCTGGAACCCAAACGTTTTATTCAAAGATTCATAAAGGTGTTGCCAACTCATGTCGATTCAGTATACAGTATTTGAAGTTGTCACGATTAGAGCACATGCCATTTCAGATCGGAATTTGTTTTCATTTACGTTATATGTGAACAATGAAAAATGTGCATGCCCAGAATGTATGCTTTTTCGCATGCTTGTTTGAATTTCCTGTTCAGAGTCCTAAGACCACATTTTCGCTCTTCTCCTTAAGAATTATCTACGTTTAGCCCTGCAAGATGTGGATACAGGCTGCACAGCCAAAACCTTACTCGTCCATTCATACACCACGACAGAAGAAGTCTGCTCACTTTGTGCTTCCAAATTCAAGCTTTCAGAGCCTGAGTGCTACGCTCTCTTTCTGGTCACCGAAGACACCTGCCAGCAACTGGCGCCCGACACGCACCCTCAGCAAATCAAAGCTGAGCTTCACAGCCGACCCCGTGCAAAGACCTTCAATTTTGTCTACAGAAAGGTGCCTCATCTAAACCTTTGTATACCGGCCTCCATTATTGATATTCGAGTTGAACAATGAGGGAATATTTCCCCAAATGGCCGTTACTTATATGCAACCAGTCACTGATATTCAACGAGCGTTCTCGTACTTAAACAAGATTGACTGATGATGCGTTTTAATGGTTCTGCCATGTGGGACGTTGGACTTCGGGAATGTGGTATGAGTCATAATGGGCCCTTAAACATGTATTATGACAACATATGACAACATTTTGTTCATGGCCTCATGTTAGCAAAGATACTGTACGTGGAAGGGGAAATTTGGGGGTTTGAGATTCCGAAGAAAGTTGTTTTTTGTTTGATTGTAAATATTTAGATATGCAGGCTGTCAGAAAAAGCAGCGATGACATATGATAAAAGCCTTTTATGTATTTAACTTATCCATTATCTGCTGTAATTCCATTCTGCCTTCAAAAGGAAATCGAAATAGTGTCTGCTACTGCAAGCATTCGGATCACCAAGTGATGACCTGTCTTCAATGAACATGAACTATGTAAAACCACATCAGATATTGTTACTATTAATGTTTCACTCCTGTTTCTTAGCGATTGCTGGTCAATTGTGACTTGTATGCAATATCACACGTTTTAAAGTCAAATGATCCTTTTTATATATTATTATCTCCATGGTAGCGAAGATTGGTGCTGCCGTGGACTTGATACAGGACTTTCTTTTATTATTTTTAATTTTTTTTCTTATTCGATGCATTTGTGTACTGCCATAAAGTTTGCTCCAAACAAAAGAATATGACAAGATGTCACAATACATTTCAACATGACAAAACATTTATGCAGTGCTGTTGTCAGCACAGTGGTCACAGGGGTAAAATAAAATCTCATGGAATGCGAGGAAAGGTCACTGCAAAGAAGTACCGTATTTTCCGCACTATAAAGCACACCTAAAAACATTCAATTTTCTCAAAAGCCGACAGTGCACCTCATAATCTGATATGCCTTACATATGGATCAATATTCCGAATTTTTAAATCAAGCTGTATTATCTTCCCCTTAGCGTGGCTCCATCTTGTGGATGCATAACGCAACTGCAGGCACTACAGTTGCTTCTATGCACCTTATAATCCGGTGCGCCCTATATATATGAAAATCGGCCCTCAATTGAAGGTGTGCCGTATACTCCGAAGCGCCTTATAGTGCGAAAAATACGGTATTTTGCAGTAGTAAGCATCGCAATGAGACGCCAATTGTTCTCAAAAGTGGATTGTAAAAATATCACGTCATGAGTAAATGTAAATATTACACTTATATGAAATTTAATATTTTTGAGGTTTACTTCACCTCTTACCTAAAGTCAGCTGTGATACAATATGAGTGGCAGAAGAAATTAGATGCATAAGTAATGGGGCATTGTGTAAATGAAAGTTGGTCTTTGAGTTTTTCCAAGTTTTGGTGATTCAAACTCGCACTGATCCTTTTACACCAGTTAAAATTATGTCATAATATAGACATGGCCGTCAGCATTAATGCAGTAAGTACACCGTTTGGCAGCAGTGAGAGTACATGGTCAATGTGTACCCACCCGTACACTCAGCACATTGGCTTGAGTCAGCCATAACGTGCAATGTGTTTTACCCTCACGGTGCACTGGACTTAACTATAGCCTCTAGCATGTGCAAGAGGAATGGCGCTTGCATATGTGACAAGTGGATGGGTGTAGCTGAACAGCCAAAGTGCACAGCTGTGTCTTTTCCACCATAAACACACGGGATATTATGCCCCTTTGTCACTAACCAGTCATTTCCCCCCCTCATTTTAGTTAATGGCTCCTTTGTTGAGTGTTTTCCCATTGCCTGCCAGTCAGTATCAAGGTGGCTGTTTTTCAAATAAAGCTTTGTTTTCTTCAGATGTGTCCAACCTGCTTCTGACAGTATTTTGTCATGTCCATGCTCAAGCCAAGCTTCAAGTATTCATGGTTGAATATTTAATATTCAATATTTAATAAGGTTTAAAAAAGAACCTCATTTGAACTTTTTCGTTACAACATATAAGTGTACATCTTCGGTCCACTGTCTCCTGGTCATCCAGTCACTAGATCATAAAACAGCAAGATCTCACTACAGCGGATAATCCTTGCCTTTCACGTGAACTAGAGATCTTCAGTCATGTTTTGTGTAAAACCTGAACACAAGAATATGTGCCTCTTGATGATGTCCTGTGTGTTCCTATTTCCATATCTAGTCAAGTCAACAGTATTTATAGAACACTTTCAAACAGCCATCGCTGCATACAAAGTGCTGTACATGGAGCAGTTTAACATGCACAATTAACAGTAAAACAAATCGGTAATGTTTTATGTTCAATAAACAAACCAAACCAAACCAGATGCTCCCTTTAGAATCAATTCTCTTGATACTCGGAGAAATCTGTACAGCCTGCCTCTCTGGACTGTGCCCGACAACTGGGCGAGGGAAGAAGATCCAAGTATTTTATTGTCCATAGATGGCTCAGTGCCATGCTTTGTGTGGTCTTTGAGCAAGGACCTATTTTCCCTGAACCTACCAGGGGCCTAAATCCCTCGACAACTTAGCTCCTAGGATCCTTGGAACACAAAAACTACTCAACCACGGTAAGGCAATAGCTGAAGGAAGAGCCATCATATGATTTAATTTGTTTCCAAGAAGCGCTGATGAATGGTACTTTTAAATTCTTGCACCTGAAATCCGTTTGGTAATGTGGGATTCATCATTTGGTCGTAATAAAGCCTCAAGTCTTATTTGGCACACATGAACAACACAATCAAGTAAACGATTGCAACACGCAAAAACAAACCGAGATAGATGGTCTTTATTTAAGAGAGGAAAGGTTTTCCAGTACAAACCCGATTCCAAGACATTTTGTTAAACATAAATAAAAACTGAATAAAATGGTTTGCAAATCATGTTCAACCAATATTCAAATGAATACCACTTCAAAGATGTATTTAATGTTCAGGCTGATAAACGTTACTGTTTTTAGTAAACAATCATTAACTGAAAATTTTATGTCTGCAACATGTTACAAAACAGCTGGAACGGGGTCACTGTGGTCCATCACCTTTTCTTTTAACATCATTCAATCAACATTTGGGACCTGAGAACTCTAATTGTTGAAGCTTTTGGAAGTGGAATTCTTTCCCATTCTTGCTATTTGTACAGCTCCAGCTGTTTCATAATGCGCCACATGTGTTCAATGGGAGACAGTTCGGAAGTGCAGGCAGGGCATTCTCGTACCCACCCTCTTTTACTATGAAGCCACGCTGTTGGAACATGCAGAATGTTGTCTTGATGAAATGAGCAGCTGTGTCCATGAAAAAGACTTTGCTTAGATGAATTTTTCTCCAAAATGTGTATGTACCTTTCAGCATGAATGGTGCCTTCACAGAGGCATGTGGTGTAAGTTGCCCCATACCATTACAGATATTGGCTTTTGCACTCTGCGCCCCTAGCAGTCCGGTTGGTTCTTTTCCTCTTTGGCCTGAAGGACACGATGTACACAGTTTTGAAATACAGACACGTCAAACCACAGAACACTTTGCAGTAGTCCATTTTAGAAGAGCTTGAGCCAAACTATTTACTGACAATGGTTTTCTGAAATAATTCCTGAGCCCATGTGGTGATATCCTTTCACGTTGATGTCGTTTTATTGATGCAGTTCCTGCCTGTGGGATCAAAGGTCACGGGCATTCAATATAGGTTGTCGGCCTTGCCGCTGAGACGGAGTGATTGATTTCTCTACATTCTCCTAATCTTTTAATATTATTTGTTGATGTTATTTTAATGATTGATGATGAAATCCCTCATATACTTGATATTTTAAATTGAGGAAGATTGTCCTTAAACTCTTCAACAATTTTTTCACACAGTTGTTGACGGCTCATTTTTGCTTGTGATTGACTGAGCAATTCGGGAAGCTCCACCAAATATGGCGCCCACCTGTTCCAGTGAGCCCGATCACAAGTGGGATCTTTCAAACAGGTGTTTGATGAGCATTCCTCAACTGTCTCCATCTTTTTGGGCACCCGTAGCAACTTTTTTGGAATGTGTTGCTGCCAGAGAATTCGAAGTTAATGATTACCATATTTTCACGACTATAAGGCGCCATTAAAAGTCAAACATTTTCTCCAAAATGGACAGGACGCCTCATAATGAGCCACATGACGACAAGAGTGACTCTGACAACGAGAGGGAACCCGGCGGCTTGGATGGATTACCGATACTTGCACAATTGTTCAATTCGGACACAGAAGATGACGCCTTTGATGGCTTTCTGAGTAATGATTGAGCAAAAAACGTGAGTACCTTGTAAATAAAATACAACCGAACTCAGTTCTGCTTTCGTTGCCTTTTTAAAAACGTGTTTTAGCTTTGAGCTTCAGTGTATGCTTCAAGCGAACGTGTTAGCGAACGTGTTAGCATGCATGCATGCCGTATATTTAAGCGTATGTTTTACCACTGTAAAACTGCGCCCATTAGTACAGTGCGTCCTGTGTATGTGTAAAATACAGAAATGTCACCCATTAATGAGACTGCGCCCAACCGTACGGTGCGTCGAATAGTCGTGAAAATACGGTAGTTGATAACAAAACAGTTTATCACTTTGAACATTAAATATCTCAGGGATGGCAATTTTCCGCGGATATGCGGAAATCCGACGTTTTATTTCTTAAATTGATCATTTTTGTGAATCGTCTAAATCCGTTGACAATATTTTATCGGGGGTCCTTATCGTCGAGTTTTCACGAGCTCTCCCGATCAGTCTTTCCATCTTCTGATTGTAAACAGCCCTGCGATTGGACGTGTATGATGTCTTAATTGTTGTGATTGATCGCCCCGTCCATGCCACACCCCTTTCCAATTTTTTCATCACGAGCCATTGCCATCCCTGATATCTTGTCTTTGTAGTATATTCAATCCAATATAGATTGAATAGAATTTGCAATTCATTCTGTTTTTATGTTTAACACAACTTGCCAACATCATTGGAATTGGGTTTGTATTTTCATGACATTGCAGTCGGTATAAATTGAACATTATTTCTTTTGTGAGAATACATGTACATCATTTTAAAAAATCAAAAGACAAAACACGATTAAGGCCCAGGGATGCTTTATAGCCAGTAACAAAATAATCAATGGGCGAAAGAAAATATCTAGTTGGAAAGAAAATTCAAAATCTACAACAGTTAAGGAACTTCATGATTTTTGGGGGGGAATGGGGGGGTGGGGAATCCCAAATTTGTAGAAAATGTTCCACAAAAGCAAGGCACCTGCATATGTACAGCACATTTTGTCTTGATGTCAGAGCTGGCATTTTACATTTAGCAGTCACATTTTACATACATTTGTCATATTAATTAGCTTTTTTTTCTCACAAAACACGTCGGATATAGAAGCCAAGGCCCAAATTTAAAAAATATGAGCAGAAATCAACATCAATACTTAACAAAATGACCCGAGTTTTCGCCCTTCCTAACACACACACACACACACACGCACACATTCTGGTTTTCGAGATGGTCTTCAATAAGGTAGCTTTTCATGCAATCATGTCCTATACTTTAGAGAAAAGAATCTCTTGGCATTCAAAAATGGACCCACTTCTGTTTCATGCAAGAGGAAGAGGAGATTTACAAGTCCAATTAATGCAATAATTCAATATTAAACATTTTTATGGCACATGTTACCATTGGACGTTATGTCAAGAATATAAAGTTAAACAACAGCACAATTCACTTTTTCTTGTCATGGATGGGGGTGGGGCATCGCGTATTGTGTAGCAGCAGGGTGAATTTGGAAGTGGACTGATTCCACTTGTCTTAACGTAATGGCTATAAATAGCTGGGTGTGCCGCAGGTGCTGCCAGTTCGTGATGAGTTGGGTAGCGCCATGCACTTGCTAGTAGTTACTCAGCCAAAAAATGCTAACGTAACAATTTATTTCTGAATGAGCTGAAATGGCCTTTTGGGGCTAATCAGTGCACGTTGTATGTTTGTGCAGGCACATTTTCATTGTATTCTTTTCATTTTATATTTTGTATTACATGTAAATTGTACGCCGGTTTATTTGCATTACAGCCGAGTGCGCCGATAAGGCCTTGTGGAGCTGACCTACACGTGTTGTGTGTTTATGATGGTGGAAGTAAGCTAAGTGAGTCAAATAGTCACGTCTCTTTGAGCTCCACCACCAACAAAAAGGGTTACAATTGCGATGGGAATATGATTTTATATACAGTATATGAGAGAGAGAGAGAGAGAGAACTTGGCCACAGTCAGAGTCCAGACTTACATTTTTGGAATGTACTGTAAACATTCTTGCCCATCTCTTTAACACTCAATGAATACTTCAACCAAATATCTTCAAAGTCTCAAGTTTAGAATGACAAGTGGCTACTTCATGCAATGAAACATTAAAACAGTATTGGTAAGATTCATAACCAGTATGAAAATATTGTGATTGTTATAAACTTAGATCAACAAAATAAAAAAAGGACACCACTTTATTCCACGTTCACACAAAAAAATGACAAAAAGCTATCCTTCTATTGCGTGAGATTTCCATGCCCTCTGAACACGCACTATTTTAATCGAACACGCTGCATTTTCAGTAATTCAGTGCTGCTAGCAGTGGGTGAGGATGAATGAGCAGCGACCAGGCTATGGTTGGACCCGCGGAATGCCCCTTTTGCCACAGACTCTGTTCTCAAGAGTTCTGAGGAATATGAGGGAGTCTCGACTGTCCCATGTGACAGGAAATCAAATCCCTGCATGTCCACTTCCCTGTCATTGATAAAAAGGTCACCTTCCCCCCAACATTTGTCAGTTGCCCCTGCACCTCGGTCTTGGCAGCTTCTTTGGAAGTCAGTGGAAGAGTTTCGACTGAATCCTGGTGATGAAATGTTGCAGCGGGTGCCTTGCATTTTGCCTTGGGCTGTCTGCATCAAGTCCTGCACTGAGAAAGACTTTCCCAGACTGCGATCTACCTGGCTAGGACCTGAGCAGCAGCTTATGGTTGGTGGAACCAGGGGTTCCAGCTCAAGACTCATATGTCTCCTCCATGAACCCTCCTCCTTGGCATTTAGTCTGCCCTTGTTGGTGGCGTTACCCCGTTGATGCTTTCCCAGTGTGCTGGGCCTCAAATCTGGACCGACTTCCTCCCCGATGCTGCCGTCTTTGATTTGTAATTCTAGACTTTCACAGAAATCTTCACTTTCAGGTGAATTTTCATTGGAGGTTGATCTCATCAAGTTGCTAAGACCTACATTTCTGTTTGGAGGAGGTGGTGGTGGGAGCCTTGCCAGAAGACAAAATCTCTCATCTGCTGCTCCTCCACCCCCAACGCTGCAGATACTGTTTGGTGTGAGGATGGGAGGAGAGGTCCCTAATGTTTCATCGTTGCCACTTTCAGGTGTAGTAGACTGATCTTGTGTGTGATGTTGGGGTTGACGATGGTGGTGGTGGGGAAGATGGTGGTGATGCAGCACTGATGACGGGCTGAAAGATGAGGAAGCAGGGCCTGAGGGAGTTGTAGCGCTGGAGGTATGAAGGTCGAGATCATTCGGGGGCGCCAGGATGAGATGGAGTCCACCCTGGGACAGGTGGGGATTGGTTGAGGAGCGTGTGACGCAGCCGCCAGGGTGAGGCACTGTGCCACTGCTCACCTGGCTGGGGAAGGACAGATCCTTGCTGAAGACAGAGGACTGGTAGTCAGAAGTCTGTTCCAGCTCAAACAGTGGCAAAGATGAAAGCGTGAGAGCTGTGGATGAGCCCTTCCGCAGAACCTGCCGATAGATGTCAAGCAATGAGTCGAGCTTTGACTCGATTGACTGGACCTGTGATGCGAGAAAATAGTAAAAAAAACAGCAACAAGAATTTTAAATCCTCTGAGGTTTTTATGCAATTATATACAGTTGAATTAGGTTGGCATTGTGTCAGAAATCCATCTGTATTTACAATTGTCTGATTACATTCACACTCTTGTTAAATATTCATCACGTATCTACATTGTTGCCTTGTATGCGGTCCACAAGATGCAGGAAATATAACATAGGAGTCAATCCGTACAAGGTTAGAAATCTTAGGTGTTGGTTGTACAATAGTGCGGAACTATCAACTAAAACACAGGTGACAAAGTCAATGCCCGCCACGTGATTTTATGTGGCCTGTGGGAGCAAATCATGTGTGTCAACTTTCATGATCCTTGTTGAAATCTGTATCGAAATGTCAAATTGTCTTGGGTAATAAATAACGTTGAGATTTTGCATCGGCCCTCTGAGGGAAGCCGGAACTCTGAAGTGGCCAGGAACAAAAAATGAGTTTGACACCCCTGAACTAAAGGATGGCACAATTTCAACTTAACAATGAGCTGACTGAGCCTCCAAAATTCATCAAATTGCGTGATAGCCTTAAGGCCTTTTCGCGTATGAAACAATGGCCGCATTGCATCACCTTGCCGACACATTGTGTCGTGCAGCCTTGTCTGTGTTCTCTCTCCAACACATGTTGCACAAACGATATAAATTGTTGCTGCACGTAGAATGCCGCACACATCTCTCCTGATTGATCCGTTTAGTCACGTGCTGTGATGACATTGTACTCAGCTTTCCCTGCCTCGGTTCCTAAATACACAAGGTCTCTGCCGCACCACGCAGCTTGTTGGTGCTGCTGCGAAGCAAGCTAAATGGGGGCGACGTAGGTGCCATGTGTGTTTGTACAGAAGCCTATACACGCAGATACTGCCTACGGCGCCGCCTCCTTGATCGATTGCGTAATACAAATAGATGCATTATCTAGTCATCTCGGTCCCTTTGCTCTAGCAGGCAATGTTACATCGTCTCCATTATTGTAGCTTTGTTCCTTGTTCCGCAAAGTAAAAATGGTGACCGGAAATGGACATAAAACGCAGCGGAAAGTTTTTCAAAACAACGCATGCGGGTTGCATGTGAGTACAAAGATAGATTGCGTACGGCATTGCCGCAGCGTCGTCCGTGCGTCTAAAGAGAAGCCCACCCATCCATCCATTTTCAACACCGCTTAACCTTACAAGGGCTGCTGGAGCCTATCCCAGATGACTTCAGGTGGAAGGTGGACTACACCCTGAACTGGTCGCAAGTCAGTTACAGGTGGGAACCAATCCCACGCTACCCGCACACAAGTCAGGCGAACGTACCACTACACCAGGCATGTCCAGCTCCGGGCATGGAGGGCCACTGTCCTGCCTGTTTTCCAGCTCTCCCGGCTGCAACACACCTGATTCAGATGATCAGCTCATCAGCCAGCTCTGAAGCATCATTAGAACTTTGAATCAGGTGTGTTGCTCTTGGGAGAGCTGGAAAACAGGGAGGTCAGCGGCCCTTGAGGACCGACTTTGGACACCCCTGCACTACACCATCGGTGACGGCACGATAAAGAATCCTTCACTCTTAAAAGCTATGTTTCTTTTGATGGAACGTCAAAACCCCAAAGTTGGGCTGTACTCCGCATTTGCATATTGGTATTATTTGAATGTATAGGACATTTGAATACAGTTGTACATTCACATCAAACGCTATATATATAAAATTTATAAAAGGCTTCTGATGAACCTGACACATTATTTATGATCAGAGGTGGGTATTTTGCAAAATGTTGTCTGTTCGTCATTCGTCGGCAGACTGGGAACCTGTCCATCATCATCGGTCAGTTTTTTTCAAGCCGGACCAAACTTGTCTGCCGGTCTGTCAGTTAGTCAGTTAATCAGTTCGTCCGTCACCCTCCACGAAGAAACCTACGAGACATGCGGTGGTTCTGTCAATCGTCAGCAAAACAGGCGTCTGTCGGTGACGGCCAGAGATTTCCATCGGTCCTCGAACCGGTTCGTGACAATTACACTGATAAAACTCCAGTGCCCAGTCCATCATTTTCAAAGTTTCCCATCATTTGTCAATTGTCAGCAAAATTGGATCAGTCAACGGACCTTTCGTTAGTCCTGACAAAATGCCCACCTGTGTTTATCATTACATTTACAATCAATTAAAGCGTAATAAAAAGATGAAAACAAGTACCTGGCGCTCCACTTTACAAACGCGCCCCAACATGCTCATGTCCTCCAGTAAATCTCCATCAGACAGCAACTTTTCACGAATCTTCTTATCCAGGGGAATCTGTCCCTTCCCAAGGATTTGGTCCACCCTAAATATCACAATGGCACACCACAACACATTTATCATTGTAATACATTGTAGTGGACTCATATATATATATATATATATATATATATATATATATATATTCATTCATTCATTCATCTTCCGAGCCGCTTGATCCTCACTAGGGTCGCGGGGGGTGCTGGAGCCTATCCCAGCTGTCTTCGGGCAGTAGGCGGGGGACACCCTGAATCGGTTGCCAGCCAATCGCAGGGCAATATATATATATATATATATATATATATATATATATATATATGGCCATGTTTTCATGGAGACGGGCCCTGAGCGAAGTCTGCACTGAAGAACACTTTTGTAGCCTACATTGCCCCACCCTTCTCCCCACAAGGCATGGTCTGTGTGTGTGTGTGCGTGTTTGTGTATGTACGTGTTTATCTGAATTTGCGGTATCTGATCATTTGACCAGTTGGTGGCTTATTTTGTTGATGTATGAATACAACAAAACAAAACAATCAAATCAAAAGCACCACAACTTGATTCATCCCAAGCGCTAAAAGAAAGCTCATCAAGACGGGGTATGACTACAGGATGGGAATTTCATCCGCTGAACAGTAGACAGATGGAAGCAAAGAGTAATGCATTTGGATGTGAGAGCAAAGGCTGCGCTCAATTCTTTATATATTTTGCGTGAATCTTTCTGAGCATGCGTTGTATCGTGAATGAACAGAATGGAAAAGAAACGAAAAACCCATTTGATGTGTTTGGGCACTCTGACCCTTGGGTGGAGTTCTTTCTGCCCTGGCTGTAATAGAGAGGCAGGAAGGGGGAGGAAAAAGTCTTGGCACGGCTGCTTTGGGGCTGTGGGCCTACAATCATGTCCAGTCTGTGAGGAAGCAAAATGAACACACATACACAAACGCACGTGCATGAAGTGCAGATGCAGATGCAAGCATGCGTACGCATACAAATACTCACATATAGATATAGATATGTATATACAGTTGTGCTCATGTGATGAATACACCGGCAGAAATTGTGAAACTGCCTTTTTTTTTTGACTGATGACTCAGTGGGGATCATCTCATTTTCTTGTTGCTGCTGTTTTCCTCAATAATTGTGTAATTTGGAAATGCCATAATAGTTTTAGAAGATCTTTAAAAATGAAATAAATATATTTTGCTTGATCACTTTTTTTTGAACGGTATTTTGAAGTTACAAATTCTGCCTGGGTATGTCAACTAATTAGCACAAGTGTACACTAGCCAGCCTCAACGTTTGACCTTTTGCACAAATAATGATATCCAATACAAGAGTTCAAATATTCTGCCTTTGCCATATAATAATGGTCGATTTTGATCAACCTCCAGAGATTTATTTTCCTCTTTATTTGATTTGCAGTGCTGTAGAACTTCTCTACCTCATACTGAGAGCTGTTCTCACTATTTTTGACACTTTCAGGTAGCTGAGGCAACCAAAACATCAGGAGCAGCTTTCAAACTCTGCACACGATCTATGCCACTGCAAACTATAAGTAGAAAAATGAAAATTTCAAATGACTCCCTTTGAAATCAAAACCGAATATGATTAACTTTGCATTCGCGAAGCATGTATACAGTTTTTGCATTGGATATCGTTACACTGGCTGTCATAATGTTGTGGCTGTCCAATGTATATATCTTTTTAAATGGAATAGAGAAATAAATATTTGGCCAATCATGCAGAATTGACTGAACATGGAATATATTGACGGTCCTACCGAGTTTGTAGGCTCTTAATGCGGCACAACATGTCCAAATGCCCTGCAGAGTACTGCTCAATCACATCCTTCACATCATAAGGACGCAGGGTCTCCTTAAACTTCTTCTTTGCAACATGGAACTTCATTATTCTGAGGGAAGAGGAGGTGTCTCACGGTCAACCACAAGAGAGAGTTCTGATTTTGTCAAAATTAAACTGAAGGGTTTTTAGGATCGATCAGCGATCAGGGAAAAACATTTCAATTTTATTTTTTTTTACATTTTAGTTCTATAGGCAACTGGAACCTCCGCATCTCAGCTGAACGCTACTTTAAACAAAGGACACAAAACTGAATGAAGAAAGCAACAAACATCATCAGGCTTGCGATCAGTCAGAATTACTGTTGTAATATTGAGGATTTTTTTCGGAATATTCAGAGAGTACCATTTAACTTATTATTTTAAGATTTTAAAAATTTAACTGGAGCAATCGGCCACGACCAAGATTTATTTGTATGAAGAAAGCTACAAAGAAACTTGGACCAGTTCATTAAACAACATGATTTTTGGGGGGGGGGGGGGGGCGAGGGTGGATATTGATATATTTTGCTTACCTAATTGCTCTAATGGCAGACTTGACTGAAGGCAGCAAGTCCTCCACTGAGATCTCACAGTGACAGCCTTTCTCATCAAAACCATCGTCTGCTGCCATGTTAGAGTCTGCTGTTTTGGAAAGGGGGCAAAGAAAAAGACAAACATTTACATGTTCATTTGATTCATCAATATCCATCCATCCATTTTCTCCCACTTATCCATGGTCAGCTCGCTGGGGCAACAGCTTTTGCAGGGAAGCCCAGACTTCCCTCTCCCCAGTAACTTCTTCTAGCACTTCCCAAGGGATCCCAAGGTGTTCCTAGGCCAGCTGAGAGACATAGTCTGTCCTGCGTGTCCCGGGGTCGTCCTGCCGGTGGGATATGCCCGGAATAGGGAGGTGTCCAGTTGGCATCCTAATCAGATGAGCAAGCCACCTCATCTGGCTCCTCTCAATGTGGAGAAGAGGATCAACTGTGATCCCTTCCCAGATGACCGAGCTTCTCAATTTATCTCTCAGGGAGAGCCCGGACCCCTGCGGAGCAACCTCATTTCATCTGCTTGTATCCGGGATCTTGTTCTTTCGGTCATGGCCGAAAGAAACTTTGCATCAGAACAAAAGCTGCACTGATCCGCCTGTCGATCTCCCACTCCATCCTAACCGTCACTCGTGAAGACCCCAAGACACTTCAACTCCTCCACTTGGGGTAAGATGTCATGCCTGACACCCTCCAAGGTTTTACTGTCATTGCCCACCTGAGCATTGAAGTTCCCGAGCTGAACGATGGAGTCCCCAAGGAGAGTACTCTCCAGCACACTCACCAAGAACTCCAAAAAGAGTGAGTACTCTGTGCTTGTGCACAGGCACAAACAACAGTCGGCGGCGGGAGGCTTCCCTCCCGTCCACCGGTGTGAACCCCAATGTGCAGGCACTGAGCTGGTGGGCAATGAGTATGCCCACACCTGCTCTGCGCCTCTCGCCGTGGGCAACTCCAGAGTGGAAGAGAGCCCAACCCCTCGAGAGAGAACTGGTACCAAAACCCAGGCTGTGTGTGGAGGAAAGTCCAGTCGGAACTTGTCTGACTCGCACACGAGCTCAGGCTCCTTCCCTGCAAGAGAGGTGACATTCCATGTCGCTTCTACGGCCAATAAAACTAATTTGTGCATACATTAGCCCCTTCGGACTAATTGTAGTTGGTTTTCACATTATTAGATGGGCTATTATCTATGTTAAAACGTCCATTAGATGCTTAATTTTTTTCCCACGACAAACAATGCCCAACGCAGCTATAGTTACATATTTTTCTCAGACTGTCACACAAGATAAATTCACAGATGAGTTTAGGGTCGCACGGCTGAGATGGCTCTATGTATTGCACATGAACTCTTGGCTCAAATGAAACTAAATGTAATGTACACAGCCGCATGCCCCGCTCCTGTGTTGTTGTTTTTTTCATCCTTGAGGTTCTCTCTCTCTCTCTCTCTCTCTCTCTCTCTCTCTCTCTCTCTCTCTCTCTCTCTCTCTTCTGGCTCCTTCCACAGCTGTAAAATATATTTTTCTAACTGCAAATGAGTATTCAATATGAGGGCGCATAAATACGGTCCATTTAAAATTAACCCTGAAAGATCATGCATGATATCAATTGAAAAAAATCACAACAAAGGACATATTTACTATAATTACACTGGTTCACAGGTTGAAAATGTTTGTCCTCACTGTTTTGAAAACAAGAGACATTAGAGTTTAATGTCTCCTCTTGGTCTAATGATTAGACCAAAGTGCTGGATTGGCCCATTGAAGCAAAATCTGAAGCTCCTGCAATGGTTTTTCCACACAAACACATTGTTTGAACCTTTGAGTGAAAATATGTCAAGAATGTGATGTGTATAAGAACAGTGGCAGCAATAGTCACTCACCATCAGTGGTGGATCGCGACTGGCTTTTAAGGCGCAGTGATGGTCTGAAGCGCGTGCGATCATTGAAACTCCAGCTCTTCTGTACCTTGGCAGGGCTAATGCCTTCGGTACCAGCCTCTGCCACTGGAGAACGACGGTCATTCACTGAGGATGTCTGCCTGTTCTTGATGCTCTGACCTCTTGGGCTAGCCATCCTCACCCGCTCCTTGAAGCTGAGTTTCTGGCTGCAAAATGAAAAAAAAAACAAAGAATGACTGGTGAAACAGAGCAGCACAAGTCTGAAAACAACGATACAAAAAGTTCTATTAACTGTTTTAGGGAAAATATTTAAAAAGATAATGTCAGTGCTTGTTTGATCCATTGTTGTACATCGTCATTCATAATCAGTGACAAGGTAATAATGTTTAGGTGAAGAGCTACAATGGCAAAGACCAGCATGCACCACTGAAACATGGATGCGTGTGTGTGTGGGCATGTGTAAATACACAAAAGACCATAAATCTTCCTAAATCTGTTCGTGCCCACTGACAGATTTTTCGGATTTGATGCTTTTTGATAAGACAGCATGATTATTGCACAGATGTGCCTTAGGCTGACCACAACAAAAGACCCCACTGAAATATGTTGTAGATGATGAAAAAAAGCTGGGACAAGGGGCACAAAAAACAAAACACTGATTTGGAAAATTACCCAATTTTTTGGGGGGTGGGGGAGGACAAGTCAGTGTCACGATAGGGTGTCAATGGAGTAAAAGGGAAAAGCCAAAACAAGTCCACACGATGCAGGTGGAGGTTTTTTGTTTTTTTTTCCCAGGAGTAACTCAGTTTCGGTTTGGGAAATGGCTTTCCGCACTCCAAACAAATATGGAGGCAGGACATCCACTGCACTGTGCACTGTGCATGCTGTGATTGACTGGGTGGGTGCGTGTCAGCAGCTCTGAGCCCTGATAGAGCTAAACTGGATAGAATGTGCCTGAAAGACAATTTAAATCTTTCGGCTTTATGAGATCGTCAACATGTTCAAGTCTTTAAATAATTTTATATCGTCGTATCGTCCACCTCTATGTTTAAGGGAAAGGAACACAGTTGTCAACATCTCCCTGCCCCAGCTTTTTTTAAAACGTGTTGCAGGCATCAAAGTCAAAATGAGTCAATATTTGAAAAAAATTACAAATGTTTTATCTGTTTGAACATGAAATTGCTTGTCATTGCAGAATATTCAATTGAATATATAAGATATGCATATATGTTGAAAAGGACTATTATATTCTGTTTTTATTTACATTTTAGACAATGGTCCAACTTCATTGGAATTGGGAATTGTGTATTTAAATGTGAATTTTGGACACACAACTCAACATCACCATTTTTAGCATTTTGTGAGGTTTTTCCAAACTTTCAACCACAGCCTCTTTCAGTTGTGATTTTGGGAGTTATTTTATTTTCTTCTTTAACAAGAAAAAACCATCAGTATTTAAATCTGAAGATTATAATGGGCAATCTCAAAAGCTTCTACTTCTTGCCCTCAGTGAACTCCTTTGTTGTTTTGGCAGTTTATTTTGGATCATCAACTTGACGTATGATCATCTCCTAATCAATTTGGTTGCATGTAGTTAACCAGTGACAGTCCAATTTGATGCTGTTACCATTTGTTGCATCAATGAAGCTTGATGAAGAATATTCAATGCAATGGGACACACCTGGGCAACCCCCCCGCTCCCAGAAAAACCCCAACAACAACAAAAACATCGATCAATTTCTTGTTCCAATACTTTTGCTCAGTGGAAAATGGGTTGAGTCAAACAAAATATGTCGTTGTCTGATGTGTATGAGATTGAGAAGTAATTCCCTGATACATCCATCCATCCATCCATCCATCTTCTGAACCGCTTGATCCTCACTAGGGTCGCGGGGGGTGCTGGAGCCGATCCCAGCTGTCTCCGGGCAGTAGGCGGGGGACACCCTGAATCGGTTGCCAGCCAATCGCATGGCACACAGAGACGAACAACCATTCACGCTCACACTCACACCTAGGGACAATTTAGAGTGTTCAATCAGCCTGCCACGCATGTTTTTGGAATGTGGGAGGAAACCGGAGCACCCGGAGAAAACCCACGCAGACCCGGGGAGAACATGCAAACTCCACACAGGTAGGCCGGAGCTGGAATCGAACCTGGTACCTCTGCACTGTGAATCCAACGTGCTAACCACTGGACTACCGGGCCGCCCTTCCCTGATACATAAAAGTGAAATGTTCATCTCTTGCAGGAAAAAATAAATAAATCAGGCTTCACTTTAGGGGCATAGTGTAAGCAGGCCACAACAATTCCTCTCACAGTTTCAATCAACAATTCTGTAATAAACTGCTGTCCAGTGTATCGTCAAAGGAACCCGGGTGCCAACATTTTTATTTCGACTTTTTGCTGCCCAGAAGTTGTAATGCGAATGTGCACCCCTGTCACGTTGCGAGGTGGGGGTGGACCCCAACAAGCAGGCACTACTTGACTTGACTTGACCATAACTGAAGTGCCTGATCTCAAGAAATCCGATCTATCAGTGGCTCGAGAGGGCTGACCTGAAGGACAGCACAGAGGCACTCATCCTGGCTGCTCAGGAGCAGGCCCTGAGCACCAGAGCAATTGAGGCGCAGATATACCACACCAGACAAGACCCAAGGTGTAGGTTGTGCAAAGAGGCACCTGAGACGATCCAACACATAACTGCAGGGTGTAAGATGCTGGCAGCGAAAGCCTACATGGAACGCCATAACCAGGTGGCTGGCATAGTCTACCGAAGCATCTGTGCGGAGTATGGACTGGAAACCCCAAGGTCAAAATGGGAAACACCTCCGAAGGTGGTGGAGAATGACAGAGCGAAGATCCTGTGGGACTTCCAGATCCAGACTGACAAGATGGTAATGGCGAACCAACCAGATATCGTGATCATAGATAAAGGGCAGAGGAAAGCTGTTCTAGTGGATGTAGCGGTCCCAAGTGCTGGAAACATCAGGAAGAAGGAACACTAGAAACACGAGAAATTCCAAGGGCTCAGAGAGGAGCTGGAGAGAGCCTGGAAGGTAAAGGTGACAGTCGTGCCTGTGGTGGTCGGAGCACTCGGGGCAGTGACCCCCAAACTAGATGAGTGGTTGCAACAGATCCCGGGAACAACATCGGACATCTCAGTCCAGAAATGTGCAGTGCTGGGAACAGCAAGGATGCTGCGCACAACCCTCAAGATTCCTGGCTTCTGGTAGAGGACCCGAGCTGAATGAGGGACGGACACCACCCGAGGGCGGTATGAGACGAGGATTTTTTCATTTTTAAAAAAATATATAATCCGTTTATCCTCATGTTTGGCGTTCTGGAGCCTATCCTAGCTGTCTTTGCACAGTAGGTAGGGTACCACCTGAACTGGTTGCCTGTTTGAGAGGGAAGACATTTCACCTCTGCTCTATGTTACACATACAGCGCATTTGACAATAAAGTTGTTATTGACTTGACTTGACACTGGAGTACCCGGAGAAAGCCCACAAAGGCACGAGGAGCACATGCAAACTCTACCACACAGGAAGGCCGGAGCTGAATTCGAACCCTGCACACCCCTCTCTCTCTCTCTCTCTCTCTCATATATATACTAGCTGGTTCGCCGCCCTCCGGGCAGCTCATCAGCTAGTCCCTGCGGAAGGCTGGTAAGGTGGTGGTTCGCCGCCCTCCGGGCGGCTCATCAGCTAGTTCCTGCGGAAGGTTGGTAAGGTGGGCCTTCGGCCCACAAAAGTGTTATTGCTTGGTTCAACTTTTTGTTCATCTTCATTGCTTATCGCGAAAATAAAGAGATGTTTAGCTCTACTAAATAACTAACAATTTCATTGCAATGCTTGTGGGTAGACAACATTTTTTCGCTAAGATGCCCGCGCGATCGTAGTGAGCCACTGCCTGAGCGGCGCAGTGGCGGCGCGCATATATATATATATATATATATATATATATATATATATATATATATATATATATATATTTATATGAGGGCGGCCCGGTAGTCCAGTGGTTAGCACGTGGGCTTCACAGTGCAGAGATACCGGGTTCGATTCCAGCTCCGGCCTCCCTGTGTGGAGTTTGCATGTTCTCCCCGGGCCTGCGTGGGTTTTCTCCGGGTGCTCCGGTTTCCTCCCACATTCTTCCGGAGTGAACGCTGGCGAATTTTGGACGCCGCTACTCCCCGTGATTTTTTGATTTTTAAGTCCATTTCATGTCAATTTTTTATCTTTTATAGCCGACATATTTTATGTCGACCTGCTTTTATGGTCACCGAGTGAACAATGATCAATCCACACTCGATCGGCCGAACTGTCATTACCTGTCATCGAGTATTGAGTTGTCGTTGAGTTGCGGCTAGCGGCTAGCTTACCCACTAACTGTTGCCGCTTCCCGACTTCATTACTCCGGTCCGGCTATGTCAATCAGCTGTGAGTGGCTTGCTTTCTTCTGGTTCGCTCTGTGTGTTTTCCACCACTCATTGGAAGCGCTTCACCAATATGCAGCCACTGAGCTCAAACTCAACTTTAATCAACACGGTCCACCACCGCCTGCTCTGCTCCAACACCCGGACATCCTTTACGTGCCCCGGCGAAGGTGCACTCACCGGGGCTCACGCCGAAACTATCGATACGACAACTCCAGCTCCATCAGGTCGTTCTGGTCCACCGCTCGCCGCCCACGGAAGAACACCGGACGCCGTGCGGATGCCTCTGTGTTGACACGCGTCCCGAGGTCGGATAGCATCGCGGTCGCTCGCAGCTGCACTCCTGTCAACGTTGGCCTACTGAACATCCGCTCCCTTACGAGCAAGGGCCAGTTCGTCCACGACCTCCTGACAGACCGTGAGTTTGACATTCTGTGTCTGACTGAGACCTGGCAGCAGCCAGATGATTATGGTACTCTTAATGAAGCTACTCCACCGGGCTTTGTTTATCACGCTGTGCCGCGCACGACTGGGAGGGGAGGCGGCCTCGCGATGATTCTGCGCGAGGATTGGAAATTTGCACCTGTAAATGTGCCTGCTTTTTTATCTTTTGAAGCGACTGTTATACAGCTCTCTGGATCAACTCCCACACTGATTGCCACTATTTACCGTCCACCAAAACCAAACAAGAATTTTATCACTGACATTACTACACTCCTCACTCATCTGTATACACTATCACCAAATGTGATTCTCTTAGGAGATTTTAATATACACATGGACAATATCAATGACTCACTTACCAAAGACTTTACCTCCTGTCTGGACAGTTTTGGTTTTCAACAGTATGTCAACTTTCCCACACACAGTAAAGGACATATTCTGGACTTGATCTGCTGTATTGGATTATCACCAACAAACTGTAAAACCGATCTCCTCCCATACACAGATCATCTATTGCTTTCATTCAATGTTAACCTGTCATTTTTCAAATCCAACCCACAACGCATTATACATTTCCGTAAAATCAAGGACATTAACCCGGACAATTTAGAATCACTTATCAACAACCTCCCCAGTACTGATTGTCTTTCTACAACAGATGAGTTTTTGACACACTACAATACAAATCTCCATAACATTCTCAATATCCTGGCCCCACTCAAAACCCGAACTGTCTCCTTCAACCAAACAGCACCCTGGTTTACCCCTACCCTCAGACAACTTAAATCAAAAGGCCGTCAACTTGAAAGATTATATAGAAAAACTGGACTCGCCATTCATAAAGAAATGTACACTACCCACTTTCTCCATTACAAGGACTCAATATCCAAAGCCAAATCAATCTTCTACTCTGGATTAATCAGTTCCAATGAAGGCAACCCCAGATCACTCTTTTCACTCATTTCTAAACTCACTAAACCTGCTGACACTCTTCCCTCACATCTCTATTCCACTGATTTTTGTAATACTCTGGCCTCATTTTTTACATCCAAAATCCAACTTATCCACCAGCAACTCACCCCTTCAGCTGCTCCTAACCCTCCTTCTCCATTCTCCCCGGTTCCTACCCACCTATTCTCTGCATTCACATCCCCATCTGTCCACCAAATCTCCATCTTAATCCAGAAGTCCAAATCCTCTACTTGTCAGCTTGACCCTCTCCCTACTGTTTTAGTCAAAGCTTCTATCCCGGCCCTCTCCCCTCTCATCACTAACATTATTCAAACTTCCCTCTCTACTGGCATTGTACCATCTCATCTCAAAACTGCTGCTGTCACTCCCATACTGAAGAAACCTGGCTCTGATCCCTGCGACTTGAACAACTTTCGTCCCATATCAAACCTTCCGTTCATCTCCAAACTTCTAGAGAAAACAGTAGCTGCTCAACTTCACACCCATCTTTCCTCCAATAAGCTATACGAACAATTTCAATCTGGCTTCCGTCCCCTCCATAGTACTGAAACTGCCCTCCTCAAAATATGCAATGACCTTCTTCTCTCTGCTGACTCCGGTTCACTCGCCATCCTCCTCCTGCTTGACCTCAGTGCAGCCTTTGACACCATCTCTCACTCCATCCTCCTCGACAGACTCTCCTCCATTGGCATCACCAGCATCCCCCTCTCCTGGTTCCGCTCCTATCTTTCTGACCGCACCCAGTTTATCCAGCTCAAACGTTTTAGATCTCACCCCTTTCCCCTCACTTCAGGTGTTCCTCAGGGTTCTGTCCTTGGCCCATTGCTATTTCTAATCTATCTTCTTCCCGTGGGTAATATCTTCAGGAAACATCACATTCATTTTCATTGCTACGCGGATGACACCCAGCTCTACATCTCTACCAAACCTAATACCGTACTTCCACCATCCTCCCTAACCAACTGCCTGCAGGAATTAAAATCTTGGTTCACCTCAAATTTCCTCAAACTGAATAGCAATAAAACTGAATTCCTCCTTATAGGCACTAAATCCAATCTAAACAAAATAAACAACTTCTCCATTCCCTTCGAAAGCTCTTCCATCTCCCCCTCCCCTCAGGTCAAGAGTCTGGGTGTCATCCTTGATAGCACCCTCTCCTTCACCTCACATATCAACCACATCACTCGTTCTGCATATTATCATCTTCGAAACATCCACCGGCTCCGCTCTTCTCTCACTCCTCAGTCCACTGCTATACTTGTACACACCCTCGTCACCTCGCGACTCGATTACTGTAATTCCCTTCTGTTTGGTCTCCCTCAAAAAACCCTCCATAAGCTTCAGCTGGTCCAAAATTCAGCCGCCCGCATTATCACACTCACGCCATACATAAACCATATTACACCTGTCCTCCAACATCTCCACTGGCTTCCCATTTTACACCGCATTCAATATAAAATCCTGCTACTCACATTCAAATCCATTCATGACCTAGCCCCTCCATACCTATCTGACCTCATCCATATTCCTACGCCTGTCCGCTCTCTTCGTTCCTCCTCCTCTGTCCTCCTCTCTGTCCCCCCTGCTCGCCTCGTCACCATGGGAAATAGAGCCTTCAGTCGCTCTGCTCCCCAGCTATGGAACTCACTCCCCGCTGACCTTCGTAATACAGCCTCATTAACACATTTCAAATCCCGCCTCAAAACACATCTGTTTCGACAAGCCTATTCACTCAGACCATAAAGCCATTGTTTTATTTATTTATTTTGTTGTATTTTTTTTCTTATCTTATTTGATGTAGTTTTTTAACATTGTACTCGTGATTTTAACTGCTTGTTGTAAGGTGTCCTTGAGTTTCTAGAAAGGCGCCCACAAATAAAATGTATTATTATTATTATTATTATTCCAAAAACATGAATGGCAGGATGATTGAACACTCTAAATTGTCCCTAGGTGTGAGTGTGAGTGCGAATGGTTGTTCGTTTCTGTGTGCCCTGCGATTGGCTGGCAACCGATTCAGGGTGTCCCCCGCCTACTGCCCGGAGACGGCTGGGATAGGCTCCAGCACCCCCCGCGACCCTAGTGAGGATCAAGCGGCTCGGAAGATGAATGAATGAATGAATGAATATTTATATGAGCGGCTGGATAGTTCAGTTGGTAAGGCATCGGTTTGGCATACGGGAGACGGTGGTTCGAATCCCGCTTGGGGCAAAAATGAGCACATAACACCATCCAGGGTGGGTCCTCGGGCAAGATCCTTCACGCTAATGCCTACCTCATACAATGATGAGAGACAATAAAACGAATGACATGCCGGCTCAGACGTCGCCCGGCCAAACAAGGTCTGCGTCAGGTGCTGGGGAACCAGAGCACCTTGATGAAAAATGGGCTACTGGAACAAAGCGGAGATGGGCGAGATGCGATAACATGGCTCTGTTGGAATGCTACTACTCAAGCAACCCTAGTCAGAGGGGTTACATGCAGAGAATGTGGGCTAAATGGTTACTTCGAAACCCACAGTCATGGTTGACCGCGAAACAACTGGTAGCTCAGTGTTCCAACATCCACAAATGGCAACTGCTGTCACAACTTGAGATTGATGAAGTACAACGCAGGTTCCATGGTGAAGGGCCCCAGGCTGCCAGATCAGAGGAGGAGGTCATACAAGAGATTGGGAGGCAAGCCCCAATGAATGCAGATGGTGAGATTGGGTGGCCAGCCCCAATGAATGAAATGCTGAGCGAGGCAGCAACTGACCTGAAAGCTAAGATCATGGCGAGAATGAAAGCTGGGCAACCTAGGAACCGATTACAACGGCTATGTGAAGTCCCATCTGAAAGTCTCATAGAAAGTGTGAATGCAGCACTGAGGGCGATCCCTACCGTAATGATCACAGAAACCAATGAGCTGATATACGCTTCAGCATCAGTGATCCTGGAGACTCTGGGCTATAAGAGCAACCATGGAAGCCATGAGATACGTTACCCACCATGGAAAAGACGGTTGGAGGCTAAGATCAAGGCGGCCCGGAAAGATGTGAGTCAATTGACGGAGGCCCAGAGAGGTGTGATGAAAAGGCCGATACCCGAGAGGTACATCCAGATGGCCATACCTGAAGCACTCAAAACTGCCAAACAAAGGCTCCAAGCCTTGTCCAGTCGCCTAAAGCGGTACACGAAAGAGAATGAGGCCAGACGAATAAACAGGCTGTTCGCAACACAACCTGCGAAAGTGTACGCTCAGTGGCAGGGTCCTAACAACAGAGCTGACCCACCAAGACTGGAAACTGAAAGGTACTGGAAAGGCATATGGGAGAAGGACGTATCACATAACAGCAGTGCACAATGGCTGGTGACCCTGAGAGAGGAACACAGCAACCTCCCTGAACAGAACCCGGTTACCATAACAGTGGCAGACATACAGGAAAGAGTCTCAGATATGAAGAACTGGACAGCACCAGGCCCGGACATGGTCCACACTTACTGGCTAAAGAAACTCACAGCACTCCATGAGCGCCTACCAGTACAAATGAACCAGCTGCTGAGGGATGGGACTCACCAAGAATGGCTAACCGAAGGGCGAACGATCCTGATCATGAAGGATCCCTCGAAGGGTGCAGCCCCATCCAACTATCGGCCAATAACCTGTCTCTCCACAACATGGAAGCTCATGTCAGGCATCATTGCGGCTAAGATAAGTGGACACATGGATCAATACATGAACGAAGCACAGAAGGGCATTGGTAGAGATACCAGAGGAGCCAAACATCAGCTCCTGGTTGACAGAACAGTCGCACAAGACTGCAGGTCCCAACGTACCAACCTGTGCACAGCTTGGATTGATTACAAGAAAGCCTATGACTCGATGCCACATACATGGATCACTGAATGCTTGGAGTTGTATAAGGTGAACAGGACCCTAAGAGCCTTCGTTGCGAACTCGATGAGGATGTGGAAAACCACACTTGAAGCCAATGGCAAGCCACTTACCCAAGTGTCCATCAAATGTGTCATATACCAAGGTGATGCACTCTCCCCACTGCTGTTCTGCATAGGACTGAACCCCCTAAGCCAAGTAATCACCAAGACAGGCTATGGATACCGCCTCAGAAATGGAGCTACAATCAGTCACCTCCTCTACATGGATGACATAAAGCTGTATGCTAAGAGCAAAAGGGACATAGATTCCCTGATCCACACAACCAGGATCTACAGCAACGACATCGGGATGTCATTCGGGCTTGAGAAATGTAGTCGGATGGTGACTAAGAGAGGAAGGCTAGTCCGCACTGAAGGGGTCTCACTCCCTGAAGGAACAATAGCAGACATTGAGGACATCTACAAGTACCTTGGTATACCACAAGCCAATGGCAACCTCGAACTGGCAACAAGGAAAGCGGCTACGGCCAAATACCTCCAGCGAGTGAGGCAAGTCCTAAGAAGCCAGCTCAATGGCAAGAATAAGACCCGGGCAATAAACAGCTATGCCCTGCCAGTGATCAGATACCCTGCAGGAATAATAAGGTGGCCAAAGGAAGAGATTCAGACCACGGATGTTAAGACCCGAAAGCTCCTAACCATGCATGGAGGGTTCCATCCCAAATCCAGCACCCTGAGACTGTACGCAAGCCGAACGGATGGAGGCCGGGGACTAGTGAGTGTGAGAGCCACTGTCCAGGATGAAACATCCAAGCTCCATGAATACATCAAGGAGAAGGCTCCAACGGATGACGTACTCAGAGAATGTCTCAGACAATGGGGAACAGAAGATGAGGCGCTGGAAGAGGGACCATCATGGGAGGACAAGCCCCTACACGGGATGTACCGCCGGACCATAACTGAAGTGGCTGATCTCAAGAAGTCCTATCAGTGGCTAGAGAGGGCTGGCCTGAAGGACAGCACAGAGGCACTCATCCTGGCTGCTCAGGAGCAGGCCTGGAGCACCAGAGCCATCGAGGCCCAGATATACCACACCAGACAAGACCCAAGGTGTAGGTTGTGCAAAGAGGAACCTGAGACGATCCAACACATAACTGCAGGGTGTAAGATGCTGGCAGGGAAAGCCTACATGGAACGCCATAACCAGGTGGCTGGCATAGTCTACCGGAACATCTGTGCGGAGTATGGACTGGAAACCCCAAGGTCAAAATGGGAAACACCTCCGAAGGTGGTGGAGAATGACAGAGCGAAGATCCTGTGGGACTTCCAGATCCAGACTGACAAGATGGTAATGGCGAACCAACCAGATATCGTGATCATAGATAAAGGGCACAGGAAAGCCGTTGTAGTGGATGTAGCGGTCCCAAGTGATGGAAACATCAGGAAGAAGGAACATAAGAAACTTGAGAAATACCAAGGGCTCAGAGAGGAGATGGAGAGAGCCTGGAAGGTAAAGGTGACAGTCGTGCCTGTGGTGGTCGGAGCACTCGGGGCGGTGACCCCCAAACTAGATGAGTGGTTGCAACAGATCCCGGGAACAACATCGGACATCTCAGTCCAGAAATGTGCAGTGCTGGGAACAGCAAAGATACTGCGCAGAACCCTCAAGCTTCCTGGCCTCTGGTAGAGGACCCGAGCTGAATGAGGGACGGACACCACCCGAGGGGTGAGATGAGGATTTTTTTATATATATGTGTGTGTGTGTGACATGATGAGATGATTTACCGTATTTTCACGACTATAAGGCGCCATTAAAAATCTTAAATTTTCTCCAAAATGGACAGTACGCCTTATGGTGCGGAGCGTCCTTTATATGCGCTGAGTTCCAAAATCTGACTGACTGCCGACACGCTGTTTATATAGAGAAAAGGCGGAAGTGACTGTGAAAGAAGTCGGCCAATCAGGGAAGGGTGGGCGTGTATACATACATATATGGAGAGGGAGAGAGAGAGAGAGAGAGGGAGAGAGAGGACAGACAAGCTAGTCCGCCAATGGTGAAGGGTGGGCGTGTAAGTGGACGCCGCAAGCAGGTACCAACACTTGTATAGAGTGTGGCAATGTGCTTTGTTGCAAAACAACTCCGGTTTTGGTTTCTAAGAACCCCTGAAAATAAATTCGACAAAAAGACACGCACGCCTACGAAGCTCAGTTCAAACTTAAAGCCACCGGTTATGCTTTTGGCATGCGTGCCCATCTCACAGCAGCGGTGAAAAAAACAAGTCAAGCAAATGAACTCTGAGCTTGCCGTTATTCCCGGAGGCTTGACTAAAGAACTCCAACCGCTGGACATTGGCATCAACCGGGCGTTCAAAGTAAAGTTGCAAACGGCATGGGAACAATGGATGATCGGTGGCAAACACAACTTTACAAAGAGTGAGAGGCAGCGCTTGGCGAGTTACGCCACAATACGCAACAACGAGAGGGAACGCGGCGTTTTTGATGGATTACGGTACTTGCACAATTGTTCAATTCTTTCTACACACACACGCGCTGCCACCATGTTTCGCTCTGTTCTTTACTTTCAAATGTGGGAAAGCTTCACACGAGAGAAATGTTGACTTTGCTGTTGCTACTCCTTCTTTCCGCTCGGCAATGCGTAGCAACTCACACTAGCATGTGATGCATTCAATGACAACTGAGATGTGCAGTCCTCTGCTTCTGATACAGAGGATGAGGACTTTGATGGATTTCTAGGTGATGATTGATCGAAAAACGTGAGAACATTGTACGATGGCTAAATAAAATACACCCGAACTCAGTTCTGCTTTCGTTGCCTTTTTAAAAACGTGTTTTTATCTTATTTGTATGTTTTGGCATGCTACCGTATGCTTCAAGCTAACGTGTTAGAGTGCGCGCATGCATGCCGTATGTTTAAGCTGGCGTATGTTTTACCACTGTAAAACTGCGGCTATTCGTACGATGCGTCCTGTGTATGTGTAAAATACAGAAATGTCACGCATTAATGAGACTGCGGCCATTAGTACGATGCGTCGAATAGTCGTGAAAATACGGTACACCCAAAATGTGTTATTTCATAAGTCATAGCCCTTTGCATGATTGCATGAATCAGTACCCAAGAAGTAGCTCTCACTGACAAAACAATTGATGACCACTGTTTTAGATTGACGGGAATTTGTTTGTTTATTTTTTAATGTAGCCTGCATCAATCAAAATTTAAACCTCAGCCCTTTTATTGCCATTTGAAATGCTTTGACCTCAATCTTGTGTGCTGTAACCCATTTGACTTATTATACAACGCTGAGAGTAACAACATGTGATTGTTCAGGTTACATTGGCCTGAAACGACACACACAACAAAAACAACCCTAAAACAAACACAGTACAGCAAACGTAATGATGTTAAATGGCTCTCACTTCCTCTGTATGATTTTTTTTTTGTTCATTTATTTGTTAATTTATTTCATGTTTATTTGTCCAGGTAAGGCAATGGAGGATATTTTCACTTGCTTTGCCAATCTGGCTGCAGACAGCAGATGAGAAGAATAGCTTCATAATTTTACTGAGTTATGTTTGTATTTTTTACCCATATCATTTAATTTATTTATTTTTAACAACTGAATGTGATGGACAAAAGGCTAACTCTTGAAAAGGTACATTTGACTCGATAACAACAAAGGCAGCACTGCAGTGAGTTTTACACTGAATGTATTCGATGTTCCATTTGGTTGACCGTTTGATGTCTGTGCGAGTGCGGATGTACCGGTACATGAAGTCCAGGTTTTCTCATGTTGACTTGGGTGTCCTGTCAACTTCACAAATTACTCACTGTTAATTTTCGATTAACTTCTGCATTTTCTCGACGTTGGTTCAACCACATGAAGTATCTACACTAACCATGTATGATTAAAACTGATGTTTAAAATCTGACAGCGCATAAAATAAAACGGCTTTGGTCAAAAATTTCACAAGGGGATGCTTATGCAGGCTTTCAGATAGAAAAAAAACATCATCTTTGTTTTAGACAGACAACCAAAATAAGATTGTGATGATGATCGTGATTATCAGTTTAACCCTTTTGGGAACAGAGGTTAGTACAGTGGACAGCTAATCATGTTATCAGGTTACAGGTTGCATGAAAAGGTTAAATTTGGCACAAATCAGTGATTGTGTATTACAGACAAAATATAAAGCACACAATCTTATTGTTGTCATTCCGACCAAAATATGAATAGAATAGACAGGAAAAAGAAAAGAAGAGGTACGTACATCCCCATACTGACCCAAGTGTGAATTGGCCTGAGCATTCCGTTCATTTGACATCACAAAGCAACGTAGAATTTGACACATGGGCTACAATGACACAATTCTTCATGTGTACGACAGGCATTTTATTGAAAGAACATTAACATTTTTATTAAATGTTGACTGCCTTGAGTTTTAGGCTCATCACAGCCAGAGACGCAAAGTAAAACGAGACAAAATTAGGAGGTGTTCCAAAATGGCTAATCAGGAAACTTGTTCACCAATGTAAACAAGGCAACATTTATGTATATAGCCACCTACATTTCTACCACGGCATATATGATGACTTTGCATCTTGAAACTCGGTTGATTTACTGTTTATTGTGCATGTTAAATTGCTCCATGTACAGCACTTTGTATGCAGCGATGGCTGTTTGAAAGTGCTCTATAAATACTGTTGACTTGACTTGACTTGATTTGGAACACATATGCTGTGGAACTGGAAGGAACAGTATTAGGTACATCCAAGCCATGTTTTTCCTTTTTTCTTCTGCGTGAAGGTAATTCTTTCCGAGGAGATGGCAAAAAACATAGTGTTTTTCATCACAAACCTTGTAGTTGGTTCTCCTTGGTCTTTTCTGGAATTGTCAGTTGACCGTTGAGGAAAAAGACAGAAATTGTATTAGATATAATTGTGAGCATTGTGATGAATATTCATGAGTTAAAAAAAATATTTTTTCATATCCATTTTAACAATTGCACTCACATTATCACATGCATTATGGGTTTGACCCAATATAGTATTAAATCGACTTTTGTTCATCATTTATTTCTAATGACATAAATAGAATTCAAAATATCATGAAGCTTGTTTTAACACTGTACAGTTAGCAATGTATCGTACTTACATACATCCATACATGCACTACTGGTCCCCCCAGGTTTCCGCGATTACAGATTTTTACTTCAGATTTCAGTCCCCGGCGGACGAATGTATTCACATGTATTTTCCATTCCAGCCGCTAGATGTCGCAGTCAGATAGCCGGACAGCATTCAAGACTCATAGCTCGGCTGCTTTAAACAAAGTTGTTACTGGTGTAACCTGTTTTTTGACTATTTTGTGTGGATTTTTACAGTGCGGGTCAAAATGACCCACAACATAATCAATGTGATTTTTTTTCAACATAATATGAGGGTCAAGTGTCAAGCATTTAAGGACACGATGAAGTGTCAAAGTGTAAGCTATTCACTTGACTTGGGGATACAGTATTGTGCATATTACCGATCCAATCAGAAAAAAAATGAAGACAAACGTTCCGACGATAATCTGGTTAAAAAAATAACCAAGGCGTTTTATTTAACTATGTTCCCAGATAGTTAAATGCATTGTATACATATGCGTTTTTTTCTGCTGTATGCAGTATTTTTACGATATCCAGGTCAAGTGAATATTTTACACTTTAAATCTTTGCTTTGCTTGTTCTGCCTCAAACCCAGTATTGTGAAATGTTTTGCATTTCATTCATTCATTCATTCATTCATTCATTCATTCATTCATTCATTCATTCATTCATTCATTTTCCGAACCGCTTTATCCTCACGAGAATCACGGGGTGGACGGAGGGGGGGGGGGGGGGGGTGCTGGAGCCGATTCCAGCTGTCTTCGGGCAGTACGCGGGGAAGACCTTGAATCGGTTGTCGGCCAATCGCAGGGCACACAGAAAGGAACCATTTGCACTCACACTCACACCTAGGGACAATTTGGAGTGGAGTGACTGTTCCGCTATGCTTTTAATACCTTTTAATCTCTTTTACCAATTTTTCTTTTGTTCATCCAAATGTGCTTTTGTAAATTATGTATGCTTTTTTTAAATGCACATTTTTATCCTGTGTTTTTATGCTCTTGTAAAGTGTCTTTGAGTGAGATGAAAAGCGCTTTAAATTAAATGTATTATTATTATTATTATTCAATCAGCCTACCATGCATGTTTTCGGAATGTGGGAGGAAATCGGAGGACCCGGGGGAAACCCACGCAGGCATATAGTGAACATGCAAACTCCACACAGGAAGGCCGGAGCTGGAATTGAACCCCGTACCTCTGCAATGTGAAGTCAACGTGCTAACCACTCGACGGCTTTGCATTTTATAAGTAATGCAAATAAATCTGCCAAAGAAGAACAAAGAGATTATCGATGTTCATTGTTTGAAAACCACGTTTGCCCAATTTTATAGGGTGTTTTTTCGGTTTTAAAAATATATTCTTAACATAATTTTTACTTCTTTATTACATTAATTAGCTTTATTCCTGCTCATTTGAGGTTGTTTTATATAATGCCTTGGGAAAATCAACTTTCAAGCCGCAGGTTCAACAATTTTTCTGCGCAGAATCCCGATTCTTCCTTGCGGAATCACCTTTTTTTTCTATGCAGATTCCTGGGGAAATGAACAGACATACTGTAGATACCAACAACAACAAAAAAATCCTCATCTCACCCCTCGGGTGGTGTCCGTCCCTCATTCAGCTCGGGTCCTCTACCAGAGGCCAGGAAGCTTGAGGGTTCTGCACAGTATCCTTGCTGTTCCCAGCACTGCACATTTCTGGACTGAGATGTCCGATGTTGTTCCCGGGATCTGTTGCAACCACTCATCTAGTTTGCGGGTCACTGCCCCGAGTGCTCCGACCACCGCAGGCACGACTGTCACCTTTACCTTCCAGGCTCTCTCCAGCTCCTCTCTGAGCCCTTGGTATTTCTCGAGTTTCTCGTGTTCCCTCTTTCTGATGTTTCCATCATTTGGGACCGCTACATCCACTACAACGGCTTTCCTCTGCCCTTTATCTATGATCACGATATCTGGTTGGCTCGCCATTACCATCTTTTCAGTCTGGATCTGGAAGTCCTACAGGATCTTTGCTCTGTCATTCTCCACCACCTTCGGAGGTGTTTCCCATTTTGACCTTGGGGTTTCCAGTCCATACTCTGCACAGATGTTTCGGTAGACTATGCCAGCCACCTGGTTATGACGTTCCATGTAGGCTTTCCCTGCCAGCATTCTTACACCCTGCAGTTATGTGTTGGATCGTCTCAGGCGCCTCTTTGCACAACCTACACCTTGGGTCTTGTCTGGTGTGGTATATCAGGGCCTGCTCCTGAGCAGCCAGGATGAGTGCCTTTGTGCTGTCCTTCAGGCCAGCCCTCTCTTGCCACTGATAGGACTTCTTGAGATCGGCCACTTCAGTTATGGTCCGGTGGTACATCCCATGTAGGGGCTTGTCTTCCTATGGTGGTCCCTCTTCCAGCACCTCATCCTCTGTTCCCCATTGTCTGAAACATTCTCTGAATACGTCATCCGTTGGAGCCTTCTCCTTGATGTATTCATGGAGCTTGGATGTTTCATCCTGGACAGTGGCTCTCACACTCATTAGTCCCCGGCCTCCTTCCTTTCGGCTTGCGTACAGTCTCAGGGTGCTGGATTTTATATATACAGTGCACTCCGCTTAATAGAACACCATTGGGCCGAAGCGCCTCTGTTCTACTAAGCGGGGTTTCTATTAACCGGAGACACTTTATTAGGTACACCTTCAGACACGTCGACGACCAAGTTATGCACGCAGAAAAACCCCTGCTGACGAGTTAGAAGAGATATTTCGACTGTGGACGTCCATATCTTTAATCAAACAACAAAACAACAACTTTAATCAACTTCAGTCAAACATCTCAAATCACGAGAAAAAATTCGTTACTTTTGTCTGGAAACAGGAGTCCGTAATTTTGCGGTTGACTTCCCTCTCAATGCGCTGGATAAGAGGGAAGTCCTGGAAACCGCGGGCGTACCTTCTGAGAATCCGGCAATGCATCGTATCGTCTGAGTATGTCCTTCTTATCCGCAGGTGATAGCCCTCGTCTCTTGAATGAAGTTGAAGCCATTGTGACGTGCGTGTGTCTATGTGTGGAGTGACGCGTGCTACCTGTTACTGTATACGGCTAGAACTACCGCGTTTTCTCGCGATAGTGGTACAGTATCGCGATAGCTACACTTCGTCTCTCTCTCGTCTCTTGAATGAAGTTGAAGCCATTGTGACGAGCGTGTGTCTGTGTGGAGTGACACGTGCTACCTGTTACTGTATACGGCTAGAACTACCGCGTTTTCTCGCGATAGTGGTACAGTATCGCGATAGCTACACTTCTCGCGATAGCTACACTTCGAAAACCACTAGTTTACAATGTTCATTGCTTACGGCCTGTTCTATTAAGCGGAGATCTGTTCTACTAAGCGGAGTATCTTTATAGGAAATTGCATTAGGCAAATCGGTTCCAGAGCCTTTTGCTCTATTAAGCGGATTACTCTATTAACCGGTGTTCTATTAAGCGGAGTGCACTGTATATAAAATCCATATATATATATATATATATATATATATATATATATATATATATATATATACCAACTGAGCAGCTGGATAGCTCAGTTGGTCAGGCATCGGTTTGGCATACCGGTGGTTCGAATCCCGCTTGGGGCAATGAGCACATAACACCATCCAGTGTGGGTCCTTGGTCAAGATCCTTCACGCTAATGCCTACCTCATACAATGATGAGAGACAGTAAAATGAATGACATGCCGGATCAGACGTCGCCCGGCCAAACAAGGTCTGCGTCAGGTGCTGGGGAACCAGAGCACCTTGATGAAAAATGGGCTACTGGAACAAAGCGGAGATGGGTGAGTTGCGATAACATGGCTCTGTTGGAATGCTAGTACTCAAGCAACCCTAGTCAGAGGGGTTACATGCAGAGAATGTGAGCTAAAAGGTTACTTCGAAACCCACAGTCATGGTTGACCATGAAACAACTAGTAGCTCAGTGTTCCAATATCCACAAACGGCAACTACTGTCACAACTTGAGATTGATGAGGTACAACGCAGGTACCATGGTGAAGGGCCCCATGCTGCCAGATCAGAGGAGGAGGTCAAACCAGAGATTGGGACGCTAGCCCCAATGAAGGAAATGCTGAGCGAGGCAGCAACTGACCTGAAAGCTAAGATCATGCCTGTGGTGGTCGGAGCACTCAGGGCAGTGACCCCCAAACTAGATGGGTGGTTGCAACAGATCCCGGGAACAACATCGGACATCTCAGTCCAGAAATGTGCAGTGCTGGGAACAGCAAGGATACTGCGCAGAACCCTCAAGCTTCCTGGCCTCTGGTAGAGGACCCGAGCTGAATGAGGGACGGACGCCACCCGAGGGGGGGTTAGATGAGGAATTTTATATATACCCTACTCACAAAAGTTAGTTTGCTTTAGGGTGAAATTCTATAATTACCCTAAATGTGCTACAGTCTTCCCAGGGGACCTTCTCCAAACTTTGCAATGAGCATGTCCAAATGTTCTGTGTTTCAGTACTTTGTGGACAGCTTGCTTCTTTTTTTTTTTGTTTTGTTTGTTTAAAACGGAGCTGAAGCCAAAATTCACAAGGTGTTCTATATGCGAATCAATCAATAGACTTATTTCCTGCTTCACTCAGTATCAGTATCTGACCGATCCTCTTCACGATTCTGTTCACATTTTGACATCATGAGCCCATGACGACACACAATCAACAGTACCTTGCCAAGGCTTTCAACAGAATGTTCTTAGACAAAAAAGTCTCCACTGAGCTTAGAGTATCGCACAGTGTCATCGGCAGGTTGTAACAGAGATGCTGATGCTGGAAGAGTCATAGAGAGGCAAAGAAGCAGAAATCCTTGGAAATGCCGGTCGATTCATAGCTGAAATACCTCTTGTGAATTTTGTTCTTTGGGCTCCTTCTGAGAGAACAAGTTGTGTGAAATGTACTTAAGTTCACCTTTATAGCTTGTTCTGCCGTTTAAATGATTCTTAAATAAGCAATTTCACCAAAAACCAAATATCCCGAACCGTCTTTTACTGACATTCATACATACATACATGCATACATGAACAATGATCTTTACTATGTTTTGTCAAAGAGTGAATGTAAAAATGTATCGGTATCGGTATCAGGCTAATACCAGTCTAATTTTTAAATTACAGAACATTCTGAACTGCATCAATGTCACTACGGTCCTTTCATATGCATATTAAGATGCAATTTCTGAAAGTATATATACGTTGATAAGCTTTATATTCTTGCATGGAATGCATTATTAGTGTCGTCTAAGTGTATGTGTTTGTTGACTTAACATCCGCATGGCTACGCGAGTGCTCATCTCTTTTAAATTCCCTGCACGTCCATCCTCTCATATTCCCATTAAAATGCAATTTCTAGAAGTACGTGTATGTTTCGAATGTTAAGATTAATAGTTGGAGTGCAGTATTAGTGTGTTGGTTTGAAAAGGAATATGTTTATTTATTAACTAAATTCCTGCATGGCTGAAAGAGAATTTTAATCTTTGAATTACATAGACGTTCATCCCTTCATATGCCCACTAAAATGTAATTTCTATAAGGTTGTTTATGTTTAAATGAATGCACATTTTACATGTATTTGCCAACTCAGTTTTGGTGGCATCATGACTTCCTCCGTTATGGTATTTGATGCATTCACTTATTTTAGACATTTACTTATTGATATTGACATAGAAAATTATTATGATTATGATGATGATTATTTTTTTCTCTTTCTCCTTTCTTCTTTCTACATACATTCTTGCTGCTGGAGGCTGTAAATTTCCCCATTGTGGGACGAATAAAGGATATCTTATCTTATCTTATTATTATTATTATTACATTAATAAGGTGTATTTTTCCGACAGAATGCAATATAGGCAACATGGAACTTTGACTTACTCGTGTGCATTATACAGTTGCCAACTTCATAGCGTCACGCTTAACAGTTAACAGATGAACATTATTTTTCACAGAATTTATTTTGAAGACCAAAATTCATTGAGTTGTCAAGTTTAATTTTGCAATTTTGTTCATTTATTACCAATACATCCTACATTCTGAGTAAGTTGTTTGTGTTTAACTTTGGCTTTTTATCTTGGACTCTGATTGCAGATTGACTGCTCTGCCTTTTTTGAACTAAAGGACGTGTGTTTCTTGATAATGATTGTCAAAAGTTCATTGTCAAAAATCAGGTTGTTTAATAATTTTGACCCATACATCCAGGGTCGATAACTGGGTGAACGTTTGAAACAAAACCACTCCTCAAACTGAAATTTACCAAAACATCCCCCACAAGACACCTTGTGAACTGAATTAGAATCAAAATGAAAACGAGGTTCAAATACAATTAATGTATGTTTCAAATGCGTGTTTTTCCTTCGCAATATAAAATGTGGTTACAGCTATTAAAAATCTAGAGCAGTGGTTCTTAACCTGGGTTTGATCGAACCCTAGGGGTTTGGTGAATCACTCTCAGGGGTTTGACAAAGCCTCTGCCATGGAAGTGAAGACACACCGGACTCAACATGTCAATTAGTTCTGAGACGCCCGCTTGGCCATCACTGGCCAGATCATTTTTGGGAAAAATAAAAAAAATATACTTTATACTTATACTAATTGTGTTTACTTTTTTCTGTATTTAATAAAATGCATTTTTTCCGTCTTGAATTTGTAAAAAAAAAAAAAAAAAACATATTTTTATTTTTCACTAATGAAGAGTTTGGTGAATGCGCAGATGAACAGGTTGGTCAAATGATACGTGAAGTCAAATGGCTGACTGCACTTAATTTAGTCGACTCATGCTGGTCAAGCCACGATAGCAATTGATCTCTGCATTACTCGCAGCTCAGGGCCACCCGCTAAATGACGGAAAGTCTGATTGGTTTAATAATTACATACATCATGGAAACAAACGCTACAATTGCTGTTTTGATTCCAAAATTTTGTCTATTCAGCTCTCATGTGTCTGAATTGATATGTAGGCTGTAAATTGTGAGGGTTGAATAGGCAACTTTAAGGGCAGTTCTTGATTTTTTTTTTACAGTACACATAAAGAAAAAGACAAGTCACCAAATATAGGCAACAGTTGCCGTAATTGTACCTACTTTGTAGGGCTGCAGGTATGCAACGCTTTCAAGTGAGGCTTCCAGGTAGCAATGGAAACCGAGTGCTCATCAGCTGCATAACTACGCCAAACACACTGCATGCAGAATACACAAAACCAAGAAGAAGAAGTAGAAGAAGGAAAAAGTACAAAGAGAGAAGACTCATAAATATAAAAGAATAGAATTTAAAAACAGGGAGTGAGAGAAAAAAGATGAGGGAGATGGAAAAGAAAAAAAAACAAATAGAAAGCTGATTAGTGAAAACACTAACACAGGGGTGTCACACGTCTTGGCTTGGAGTGGAGGTCAGGCATGAATACATGCCTGTGGGAAGGCAGGAGGCTCTCATAGTGCCGCCATGTGGCCTCCAGGTATGGCCTGGCGCTGTCTGTGGAGTAATAACGCCACGCAGCCTCGTACAACATGTGAATGGACACGATGACACAATGACGGCAGGAAAAGGAGGCATGGAACATGGCAGGAATATAGGATGGTAGAGAGGGGTCGTGCAGCAGTGGAAGAGGATTGAAGAAGAAGCGGAAGGGCAAAGTCCGAGGTGTCAGATGAGAAAAGGGGGGAAATACTTCGTCATACTATGCAATGTGAAATTGTCAAAGAATACAGGGATGAAAATTAAATGCACTTTTGGGGAGGCTAGAAAAGGAGGAAATATGTGCAGCAGACAAGACAGGAAATGACAACGACATATTCCTCAATGCCAACGATGGGGGAAGAATGGAACAACAAACAGCGACATGCTGGGAGATTTTTTTTATTTTTACATTAAATTGTGTGATTAATAACAAAGAGTGAAACTGATAATAGTGGTATGCTGTTTTGCATCACAGCAACATTCATGTTGGCCGCATTGAGATGTGATGTGCACATTTTCAATTTACCTGAATAAGGTAAGCTGCAGGGTTTCTCCTCTTTTCAAAGTGCTTCTGTCTGTGCTGCTCTTGGACCTTCAGAGCAAATCCTGAGCCCAGAATACCCTAGTGTGGAAGGAAGGAATTTTGTGAACCGATGCTTTCACTTAAGTATCACTATAATTGTCACGAATCCAACAAAAGGGAGAACATGTGAAAGGTGCCCTGTCGAGTTTTTACGATCCCTTCAAGTGAGTATGTCTCCTTTTGTTCTGTCCCCATTCAGTCACTTTGCAGGTGACAATGCTAAACAGAGATTGACCTTGAACGGCTCACAATACAAGATTGCTTTAAAATGTGACCTTTACCGAACGCATGTGGATTATTAGTCTACTTCTCCTCATCAGCTTGTTACAATTAAATCAATGCCATGCCTTCTCCTTGTAAACCTTGATTTATCGATAAAGAGATCTCCGCGGCGTAACATGTCATCAAAGGTGTGGATGTTTCCTCTCGGCCCAAATATGTGCCCGGACTGACCCCGGTAAGGCAGATGGACACTGAGGTGTTTTATCACCTTTTGAGGCACAAATATGCATCCGTCCAAAGCGAATCAATCAAAAGAAGCTCCTGCTTGAGGTACAGTGTACAGTGCCTTTCATGAGCTCATTAAAAATGACACCCAAATCGATGGGATCCGTAGGAGCAGTCTTTAAAAAGAATGTCTTGAAAAGTCTGTACTTACTGCAGGTAAGGCAAAGAAAGAAATCCCCAACAGTGCAAACCCAGCAGACAACATCCTTCCTGTCCATGTCTTTGGCGTCTTGTCCCCATAGCCAATGGTTGTCAGAGTGATCTGTGAAAAGAAGCTCCTGATTTACAAAAGAAATACAGTTCCAGCCTGAAAATTGGTTGTTACACAAAGTGGAATTCTTTGTAGTCCTTTTTTTCCAACAACAACAGAAAAAGCAATACAGTGTGAGGACGTTCTAGTAAAATATCATGCTGGCATCTTGGTGAAAAATCTTACCGGTACTATACATTATCGAGTTTGGTAAAAAGCAAAGATAAATGAATAAATATTTATGGAACTATTGATAGCCTGTTAGGAGTATAAAAAAATGCACGACATCATTCAACTCTGGCAACAGATAGTCCTCAGAACTCACCGTGCCCCACCACAAGGCATCCGCATATGTGGCAAACTCTTTGTTGAACTTATTCTCCACAATGTAGACAAGGAATGAAGAGAAGATGAGAACCAAGAAACCAATGTACCAAGCAGTAACCAGTTCCTGTGGGCAAAGATGAACCAATTCAGAGCACAGCGGTACAATTTAGGGCTCTATTTTTATGCCCGGCGCAAGTGTAGCACAAATCGCAGTCGAACTGTATGCATGAGTTGAGTTTTGTTCCTTTTGGGATTGTGTGCATGGTGCAACATTGTGGGCGTGAACAAAGCCGGCCAGCTTTGCCACCAATGGAACCAGCTCTTCTCATTCCCTTTAAATCTAGTGCGCAAGTGGTGCATTGTCTTTGACGCTGCAGAAGCAAAAACGGACTCACTGGAGTCCATGTATGAGATCAAATTGCACAAAGTACATTTATAAGGTACAAAAACATTTGGGGACCACTGGCCTAATGCATATACTGTACTGCAGTAGAACTCTGACTTACTTGAATACCGCTGAATTGACATTGTTCTGTTATGGTATACAGTCAAGGAAAAGTGTGCGTATGTGTTGATTAGTTTGTGGTTGTCCTCATGCCGACCTTGCTGTGTGCGTAGACCACAGAACCTAGCAGCTTCCATGTACCCCCTCTTCGGTCCATTCGCACCATGCGCAGGATCTGTAGGAAACGAAGGCTACGCAGGACTGACGTGGCAAAGATGTTGCCCTGGCTTCCAGCCGACACCACAGCAACTGATGCAATCAGCACTATGATGTCTGCAAGGTTCACAAAAAAAGAGATGTTTTGTACTTACGATAGAAAAACACATTCGATAGTGTGCATTGGTCAGAAAAAACTAAGCAAGGGAGTGTTCTTTTGCTCATCAAACAATTAGAATATATGAAAAAGTTGATTTATTTCAGTAGTACTATTCAAAAAGTGAAACCTGTGAATGAATAATTAATTAAACGCAGACAGATACATTTCAAGTGTGAATCCGTTTTAATTTAGGTGATCCATCCATCCATTTTCAAGACCACCTATTCTGAACAGGTTCACAGGGAGCTGCTGGAGCCTATCCCAGCTGACTTTTGGCGGAAGGCAGACTATCCCCTCAACTGGTCGCCAGTCTAATACTGAAGGCTATACAAAGAAAGGACTTTGAGAAATGTTGGCCAAGCGAAAAGTGTAAACATGGAAAGTATGTACAGTACATGCACATCCCTCAATACTGAGTTGGGACGTCTTTTGCCTGAATTACTACAGTCGATAAGTGTTGTGGCACTGCTCAGGTGTTATGAGAGCCCAGGTTGCTGTGATAGTGGCCTTCAGTTCCTTTGCAATGCTGGGTCTGGCATATCGTATCTTCCTCTTCACAAACCCCATCGATTTGCTATGGGGTTAAGGTCAGGTGAGTTTGCTGGCCAGTCAGGAATAGGATAAACCTTACACCAGGTACTGATAGCTTTGGCAACTGTGTGCAGGCGCCAAATCCTGTTGGAAAATGAAATCTACATCCCCATATAAGTGGTCAGCAGCAGGAAGCATCAAGTGCTTTGAAACTTAGCTTGTAGCTGACGTGTGCACATTTTGAGCATGACGTCTCTGATCCACTGGTTAAAGGACACTTTGATTCTCTGCTCTTCCATCTCAAAATGCTTCAAACAACAAAGCATGTGATGGAAAAGTGGTTAGAACTGCATGACTGTCCGTATTTAATGTAATGTGTTGTATTTATTATTTTACTTTATGTTAACTGTTTTGTTAAGTGCTTTGTTACAGCTGCTGTGTTGTGAAAACGCTATATAAATCAGCATGTATTGTATTGTAAAATGTCCTGGTAGACGGCTGCGTTGACTTTGGACTTCAGAAAGCACAAAGAACCAGCACCAGCAGATGACATGGCACTGCAAACCACGACTGACAGTAGAAATTTGACACTAGACCTCAAGCAAAATGGATTCTGTGACTTCCCTCGCTTCCTCCAGGCTCTGGGACCCTGGTTTCCAAAGGAAATGCAAAATTTGCTTTCATTAGAGAACATAACTTTGGACTATGCCTACTCAACAGCAGTACAGTCTGTCGCACAGGCTTCTGACGCGCTTTTGTTTTTCAAGAGTGGCTTGACACAAGGAATGAGACAGCTGAAACCCATGTCTCGCATGCAATTTTCACAATATTGAAACTGTCTGAGATAGTGAATTTGTTTTTTTAAGTTAGTTTTCAATCTAAATTCAAATAAATGACCACTTGAAATGTATCAGTCTGTGTACAATGAATATATGCGTTACACAAGTTTCACTTTTTGCATTGTATTGCTGAAATAAATGAACTCTGTCATGATATTCAAATTTTTTGATGAGCACCTACATGTATATATCCATCCATCCATCCATCCATCCATTTTCTGCTCCGCTTATTCTCACAAGGGCCGCGGAGCGTGCTGGAGCCTTTCCTAGCCGTCTTCGGGCAGCAGACCCTGAATTGATTGTCAGTCACTTGCAGGGCACACAGACGAACAACCATCCATGCTCACACGTTCACCTAGGGACAATTTAGAGCAGGCGTGCTCAAACCTTTTGGATCGAAGATCTACTTTTCGATCAACTAACCTCCCGGGATCTACCCTTAACTGCACGCACACACACACGCACACACACACACACACACACACACACACACACACACACACACACACACACACACACACACACACATTCCTATTCTTTGCCCGTGCCCTCGGTGAATTGGACACGAAGCAAACTCTGAATGAGAATAATGACGATAAAAGACAGAGCGCAACAGTTCTGATCACAAGCTGCAATTGCAGACTGCTGAGAGCTAACAACTTCCGGTGACGTAATCACGCGCCACCGTAAATTCAAGATTTACCTGCTTTATTTTATTTTTAAATTTCTCTTTTTTGGGGGGTGAAAATGAGACTGATAAGATGATTAGGGTGCAGTGTACATTAACACAAAAAAATATAATATTAACATGTACAAAGACACACAAATGGTTGTGTGTTGTTTTTTTTCCTCGACACTCCTCGGATCTACTTGGGACCTGTCTTAGATCTCCCGGTAGATCAGGATCTACCTAATGGGCACCCCTGATTTAGAGTATTCAATAAGCCTGCCATGCATGTTTTTGGAATTTGGTGTACTTTGAGTACCCACAGAAAACCCATGCAGGCATGGGGAGAACATGCAAACTCCACAAAGGAAGGCCGGAGCTGGAATCGAACCCTGCACCTCTGCAGGCCATGGTGCTAACCAGTCAACTACCGGGCCGAAGAGCACCTCTATAGGATTTCAGGATTTTTACTTGGACTGAACTCGAGCTGAATCACCTTTGTGTTTGACAGGAAGTGGACACAGCAAGAATTGAAGGCACAAATCAATAGCGCTACATGATTTGTTTGAAATTTACTTCTCCAGAGTGGTGGAGTGTTATTCTTAACCGGTGCCCTAAACCATACAACCTTTCATTTGTGGTTGACTCGCCAGACCAGAAAGTTTCAGGTAGAATCATTCATATCATGTGGCATGTTGCATTATTTCATGTTACGCAGACCACGAAAACTTAGTGGTTAATTAACTACTGTAATATGTTTTGATCAGGCGCGCATGCCTTCTTCCATCTTGATAACAGTGTCAAATGCCTCATTGTCGTTCGTAGCAGGCTGTAGCTGTGATTCACCTTATTCTTTAAGTCACAGCCGTTAATGTAATTACTTATCATACATTTTGCCATGCTCTACTTACTTCTGCCTCAACCAACAACTCTCAAAACAAATAAAACAGAACCACTCCAAGAAATGTTTCAAACATTTAGTCCTCAAGAAAAGATTTGAATGTTCAAATGTTAGTTTTTGACATTAGGTAGAGATTTACATTCCCGTCATTTGTATTTGCCAAAGTAAACTAAGGTGTTGTTGGCTTGGGTAACACGGGCAACAGCAGAACATGTCATCAAGAATTTATTGGTTGAAAGATTTGACAATCCCTGACCATATAAAGCCCAGACCTATATTTTCGGCACCCGGAAAGTATCCACAACGCTTCATTGTCCACATTTTACGTGGCAGCCTCTGCCTTAAATGTGCAGTGCAGTGTTTACAGCACTTTCTCGCCTTTTTTTCCCCAAAATGGATTCAATGAATGTTTATGTCCAAATTCTACAAATAACACACCAAAATGAGAATCAGACCTGTGGCCAGACGGAAAGAAAAAAGCTGCAACCTGGAGATGGTCTGAAGACACTTGAATGATTCTCAGACCATGAGAGACAAAATTACCAGGTTTTTGGCAGATGCCATTTTTAGAATGAACCATACAATTTTCCAGAGACATTCAATATGAAATTTTGCTCGTACTCGGATGATGGGTCATCTTTTTTTTAAAGGTAATGGCTCCAAGCACACAGCCAAGATATCGGTGACAAACACATCCAACCCAACCACATTACTTTCGACATCCCGGTGAATCACACTGTCGAGAAGAAGGGGGCCAGCACTGTAGCGATACACACGACAGGGCGTGACAAGACGTTTTTTACTGTTGTGCTTGGTTTCCATGGTAATGGACAGAAATTGCCACCTATAAGGATTTTTAAACCAAAATAAAAGTTTCCAGTGGGAGTCAAACTGAAGTTGTGAGCGGTGTGGGAGGGATGGAGAGCACGGCTTTACTAAGACTGGGAGGCAGTGTCGGGAGATTTATGCCACAATTTGTGAATGGATTCTGGATGCTTGGGGTAATGTGTCTGCTTGCACTGTTGTTCGAGCCTTCCCTCGGCAACGAGACTGTCTCTGACAATGATGTGATGGAATTAAACGTGTTTGATGGAGAACTTTCCCAGCTGTTCATTTCTGGACTGTGATGGATTTATGGATGAGGATTGTTCAAAAGATAACATGAGTACATTGTTAAATACTTCAATAAAGTATGCTCACCTTCGATTCACATATCAACACCATCACCCGCACTGCTTATTTCCACCTCCGCAATATTACCAGACTTCGCCCTTCCCTCACCTCCCGCACCACTGCTATCCTTGTCCACAGTCTTGTCACATCCCGCCTTGATTACTGCAACGCTCTCCTCTTCGGTCTACCTCAAAAGTCCCTTCATAAAATCCAGCTGGTTCAGAACGCCTCTGCTCGTATCATCACAAAAACATCTTCCCACCACCACATCACCCCCGTTCTCCAACAGCTCCACTGGCTCCCTGTTCAACATCGAATCAACTACAAACTGCTTCTATATACATATATGGCCATCCACAACCTGGCCCCTCCTTACCTATCTGACCTTCTCCAGGTGCATATCCCCTCTCGCTCCCTCAAATCCACGTCCTCCCTCTGCCTGTCAGTGCCCCCTGCCCGACTGATCACCATGGGAGCCAGAGCCTTCAGTCACGCTGCTCCAAAGCTCTGGAACAACCTACCTCCGGAACTCCAAAACTGCACACCTCTTTCCACTTTAAAGTCCCGACTAAAAACACACCTGTTCAGGATTGCCTACAACACATAGCTCTTCCATTTTCTATGTTTTTATGATTTTATGTCCTGTTTTTATATAACATCTGGTTTACAAATTTTTACATTGTATTTTCTTATTGTTTGTACAGTGTTCTTGGGTGGCATGAAAGGCGCTTTTAAATAAAATGCATTATTATTATTATTATTATTATTATTATTAAAGTACAATCCAACTCAGTTTTGCTCCTGTTGCCTTTTTAAAAAATATGCGTGCGTGCATGCATGCTTCCGTATTTTTTAAGGTAGCGTTCGTTTTATCATGCTACTGTCCAATAATGCAGAACACTTTATGTGTTAAAAACAGAAATAGCACCCATAACTGACACTGCGCCTCTTAATACGGTGCACAGTATGGTTGTGAAAATCTAGTATATATGCTTAAGTCAGCTCAACGGGGTGGCAAGCAGTTCAGACTGCCTCTTGCCCCAAGTCAGCTGGGCTAAGCTCCAGCACACCCACGACCCTTGTGAGGAGACGCAACAGCAGCAGTATTGAAGTTAAACTTCCCCACTCTGTCTTTTTCAGTTGCACACTGCAATTTGCTGCTTGTCTGTTTCCACAATTCTCCCGAGATCAGCAACATCATAAACAAGCACATCGATGTTAGCATGAACAAAGTGGGGTCAGATGTAACCCATGGGCCTTATTCCCTTCCATCAGTCTTTCCAACTGTTCTTTCCAAGAAGCAGCAGTGGGATTTGTGTCTAAATATTGGAAAAATAAAAGGCCATTGATGCAAGCTCATTACGTAAATGAATTCTTCTCTTATGAGGTTTGAACACAGCTCTCAATGACACGTGCAAACGCTGGACAATCGCATGCAATGGAATATTACTTACGACCTAAAGTTATATTGCGAGCGTGTCCCAGAACACAAACATAAGGCGACTAAGCGATGCAACAGGCATCAAAAAATGGGAGATGAAACAGTAAGACTGACTGAGAAATTACATTATTGTGGGAAGTGGAGGTGGGGGTGGGGGCTGTAATAACTCACCGATGACGCAGAATGGCTTTCTGGCAAAGCGGAGTCGTCCCTGCCATCCTCTATAGCGACAGCAGCATCCTGCCGACCAGATGCGGATGATGTACTCCAACCCAAACACCACAATCATGACAAACTCCTACAGGGTGTTCAACAAATGATGGATTAGTCTTAGCAGAAGGCACTGATGTGGTGTTCATATATTCAGAACGAATCAGAACCTCTTATGACCATGAAAAAAATTATGACAAATCCTTACATTGGGCAATTTTAATGGCGGAGAGGACCACAATTGGGGCATAAGACCACGCACTTCCAAACCAGATGTATGACAAAAATGGCATAATGAAAATGGACTAAATCCGCGCATATATCTTTTTTCATAATAGCTATCGCAGGGCACATATAAAAGAGCCATCTTTCAGCAACAAAGTGTTTGAACAATTAAAAAATAACCATGTGCTGTGATTTTTTTTCCAGTACAAAGGGCTCACATGCATTAAATTTACCATTCAAGGACGGCACAACCCTCCTAAACAGCAAACGAACATGAAGTCATTTTGTGCATTTTTTTCACAAAAATCAACTAAAATTTCAGAAACGAATGTATGTCATTCCAAAGCCGCATAAAATGATATGGCCTACTTACATTGTAGTTTAGAACAACATATGACTGTGCAAGTGCAACTAAACCACATCTTCCATCTCGTGTTGAATTTAACATTTCTAATTTAAAACTGTATCATGGAACCTCACTATTTGCCTGGGTAAAGGACCGGGCTGGCCCATAAATAGCAAAAATCTGCATATACCGGACGTCCATTGAAATGCACTTGATTCTTTTTTTTTTTTTTGTAAACTCAAAACATTCTCCCCAAAACACTGATAATCCTCCAATCTACACCCCCCCAAAAAAGAATACTGAAACAATTACTGGGGTTGGGGGGGGGGGGTCCACAAATAAGTGAATCTGCAGGTGCCATGCTACGAGTGTGCAGGGCTCCACTGCAGTAGAGGAAACATGTTTATAATCCCGCAAACCCAACCGCAAACCCCACCCTCCCACACCACACACACACTTTTTTTTGTAATTAATCAAGGTGCCACTCAGAGTATGTGCCGCCAGTTGCCCGTCCCTGATCTAAATCATAAGATCTTATGCACATTAAGCACTTAAATAGTGACTCAAAAATTGTGTTGGACAGACCGGTAATGTATCTGATCACGAATTTGAGAAGACATTGGTTAAAACACACACACTGCCTTCGCACGTTGCTCAAAATCAACACACTGCCTGGAATGATATTTTCGCTCAAATTGCCACTCTTGCTGAATACACAATTACTTAGTTCCTTCAGAAAAAAACACATTAAAGATCTTTTTAGACTAAAAACGCTGCAATGATTTAAAACGTAAATACTACACGAGTCAAGGGTTTTAAAGACAAACTGTAATACTGATTTAGTGTGGAAGAGGAAAGTGTAGTAAAACTTGAGGAATGCTCATACCAGAATAAGCAGACAGTAAGAGGAGAAGTCCTGATGAGCTGGAATAGTAGAGAACACCGAGAGGACCAGGCAGCTGAAGACCAAGGTGAACCTGGACAGAAAAAAAACAGAAAATGCCCAGTATGAATACAGTATTGTAAACAAACAACATTTTATTTATTTTTTCAGACTGATAACACTGGCCAACAATCTGATGGATTCTTTGCTACAGCGAGTCATGAACCTAACTATTATTCAATTTCCTCCTATATTAAATTATTCCTGTTGGTTTGCGCAACGTGCTTTTGCGAGGAACAAGCAGTGAAAGCGAGGCACTTTGCATCGTTTGCACCATTTGACATTCAAATAAAATAAAATAAAAAACAAACCAACCATCACTGTTTTGAGAATAGTCTGAGAAATTTCAATTCAGGTAAAATATGGGCATGTAAATAGGGACGAGGTTGTTGGTATTTCATGAGACTAATCGACATGATTTAATGCAATGTTTTATTGAGTAACTTTATTTTAGCATCTTTATGGTACCAATAATCCAACCTGGAAAGTTTCTGTGTGTGTGTGTGTGTGTGTGTGCGCGCGCACACCATGCTGGACGTGACTTTTAAGTGTCGAAATATGTGCATGAGAAACGTAATTTAAAATTGAATGGGTGCATGAAACAAAAACCTGATGGTACGTCACAGGGCTTATAAAAATTTGCAGCAGGTCATCTCCGAGGGTACCCAAATGATGACAACACAACAGTAGAATTATTTATTTATTTATTACTACAAGTTTATTTTTGTCTTTGCTTCTATTTGTCACATCTTTGATCTGCAGGAATGAGATTTTTCCGCTTTTTAGCGGAATTCCGCTTTTTTCCAGTCAAAATGGACCTATTTTATATTGTTACAAATCCATAAAAAAATCTGTGGGGATGGGGGGTCTTCGGCAGATTCGGGGCTCGTAACATTTACAAGTAACTTTTGCAGGCTCGATGTCGCCAGTAAAGCTCTGTGTACAGTGTGGGACGATGTCATTGTATACGGACCGAGAGGATGGAAAGCAGAGTCACGCAACCTCGGTGAAACACCAAAAACAGACCTTTCTACTGAAAGGTAACTACTTGATCTTATGCGCTTTTCGGCAGCCTGGAGCATGCGTAAAAACAAGAGGAGTTGGCTAAAAAGAGAGTGGAAAAAGACAGAGAGGACCAATAAGCTTTTAGCGCTTGCTAAAAAGCTTAAAATGAAGATAAAATAAAGTATTCTACCTCATGAAACTGTATATTGTTGGATATACAGTAAATAGAGTTTATATAATAAAATACATTCATAACCCATAAACAGTGTGGGACTTCAATATCACCGTATGAGGTACGAATCAGCTTTTTATCACATTTACACGACACCTTATGAATACAAGTAATGAACAAATCCTTATATGGCAGGGAATGTGTTTCCTTTTTTAGTTTTGATTTTGAGCTGCAAATTTGAAGTTACATGTTGGTGCTCACCAGGAATGCATAAGCAAATTTGCACACATTTTCACTTGAAAGAATAGTGAACAATCTTGGGTTTTTTTTCTGTTAAAGTTTCAATTAGTGTGTAAATTGAATACACTTCACCTTCATCATGTGTAGTGCCACTTTTGTAAGTGGCCCCGCCCCCCCGTCCCAGCCACGCCCTTTCCGCTTTTTTCATCACTAACCAAATAGTGATCACTTTGTGGGGCCTGCACACTGTGGTCCCCAATCATTTTCTGCTCAAAGAGTCACGGTGAAAAGCAGTGAAATGTCAAGATGACTTCATAGACTGTGTCATTAAAATCGTGTTTTTTGTCCAAAGGGATCTCATACCGTACACAGTAGTGCTGAAGTATTTGCAGTTTTGCAGCCAAGCACAATTTATTTCTTCCTGCAGTCACAGTCATTACGCGTTATGTAATTTGTCTCCACAGCTGGATTGAAGTGGAGGCTCGGGACTCATTACCGTCAGCCCCTTGGTGCAAAAAAAAAACATGCCGCAGAGTTGAGAGGAAGTCTTTCAATCTTGGAAATCATTGGAAATCAGGATTTCATTCAACATATGATTTGTAGCCGTGCGAAAATGGTGGGTGTACAATGGGTCACTGTCCCATTGCCAACAATATGGACACAGAAGAGGACAGCGCTGTTCTGACCCCAGTAAGACCTCGGCCTGCCTTCAGAAAAAGGTCACGATGTTTCCACAGCCACAATTTTTGACCCATCTGGTTTCATTGCAATGTGGCGTGAAAAGCTCCTGGTGCTTCCAAGTGAATTCAAAAGGAAAAAGGAAGTATCAAAAGTTTGTGAGACATTTCCAGACATTAGAATCATGTGAATTTGACTGGACGACAGTATTTAGTGACAAGTATTGTGGAGCTGTCAGATGAACAGCGAGTTCCTCAGCACAAGGTTGTCAGAGCGAAAAATAGTAGTCAAGTCAAGTCAAGTCAAGTCAACAGTATTTATAGAGCACTTTCAAACAGCCATCGCTGCATACAAAGTGCTGTACATGGAGCGATTTAACATATACAATAAACAGTAAGACGAATCAGTAATAAGTAATAAGTAATAAGGCGGTAGAAAGCACCAAGCAGTAAAACCAATAGCAAATCTAAGTCATGCTGAGTCAAACGCCAAAGAATACAAGTGAGTTTTGAGGAGGGCTTTAAAGATGGGCAGCGAGGAGGCTTGCCGAATGTTCAGTGGGAGGTCATTCCAGAGAGATGGACCAGCAACAGAAAAGGCTCGATCCCCTTTGAGCCTCAGTTTGGTTCTTGGTACGTCTAGCAAAGACTGGTCCACAGACCTGAGGCGCCGGGCAGGGGTGTAGGGGCGTATGAGCTCAGAGAGGTAAGGTGGCGCGAGATTATTCAGAGATTTGAAAACAAAGAGGAGGATCTTAAAAATAATTCTAAAATGAATGGGGAGCCAGTGAAGGGATGCCAAAGTAGGAGTTATATGCTCCCTCTTACGAGTACCAGTCAAGAGGCGAGCAGCGGCATTCTGTACCAGCTGAAGGCGCTTGATGGAGGACTGGCTGACTCCAAAGTACAGGGCGTTGCAGTAATCGAGCCGGGATGTGACAAAGGCATGAATTACTGTCTCAAAGTGTTCATGTGAGAGGAAAGGTTTTATTTTGGCCAGCTGTCTAAGGTGAAAGAAGCTGGATTTAACAACGGCACCAATTTGCCGATCGAGTTTGAAATCACTGTCCAGTTTAAGTCCCAAGTTTGAGACCGTTGATTTCAGATAAGGAGATAGGGGGCCCAAGTCTACAGGATGGAATGTACAAGGTCCACTGGGGCCAAACAATATCACCTCTGTCTTCTTTTCGTTGAACTTCAAGAAATTTTGTGCCATCCAGGTTTTGATTTCTTCCAGACAGGATAGGAGTGGCCTTAATGAGAAGGTGTCTTTCTTGCTCAGTGGGACATAGATCTGGCAGTCATCTGCATAGCAGTGGAAAGGAATACCATGTTTCCTTAAGATGGAACCCAATGGGAGCAGATACAGCGAGAACATCAGAGGCCCCAGAATTGAGCCCTGTGGAACACCACATGACAGGGGAGCAGTGCGTGATTCAGAGCAGCCAAGGCTGACACAAACAATCAACCCCCTCCAACCGCAGCCTCAATCATGCTTTCATGCAGAATGTATTTATTAAAAAAAAAAAGACGGCTGCCGAAAAGCACCGTGACAGTGTCATCAAGCACTCACTGAAATTCATCAATTAGTCCCATAAAGTAGCATTCTCTGTCGCCCTTGGTGTTGTGATGCGTCACTCTCACCAGAGTCTGCTTTCATGCTGAGTGTCTCGCTCTTCACTCCCGGCGCTCGTGATTGCTTTGAACTTTCAAATGAGCAATTTTGTATGAACGAAACTAACAGGCAACAATATTCAGACACACACAAAAGAGAGACATTCACCACACAATGTTCCTGACACCAAATTCCAAATACATATATATATATTTTTTTTAATAACAACTCCTCCACATGTGTATCACACCACATATCAAATGCCATCTTAAATGTCACATAACGATGTAATGAAACTACTCTTGTATGATCCACTTTGAGGTCAGTGTAATGTGTGACCTAAAAAGTTGGGTTCAATACATCTGCGTTATTTCCCCATGACAGCCCAAGAAGTTAGAAGTCAGTGTAACCTCAAGTCTTGTGGAGGGTAATGAAGCAGGTAGGGAAATGACTTTGATGCATCAAAAGCTCACTGACAAACGCATGAGACATCACGATGACAACATCGAAATTTGATTCTATTTAATCCAAATGGGGAACCGGTTACTCACAGGGTGTGGAGATGCTGTCCATGGTCCTGAACTCAATCTGCACCCTTCTGGATTTTTGTTCCAATGTCAACAGATCATTCATTGAAATGACAAATATTTACCCCAATCAAGTGTGAATCCACAATAATGAATAATGAGAGTTACTGTTCTGATCACCACTTTTGTCTTTATGATCGAGTCACAATGAACCTATGCTGGCTCTCCCGCAATGCAAATTGGTCCCTTCATTCTAATCTTGTACCATTCTTCCGAAAACATAAAAATACAAAAAAACTAAACCAAACAAACACTAGATACTTCATGTATTATCATCTCAAAATCTTTCATCATCCTCAACATACTATTGGTCAAGCTTTTTGTTCATCGACTGTAAGTTGTGTTTTATGTTGCACCAGAACTACTGGCAGGTCACAGATCCGTGGCTTTATGTTCATTCATTCATGAATTTATTCATCATGACCATTCGACGCATCGATTTTCATTCTTGCCTGATTCCACAGACTGCAGCTCACTTGTGTTGGCTGTAGCTTGCTCTGTAATACAGTTTCATAGTTTTTGTCTACTATTGTCTGTATTCATTCCAAATAACAGTACAAGCCACGAGACATCCCAAAAGTTTTATTTCAAATCCAAATTACAAACTTTCCTCTGTGAAGTAATACCCCTGGAGTCTAATGCACTTCAACCAATTCAGGCTGCACCCCGCCTAGCACTTGAAGTCAGCTGGGATAGTGAGAATAAGCGCATCAGATAATGGTTGGATGGATCTGATGCAGTGCGAGCCTTCTCAGCCATGCCTTCATGCACTTCTGGAAGAAGGCTGGCGATTGCTCCAGCACGGCGAGGTTTTTCTCAGTCCGGAACAGACAGAAGCTCAGGACCCTGTCCGAAGGCATGTTGTCACGGCAAAACAGCCACGGCTTGTCCTGCCACATCTCTTGACTCTTCTCAACACTGAATGAAACAAATTCCACAAGATCTTTTTGTGTCTGAATTTCTATGACAGCTTTCTATTATGATTGACATATTTTTCAATCAATTAATCAATGTACAAAGTGCAATGGGTATCTATTGGGGCACAATTTCATTGAAAGCTCACTTTATGATGAACAACTTTTTAACAGCTTTCCTCCCCTCCTTCTTGTGCTTTGCTTAAAACAACCAAGTCCAGACAAACGTATGGATGTTGGTGGATGGCGAAATTGGCGAAATTTTATTTTGACTATAAGAATAATCAGTAAAAAAAAAAGGGCCGGATTTGAATATGAAATCACTCTGCAGTGTTTTGATGACCATGTGAGCTTTATGGAGACATGCACCCACAATCTGCAATGAACATAAAATCTCATACATTTCCACCCATCATCTTGCGGTTACGAACTCGGATAAACCGAGTTAGGGAGGGGGATCCAAAAAACGTAGACAAAAACAAGGTCTCCGATGTAAAGACAATTTAATGTCTTAATCGAACCGAAAATAAGCGAGAACATAAAGGGCTGGTCCACAATGAGGACCAGGAGGTAAATCAAAAACGACTAACAAAAGGAGCTTGGACAAAAGAGCAAGAAAGGAAAGTAAAGCCCACAAACTACGAACGAAAAACAATGTAACACTTTGTACACGCATGAAAAGCCAGATCATCAAAATAAAATAGTACTTACACAAAAACAAAAACCGAGACTATACGCGAAAACACGACGAGGTCAAAAGCCACTAAGTCGATGAGCAATGCGGAAAGCAATGCCATAAACAATACTCCCACAACAGGTGTAGAACGTAGGAGTCATTAAATAGTGTCTCTATTCATTAATGATTGCCAGCAGGTGTGCTAGGAAGACCGCTCATGCCATCTGCTGGCCAGACCGCAAAACCGAAACGTGACACTTGCCTCTTTTTAAAATAGGTTTATGTTTTGTTTTTGTTTTTTTTTCCAGACAAAGTATTTCAGACAGCTTGAGTAGAAGAAATGTTAAACCAGTGCACTACTTCAGCTTTGCTGAATAATTTCTTTTGTACTTCTGGTGTTGCATTTCACTGGCAGCTTTGCACAGACTAACAAGTTCAATGAAATTCATCAATTTTACCTCTCCTTCTCGAATGTACAAGAAAGGCAAAAAGCCCTACGAAGTCTTTTTTTTTTCTTTTACGCAGGTCACAAATAAACAATCTGAGGAGGATTATCAGGGGGACACAGGGATTGCAGTGCTTGTGATGATCTGCACAGATGAACTATCGTTAAACCAAGAAAGGTAATTTTACGCCCTCCCGAAGCACTTTGGGTTTTATCCCTATTTATATGCAGGTTCTTGGCTCTGTACCTGTCCATTAATCTTGATGTATCAGACTTATGATACATAAGTTGATAAGTTGATAGAAGTCAAGATGGCGCCCGAGTAGGCAGCCGTCAGCAAGTGCTCTCATGAGCCTTGCTTTTTTTGTTGTTTTTGTGTTTCTTTTGTCACTTTGTGTTTGTTGTTACGTCGTGTGGACTTGATGTGGACCTTTTTCAGCATTTTTTTGGCCACGACATTCATTAGGAGGACTCTGTGCTTGGTGGTTGCGCCTTCTCGGCAGCATGGGTATACCAGCACTGTTTTTGACTGGAGGAATGTCGGCGCCATTTGACTGTCGTTGCTGGACAGTCCCGGGGCGCTTGTGTCTTGCGCCTGTAATGGGCAGCATTTTTCACAGCCCCGCTTTGTTCAGCGGAGAGATCGGTGCTGTTGAACGGTCTGCGGCTGGATGGATGGAGGTCTTGAGGAGCCGACGATGAAAAGAAAGGAGCGGATGCGGATTTGGAGCTGGGAGTCGCGGCTTGGAGTTTGAAGCGGATTACGTGGGACAGGAGAAGTGAACTAATCTCTTTTCGTCAATGGATGCTACAGCTTTGTGTTTGCTTTCAAAACTTAGCTTGTAGCAGACGTGTGCACATTTTCAGCATGACGTCTCTGATCCACTGGAGAAAGGACACTTTGATCCTCTCCTCTTTCATCTAGAACTGCTTCAGACAACAAAGTGTATGCAGAAAATTGGTGAAGATTGAACGACTGTCTGTGTCCTATGTGTTGTCTTGTGTTATTTTTGTTATTTTGACTTCAAAATGGCGCCGCGAGAGTGGCTGCCTTTCCAGCAGCTCCTTTATTTTGTTGTTCTACTTCTTACTTTCATAACTTTGCTGCTGTGAATTGGGAATTTCTCCATTGTGAGACTAATAAAGGTTTTCTTATCTTATCTTATCTTATGGTTCCTGCCGACAACAACGGGACTCAGATGGTCGCATCAACAGAAAACTTGATGATACAATTTGATCTGAATAGTCTGCATACTTCGGAATTAGCAGACTGAACCATAGATGACTTAACAAATTGTTATGCCAGATCCCAGTGCGATGGCATTTGAGGCCCAGTTTTATTATTGATGTTTGTACAATATGCTAATGAGTTTCCTGTATGTGGGCCCTAATAGTAATTTGATGTTTGAGAAACATCACCCAAAAATTTGCATAAGCAACTGCCGTATGCTGCAGAGGGATGTGATCTTGTGTCTGTATGAAGAGTTTACTGGCTGCATCTCTGCAGCTTTAAGTACAAGAAGAGAAAAAAAAGAGATACCATTCAGCCAGACCTAATATTCACTTACTCCTTGGGTTGCCCGCGTGGATTTGTGCAGGTACTCTAACATCGCCAAAACCTGCTTCTTAAAATATGCAAGAAGACCTAAACTGAGATTCAAATCCAGAACATCTTAACTGTGAAACAGTATATTCTGCAAAGTCTTGAATCTGCAGTATGCCTGGTCTATGCTTAATTCAGTGGAGAGCGAGATATAATACCATATTTTCCGCACAATAAAGCGTGTCGATGTATAAGGTGCAGCTTCAATTAATGGCCTATTTTAAAACTGTTTTGTTATGTAGGGCACACCACATTATAAGGCGCATAGAAGCTACAATAGTGGCTGAGGTTGCGTTATGCATCCACTAGATGGAGTTATGCCATATACAGTAAACATTCTCTAGTACAGACTCGTGTTTGCGCTGTCCAATCTGTCCTGATAACAGAAATTCCTCATTTGGGAAAGAGCATGGTACATGTCCTTTATGAACCTACAAGTATGTTGACAAAATGCACGCGTAACAATACAATCAATAAAATGCAAAAATATACTGTCCAAAAACTGTTTATACAACAAAAACTGCAAGACAGTTGTAATCAAAAAAATCACAACAGTACAAAACGTGCAGTATTTTAATGTTTATTTTTTCTGTCTGGGGAAAAATGTGTCTATTTTGGATTGTTTTGTTGGATGCATTCCTTGGTTTATGATAATGTTTGCCTGCGTGTCAATCAGTTTTCTTGCTAGTTGCAAGTAACTGTCCCGTTGATCACCAATGTCTGGTGATTCTTGTGCATACTGAAGGCAGTGGCGTTCAGTCTCCATTCGGGTTACGGCTAGTGGAATTTCCGCTTACGTAAGTTCCGATAACATGTAATATCGTAGTCAAAATGTTAATGCATAGGTTTTTATTCCGAGTGAAGGAAATTTCTTTTCATGGGAATGTTTACTGTACAATACAATACAGCCTTATTTATATAGCACTTTCACAACTGCTGCAGCTGTAACAAAGTGCTTTACAGAACATTTCAAATCCTACATCAAAGAAATATTGATCCATATATCGGTCACATCAGATTATAAGGCGTACTATCGGCTTTTGAGAAAATTGAATGCTTTCCGGTATATCTTATAGTGCGGAAAAACGGTAAATATGCCCTGTTTACCCATGATGGGAGTCCTAAATAGGAACTGCTAATGTGAGTTACGGGCTGGACCTTGAAATGGCAGCACATGTTCAAAAAGAAAAAAATATGAAAGATCAGATTTGTTTGCTCAGTGAAGATAGTTTTCACATTTTAAAATGTTTCAGATGCCATTGCTGATTCATATTCGTAGGCTTACATACAGCAGGAGAACAGAGAGAGTCTGTGGACAGTTGTGCCTGCTCTTGTCATGCTCTGTTCAGTTTGTGTTTCAGTTTCCAGCGGATCGAATGGTGTTACCTCCAGAGTCGCACCTGTCATGTATTACTATCATCTACCTTTATAAGCTCAACCATGCCAACAACCTGCTACTGGGTAATTCAGCCTGGCTCAGAACTCGTGTTCCAAGTGTTTGATTATCTAGACCAATGGTGGCCAACCTGCGGCTCGCGAGCCGCATGCGGTTCTGGCTTGTTCGATGCAGCTCCCGGGCTTTCACACGACAAGCGCCGAAAACACCTCAGCAGTGACGCTGCCATTCAAACTAAGGTGATAAATACACTCAACACTCTACATCAGGCTATCATTAATCCCATTACTTGATTGACATAGAGGCCAACCAATCAGATGACTGAATCACCCCTCATGCGCAAACAACGGTGCTAAGCGCTAAGCTAGTCAGCGGATTGCCTCTGATTTTAAGGCAGGTGTGCCCAATCCGTCGATTGCAATCGACCGGGAGCCAGGGGACTGGTCACAAGTCGACAGCAAGGGGTGGGAGGAGGAAATTGGTGGGGAAAAAATAAGATTTATTTGCGTCTTTAGCTTTCATTCATGTTCGGGCCGTTCCGGCTGTTGCTCATCGTGGCATGGCTGCATGTGCGCGAGTGCATGATTGGGCACCCACGTGCGCGTGTGCGTGTGTATGATTGCACATGGGCGATCGGGTCGATCGTGGGAAGTTGGTCGCTTCAAAAGTCAATTTTTGCACAAAAAAGTTTGTGTGTGTGTGTGTTTGTGTGTGTGTGTGTTTGTGCGGACGTGATGCCCATGTGTAAGATTGGATTGGATTTTTGGATTGGATAAACTTTATTGTCAAATGTACTGTTTGTGTAACATACAGCACAGATAAAATTTCTTCCCTCTCAATATAAAACAAGAGGAGCTGATAAAACAAGATGTGGCTCATTGCAGTCACACAGTAAAAAAATTGGCTCTTAGTCTCTGACTTGTTGGCCACCCTAGACGTTCTTGACCTCGTTTCACAGTGCTCTTGTTAGTGTTTTGTACTTTTGGTGTAAGTAGTCTGCGATTGGCTGGCAACCGGTTCAGGGTGTCCCCCGCCTACTGCCTGAAGACGGCTGGGATAGGCTCCAGCACCCTCTGCGACCCTTGTGAGGATAAAGTGGATAGGAAAATAGATGGATGGTTTAAGTAGTGTTTTTGTCACTTTGTTTATCTTCCTGGTTATTAGATTACCGGTACCTTGTCTTTTTATGACAAGTGATTTTCATTCTTTATTTCCGCTTGCCTTTTTACAAGCGATTTGTGTTAGTTCCTGGCGAACTTTGTTGTACATTGTCAGTTTTGCATTTTCTGTAATAAAACGTTTTGTTCAATCTTTACCTGTGTCTATGTTTGCAGCGATCCACTTTGTGCCAGAGCAATTAGGAACCTGACAACTTTTGGGGACGGGTATGCCTCCTGGATTTTTTAACCATCTACAGTACTGCACAGTAAAAGCACTACCAGAGTAAAATGTGATGTGCTTGGACAGCCTTACACATTTTCCCAATGTAAATCTTCATTTGAAAGAATAATGGGCAAATTCTGATTTAATTTCAATTGATGCCAGCAAATGTAGTGCAGTCATCTGTTGCTGCTCCTTGGGGTCTTGTGACGAAATCCTAGTCCTGAAATGGAGGTTATTTGGGGTTATTTTTGAAAATAAGTTGTACAGGACACAAAATGAGAACACAATATCAGAGAATGGGGCAGGAGGGTTGTTTGTGGGGGACCATGACAAAAGCTATGAAAAAAAATTGAATTTAATTGGAGTGTTTCTCACATCCAGTTGCCATGATCCAAGTTATGGGTGTGAATTGTGTCAATAGCAGTCACTGTTGGGATTTATCTGTGTCATTTGCTAGCCTATTGATCCCTTTCCCCATTTTAAAACGCCCACGGTGGCTTTCTCATTCACTCTCATTTACTTGGCCGTGGTGTGGTCAGTTTAAATGGTGACCCACTTTTCTATGCATTGATTCGGTATGTCCAGCGGTTAGCACGTCGGCTTCACAGTGCAGAGGTACCAGGTTCGATTCCAGCTCTGGCCTCCCTGTGTGGAGTTTGCATGTTCTCCCCGGGCTTGCGTGGGTTTTCTCCGGGTGCTCCGGTTTCCTCCCACGTTCCAAAAACATGCGTGGCAGGCTAATTGAACACTCTAAATTGTCCCTAGGTGTGAGTGTGAGTGTGAGTGCGAATGGTTGTTCGTTTCTGTGTGCCCTGCGATTGGCTGGCAACCGATTCAGGGTGTCCCCCGCCTACTGCCCGAAGACAGCTGGGATAGGCTCCAGCACACCCCGCGACCCTAGTGAGGATCAAGCGGCTCGGAAGATGAATGAATGATTCACCCCATTTGTTAGATTTCTCTGGTCAGTGGCAGCTCATTTTGAAGCCTCGGGCAAACAAATATGTATGATGCCAGGTGAAGAAATAATCAAGCATTAAACAGTGGCATGGCCACAGCCATCACTGTTGGACTGAAAAAATTGACGTGTAGGCGAGTCAAGATGTTTCAAGATGGTAAGAAATGATTTATTTGGCCAGAATCGGCCAGACCAGATGATGTTCTGGTCATTACACTTATCAGCATGTGGTCAAAGGAACACCTGCCCAAAAAAAAATTAAACAAGGACTTCGGTTCTTTGAGCACACAAAAGTCCAAATTTTATCTCATAGTGCTTAGATGTAAAAACAACCTTTGTACCATGTAACCTTTGTACTGTCATGGAAAAGTAAAGTAGATTGAGGAAAGAGTTGTTGGTGGCATGTTTTGCTGATTACTGTTTTTTTTCTGAGCGTCTGACTTTTTCAAACCAAGCCATGGAATCACATTTTCTGGGCCAGCTCGTAGGGATCTGTTTCCACTTTGTTTTCCACGTCTGGCATATTTATATCTATGCTCCTCCGCCGAGCAATGCCTTCAAGAAGTACTTTCCATTAAAAAGATGAAAGATACTTTTTGCCTATTTAAAAAAAAACTTTCAATATAAAATGTCAAATATAGTCTTTTAGATTTTAGGTACATAACATTACGTGCCTAACAAGGCAGGATTATTTCTTATTTTATACATGGACTGTGAATAGGCGCCTCGATGGTCGAGTGGTTTGCACATCGGCCTCACAGAACAGGGGCGCTGGATTTGATTCCGGCTCTACCTGTGCCTGCGTGGGGTTTCTGCGGGTCCTCCGGTTTCCTCCTACATTCCAAAAACATGCCTGGCAGGTTAATTGATCACCTTTAGGTGTGACTGTGAATATGAATTGTTGTTTGTCTCTGTGTGCCCTGAGATTGGCTGGCAACCAATTCTTGTTGTAACCTGCCTGAAGACAGCTGGAAGAGGCTGCAGCACTCCTTGTGAGGATAGAGTGGATTGGATAATGGATGGATGGAAAATACCTGATTCCTAACACTATTCAATAAACAAGTACATTCTGAAAAGGAAATTACAGTCTGAGGGAGTGACATCATCCTTTTCAGCACGAGTATTCATGTGTCCATAAACAGCAATGGAGTAAAGCGTCAGAGAGATTTACGTTCTCAAACTGGAAGGAGGGTCTCTATTTTGAATTTTTGTCAGCTAAAATAAAAAATGATGAGTTTTGTTGCACAGTCTGTGCTGTTTACAGAGATTTTGCAGCTTCAATAACACTACTAAATGGACATCCCCATACCAAAAATAAAAACCATGGTTAAAAGCGGTCTGTGCATTCAAGCTTAAGGAACATATTGTGAGTGCAACAGTTACCGGAATAATCATTATATTCATAAACAATGTACATGTCCAATGTTCAATTTTGTCATAACGTTCAAAGTAAATATGTCAAGTCAAACAGTCTTTATCTAAGATTTTTTAAATGTTTTCATGTTCAGTGAGGTCTAAATAGACTCACTTTTTGAAATTAAAAATGTTTCTTTCAATTGAAAGAATTATGTACAGTCAAAGGCTTTGGCTCGCCTGCGAGGATAAGCAGTTCAGATGATGGATGCATGGATAGATGTCAAGTCAAAAATATCTTTATTTTATTTGGAATAAAAACAAACTTTATTCTTAAATGTCAGCAGTGGTGCTGTTCGACCAATTTTTTCATTTTGGGGGGGGGCTGGCTCAAGCCTCATTAGCATAATCGTAACGCCCTCTAAATTATGTGATAGCATGTTAAATAAATAACTAAACAAAGAAATAAATACATATTTCAGCTCACAGCAGAAAGTCCCAAACTATAAGTAATAGGTTGTAGTCGACAATGCATGCAAGGCTCCTCTCTGTTTACATAAAGATGAAGCGGCTTTTAGAGTAAATGGTTGTCATCAGTGTATGATGATGATGATGATATTATTATTATTTTTATTATTTTTATTTTATAACAACAATACTAATCCGATCGGATCAACAACAACAATACTGTACTACTACTACTACTACTACTACTATGACTAATAATAATAACAACTCCCCAATGTCAAACCAGACGGATGAGTAGAGAGAGCGGAACTATGGCATCTACTCGAAACGTGAGTCAAGGGGAGTGGGGGGGAATCAATTTTGTGATGCAGACAGGCTATAAATCATATAAAAGTCAACATGGATTTAGTTTAATGAAAAGGGAAGGGTACTTAGCCTTGGAACTAAAATGGCCCCTGTATCGACAAGCTCCACCCTAACAGCTCTGGTTCAGGGACTTTCAGAAATGACTCAAATCGATTTTTGATTGATTTTTGACAATATGAACATTATATTGCACATTCTATCACTCTGATCTGATTTTTGACAAAAAAAATATTTTCATCAAAGGTACAGTACATGTTCACAATCGGAGGGGAGCCATCTCGTCCCACCGCTTCGTGAACAGAAAATGTGCATCTCACCTCACAAGTGTTTTTGTTGTTGTTGTTGTTGTTTTTTTTTCATTTCAATTCATTTAGCTCAAATTACTTAATAGTCACCTGTTTTCGATTACGGTAAAAAGAGTAAACCTCTCCTGTAGGATGTATCCATCGCATCATAGCCCTGAAACGAAAATGAAATCTACTTTTTTTCAATCAGTCCTTGTAGAGTGACAATTAAAATGTATTTTATTCGACACAGCACAGAGAAGAGTGTTTCTAACAAGCTTGCCAAATTACACTGAATACAGAATGCACAGAAAACACGCCTCGTCTGACCTATACCTGTCACTCAAATACATTCACACAGTATGTGCTCTCATGTCTGTAGTGTGAGACACTAGCTGAATGTGTGCTCCTGTCTTTAACTTTTTCAGAAGTGTCTCCATTGGAGGACACAAATGGCGCATGAAATGAGGCAGCAGTAAATTGCATACGCAACTGAAATTGAGTATCCTAGATAACACAAAATACTTCAAAGTAAATGTTGTTTTGTTTTTTTCCGAGTTGGAACACATCCTGTCATTGTACAAGTGGGCTTTGCAATAAAAAACAAACAAACAAATAACTCACAATTGCTCCATATAGCCAGTGATGGAGTGAAAGCAGTCAGTACTTATATAAGGGCTGTTCACACGTGCCCCAGTAGAGCGTTCACACGTGCAAATTAGCTCCGGCGTAGCCCCGGAAAAAGGCTTACACTGGCCCAAATTTGATCCACCTCAGGGAGGTGGTTTAAAAATTTGCTCCGGAGCAAATGCTCGTTTGCGAAGCAGCACCGATGTAAAGTTGCACGTGTGAACGCAACTGGGTTAAATTTGCTCCAGAGCAAATGCTTGTGAAGAGTACGTATGGCGAGAATGCGTTGCTTTCACGCTCTGTCGGACTTCCGTAATGTGTTTCTTTAACACAAGACTTGGCTGGTAACATCTTTCCTTTTGTAGGAGACTGGGCTGTCTCTGAATTGTTTGTTCCTTTGTTGTTTGTTCAAAACCCCCCGGACCCCATATAATTTATTTTGTGGTTTCCTCTCTTGATTTTCTGTTTGGTGCATTAATGTTTGCTTTTCTGAGTGTCATTGAAGTCGTCGTTGATTTACGTTGTCGTGGGCGGTCACTCTCGAGCAGAAGGCAGTAGGCACGGAGACCGAGAAGGAGAAGGACGTGCCTGTCCAGTAGTCGCTTGAGTTGTGTATATACAGTACGTTTTAAAAAGAACCAACACGACAGCTCATTTGTTTTCTGTCGTTTTGCTCCGCTGCAGAAACTGCCGTGTGAACGCAAGTGGGGCTGCACCGACGCTGTGCCGATGCTGTCACGCTCAGCGGCTTTGTACGTGTGAACGCTCCACACAATTTGCTGCGGTGCAAAATATATTGCAACAAAATACATCGGTGCGGCGGCGGAGCAAATGTGTGCCGTGTGACCAGCCCTATAGTGGGGGAAAGCTGACACGCCAGAAAGTTCAAGAGCATTGCTTTTAGCCACACTCTAAGAATCCAAACAACTACCGGTATTAAGGTATATCTCAACAATTCAGTACAACGTCAGTTATTGCGCGTTTGCAGTAGTTACATTCTAACATACGGCATATAATGTAATCTCGGTATTCAATCTCCAAGTCAAGTCAAGTCAACAGTATTTATAGAGCACTTTCAAACGGCCATCGCTGCATATAAAGTGCTGTACATGGAGCAATTTAACATGCAGTAAGACAAATCGGTAATAAAGGCAGTAGAAAGCACCAAACAGTAAAAACAAGAACAAATCTAAGTCATGCTGAGTCGAATGCCAAAGAATACAAGTGAGTTTTGAGGAGTGTTTTGAAGATGGGAGGGACCAGCAACAGAAAAGGCTCGATCCCCTCTAAGCCTCAGTTTAGTTCTTGGTACTTCTAATAATGTCTGGCCCACAGACCTGAGGCAGGTGTGTAAGGGTGGATGAGCTCAGAGAGGTAAGGTAGATTATTCAGAGATATGAAAACAAAGAGGAGGATCTTGAAAATAACTCTAAAATGAATGGGGAGCCAGTGAAGGGATGCCAGAGTAGGAGTTATGTGCTCCCTCTTACGAGTACCAGTCAAGAGGCGAGCAGCGGCATTCTGGACCAGCTGAAGGCGCTTAATGGAGGACTGGCTGACTCCAAAGTAAAGGGCATTGCAGTAATCGAGCCGGGATGTGACAAAGGCATGAATTACTGTCTCAAAGTGTTCATGTGAGAGGAGAGGTTTTATTTTAGCCAGCTGTCTAAGGTGAAATAAGCTGGATTTAACAACGGCACCAATTTGCCGATCGAGTTTGAAATCACTGTCCAGTTTAAGGCCCAAGTTTGAGATCGTTGATTTCAGATTAGAACCAATGTATTCTACACAATGATGCAAGGACAAAAATCTCGTCGTGTCATTGCTTCACTGATGTTTTCTTTTGACAAATGCAATTTGTAAGCATAAACAAAAAAAGGTTGCAGAGGTGAAGTAGTTTGTGTCATGAGTTTGAAATCACTGTCCAGTTTAAGGCCCACGTTTGAGATCGTTGATTTCAGATTAGAACCAATGTATTCTACACAATGATGCAAGGACAAAAATCTCGTCGTGTCATTGCTTCACTGATGTTTTCTTTTGACAAATGCAATTTGTAAGCATAAACAAAAAAAGGTTGCAGAGGTGAAGCAGTTTGTGTCGTGATGCTGTTTTCGGTCTGGCCAGCAGGTGGCATGAGCGGTTTTGCACTCTCGGTACCCATGCTTTTTGTAAGTACGATTTTAGTTTTTGTGATTTGGCTTTTTGCTCGCTTGTATTTTGATACATTGTTTTAGTTTGTATTGGCGGTCTTTAATTTTCTCCCTTGCCTGTTGTGCAAGCGCTTTTTGTTATCCGTTTATGTTCTCTCTGGTCCTTGTTTTGACCAGCGCTTTATGTTACCGCTTTGTCGGTGCGATTATTGGCATTAAAACCTATTTTTGTTACGGAGACCTGGTTTACGTCTACGTTTTTGGGATCCAGACTTAACTCGGCTTGTCCGAGTCGTGACAGTTTGAGGAATATACCGCGGCTAGGCCATGATCGAATAATACATTAAAATGCAAATGCACAGAAAGCGGTAGAGAATATGACACAGCATTCTTTCATCTTGGTGTCTCTGAAAATGGCAACATAAACTTGTTACATACAGTAGAGTACAAGACTCAGCGGCCGAGTCCCATTTGAGGGAATTTGCACAATACCGTAACTCAGCATTTCAGGTCACTGAGTGTATAAGGGAAAGCATTTAGATCAATGTCAGTCTGAAGATTATTTCAATGAGAAAAATCTGGCTCCTCATTACTCAAGGACCTCAAGACAAATTCAGGAGAGTCAGAGAGGCATACTAATAGCATTGAACAGTAAAATCCTGCTTTTTTCATGGTGATGGATTTCTTAACAGGATGCCCTGTCCAACAACCAGTTACCTCATTAAAAATAATTTATATATAAAACATTTGACCCCTGTCTCCCCTAATTTGACAATATACCATGGTGGCATAATGGCCAAATTGTTTGCACATCTCTCTCACTGTTATGAGGTTGGGGGTGGTGGTGGGGGTGGGGGGTGGTGTTTGAATCCTGGCCCATGGACTTTCTGTGATGCGCTGTGCGTGCATTTTCTCCAGGTTCTTGGGCTTATTATTTTTAGGTAGTTTATAGACTCAAAATTGTCCTGATGTGTGAATGGTTGTTTGTCTATATGTGCCCTACAACGGGTGTGGCGAGAAGTCGAGGGTCGACCTCGCCTCCCTACCCATAGTCAACTGGATTAGGCAACAGGAACCCGTGAGCCCATTTTAAGATTGTATTTTTTTGGTGTGTTAGACCATTGAATTGCTGAAGTTGCACAAATGTGTGCTTATGAGGACACACACTGATGTCAGATTAATGGGAGTCTAATTTCTCCCTTGAAAGAACAAACAGTATTGGTGCCTAGGATCCTTTGCACATAATTTGTCTTGGGCAAACTATTTTCTGCAGAAGTGTGTGTCCTATCAATTTCTTCCACAAGTGGTGAACAATAAATTCTTTGGCAGGCCCTCTGTGTTAAACGGATTTGTTATGTTGTTTATACAGAGTAGGTACACTTCTCGGATCAAGCATGTGACTGCTTGTGTTGTGGAATCACGGACAGAGGGCCCAGATATTCATGCAGTGTTTGGTAAAACAGTTGCTTTGAGTTTGTCCAGCATCGTTTCAGAAGATGTCAAGTAACATATAGATGTAAATCAAAGGCAGAAAAAAATTGGTACAGAAAAACAAAATAACTTTAATTGAACTCAAGATAGTTTAGTAGTGATAACCTTTTATAGAGGGCATTTCAAGGAGCGTCATGAGAGACATGGTTTTGTGGCAATTGGGGAAGATAAATACTAGAGTCATTTGGGTGGTGACAGCCTAAGACAGCCACACTGAAAATAAAATGGATGAAATTTACAAGCTGTAAATGTGATTCCAAAATGTTTTGGCATGATGGACTCCCCCCATCCATTAGGAGTGGAGCATACTGTATGATGCGCTCAGTCACATAGATTATATCAAACAAATTAACCAATCAAATCATAATTCACGCTCAAATGATATGTAATGTCAGTGAGAAAGTTTGAAGCCTTAAAATGTAAACTGACCTTTTTTAAATTCAGAGGACAGAAATCTACGCGCAACATTAGCTTAGCAGTCTGTGAAGTGAGATGGGGCTTCCCACACAAGTGCTCTAATTTCAGCAATGAAAAAAAAATTACATAAATAAAAACAGGAGTTGCAAAGTATAATCTAATCAGCGGTGTCAAATCCAGGTCCAGAAAGTAAAAATCTCAGCCACAGTTTTTGCATCTATTCAACTGGCAGTTAAACGAGCTAGCTAGCAGTGTGGCACCAACCGCCAAGGATATTTTTGACAAATATATACTGTATGCATGTGAGTTCAAAAGTATTATCACAATGACAGTTTTTTTTAGGATTTTGTTTTGAATACACCACCAAGCAGACAATAATGGAGAGGGGATGAAGGTGCATTACATGAACCTTTGACTTTGAATCAAAAAGGAGACTTAAAGTAGAACATTTACAGGTACATTTACAAGTGTCATAATTGTATTTCGGATGATATTTTGAATACTGCTGCAGTGCTGACAGTCGGAACAAAACGGACTGTGAGTTGGATGGAGCTTTGCTCTCTGATTCACTCAAATGGTACATAACATTTTGAATCTTTGCTTTCATCACACTGCAAATGTTTTTCCCTTTTTTTTTGTTCTTATCAGTAATTATCCTCTGTCATAAATGGCACAAATCATACACTCCTTTGACTTGAAGCCAAAGGTCTATATTTCAATTAAATCTAAAAACATTTCATTTCCAATCCGTTTGCGTAGATGACCAAATACTTCTGAATCGAACTGTGCATGTTTGATCATGCACAATGTTGTGCGAAGAACCTCTTTTCTGCTGGAGATGATGAAATCCTCTTTTCTTATCTTCTGTACATTGACTTTGAGAGACAGTGAACCCATCAGACTGTCTGGCCACTGTCTGTTACTATGGCGTCAGGTTTATGAAAGTAGTTAAGAAACAATGTTCCACAACAGACAAATTGAAAAAGAACAATATGAACAATGAGCCTTTTTTTCCCCCCTTGAAGTCCGGATTGCCAACTATGCAGACAGTCACCACAAACGCTCTAAAAGCTGTTCCTTGTTTGCGGTGTGACGGAATAGAAAAAAAAAACAAAAACGTATTATACACTGGATAGAATAATCAAGAACAATTGCCTGTGGCAGAGCATGCTATTGCAATAATGTCCTGCAATCATGTAAAAACATCCATAAAGAAAGAAAGATAACTCAGGCATTATGTACCGTTTGTCTGTCTGCCTTTCGCTTAGTATTTGCCATTTCACTCATTTCATGTTTTGATTCAAAGTCAAAACAAAAATATTCTTACATCTTTCTAAATTCAATTTTCCATCTTTTTCCATCAAGAAGGTGAACAGGTTGATGATGCTTTTGTGCCTGCCACTGACCAATGAGTGAAAAGCGAAATCTCACATGGCGCATGCATTTTGGTTTGCTGGGATTATAAGCATGTGAAAAGAAACAAATTTAGGGACATTACAAGCTCCTCCACAGATTCAGATCAGAGAGAGTGAACAAGGTGTGGAATCAAAGAAAATGATTTCATAAATGAGTTTTTTTTTTTTAATCCAAACATGCTATGTATAGGTAATGCTTGTGAGAACAGGCAGCTCGGCCTTGGACACGAATAGTTCACAATATCTCAGAAAAACGCAGCTCCGCTAGGCTGTACCTCATGTTTGAAGACTTCAACTGATAAGAGGATAACTACAGTGCATATCAGCACATTAAAATTCCAGGATTTTGTCATGAAATTCAAATATGTATGTCTGAACTGTTTGAAAAAATGTGAAAAAAATTGTCAATTTCAATCGTAAAAAATACTTTTCAAATACGTTGGCATTAAAAAATGCTTACCCTTGAACTACTGGTAATAATTTACTGCTACACCTACAGAAGACCTTATGTTAAATTACAAATTTGTCAGCTTAATACAACTTTATTTGTGTATTACTTTCCCACATTTCCTCGTAAAAGTGCTTGAAGTCTGCCTTTCATAACCCTCCAGCCATGTTGGGGTGCCTTGTGGAGCTTTCACAACCCAGTCAGCTGTTTTTTTAGACACATCACAAGGAAGTGGTGACATTGGCAACTCAAACGAAGGCTGAAGCGACAGCTGAAACTGTCAGCTCAGTAAGAGTTTTTTTCTTCACTAAAAAAAGAAACCCTAAACCCATTTCAACTAATAAGAAGACAAGATGAATGTCATAACACCTTCCATTCTCCACTTCACAAACGTCAACTACACCTTCAGCGTGTCCACTTGAAGAGTCTCGAGTGAACCAAAAGCCCGTATGAGTCGCCTTCTACGCCACTAACCCAAACCGCTTTATCTTTCTCAGAAGGCAATGTTGATGAATTACTGTATAAGGTTTTTTGATTAAAGCATTAAGTAAATATGTGAACTGTTGTAATCTTTGTCTCAAATATCCATCCGTGCATCCATTTTCTAATCCGCTTATCCCCATGGGGATCCTGGACATGCTGGAGCCTATCCCAGCTGTCATCGAGGTACAACCTGAACTGGTTGCCAGCCAATCACAAGGCACACATAGACGAACAACCATCCACGCTCACACTCACATTTGAGAGTGTTCCATTAACGCCATGCATGTTTTTTAATGTGAGAGGAAACCACAGTATCCGGAGAAAACGCACGCAGGCATCGTCTTTAAACACAGATGTGTTAACCCTTGAAGGCACCCTGTAATATGATGACATGTTAAGCTGTCCACTGTAGTAACCATTGTCCCTGAAAGGTTTGAATGAAGTGAATAACATTTACTATTTTGTGGCCTAAACCTTCCGTGCAAGAATTGCATTAAGCCTGCAACCTATAGACTCTCCCAGACTTTTGCATTCTTCACTTGAAATACTTTTCCAGGCCTTTAATGCACACTCTTTCAGTTCTGATTTGTTTCTGAGGGGTTCTCCCTTCACTCTCCTCTAAAAGAGGTAAAATGCGGGTTCTAATGATTTAAAGTCCGGTGAATGACTTGGCCAGTCTCTTTCACTTTTTCCCCGTGATGAAGTCCTTTGTTTCGCATCATGATCTTATTGCATGATGAAGCTTCTCCTGGTTAGTTTGGATGCATTTTTCTGTTAACTGACAGAAAAAAAGGTTTTGTACACTTCAGAATTTATCGCGTCGCGACCATCATGAGTTCCATCATCAATAAAGATTTCAAAAGAATAAATAGACTGCATATGCCATACCATGAGATGCAAACCACTCATCAGCAAAAAGAATCAGATAGCCAGATCGGATAATGCAAAGATATACATAGACTAGCCACAAAGGTTTTGGAACAAAGTTTTATGAACTGATGAGCCAAGATTAATCATTACCAAAATGAAGGAAAGGCCAAAGTATGGAAAAAAGAAAGGATCTGCTTATGATCCAAAATACACAAGTTCATCTGTGAAGTATGGTGGAGGCCATGCCATGGCTTGCACGGCTGCTTTCATTTGATTTGATTTGACTTTTTATTAGGTCTCCCATAGGAGAAACTTCTGAAACGGGCTCAATAGTCTTCATTGATTGTGAATGGTTGTTGGTCGACGTGTCATACAATTGACTGGTGACTGGTGCGGGGTGTATCCTGTCTCTCACCCAAAGTCAGCTGACATAGATTCCAGCTCCAACGGGACCCTAATGGAGACAAATGGTATAGAAAATGGATGGATAGAAGGTGAGAATTCAGATTTTTTTAATCAAAATAAAAATTATAAAAAAATTCTGACATGTTTTGTGTTAGTGTCAGATGTTTCGGATACATCACAACAACATTGATGTTGAACATCCATGGGTTTGGGTTCTCTAGTTCAACACTCATACACCGCTGCAATTTTAGTTGAGTGGTTGCCTTTTTCAGGGTCACTGTGCTCCAGTTGAACAAGACAAGCGGAGATTGCGATCTTGGATTCCTCTCAGACAAGGAACCTTAAAAATCAAGGCCATCTCTTTTCTGCAGTTTATTTACAGCTGCAGAGTCCCGTGGCATTGGGGGCTTGAATGAAACCCAACCTTGTGCGTGTATTGCAAATATTGGCAATAACCGTCTCCAGACTTCAATCAGTCATGGCCGTCAATAATTGTCATCCAAGACCAACATCTGTTAAGGTTATATAAAACACTACTGAAACTGGAAATCAAGTCAGCAATTCTAAAAATGGAAAATGCCAAAATATATAAACATCATGCACTTTATTGTCATCTTCAGTTTAGATTGATTATAGATAGATAGATAGATAGATAGATAGATAGATAGATAGATAGATAGATAGATAGATAGATAGATAGATAGATAGATAGATAGATAGATAGATAGATAGATAGATAGATAGATAGATAGATAGATAGATAGATAGGAGATTATAATTGAATCCATTATGATGGGAAATAGAGCGATAATAATTAATCAAAAAAGCACTAACAAGTGGACCACAGTCAATCATTAATCGTTAATATTCCCTACTCATCAATCAAGACTTTCAAATGTTGTCACACAGTCACGCATGCACACACATACATGCACAGAAACCCTGTGCACTCCTTGTTAATAGAACATATTTTTTGAATAATAAATGGGCTTCTAAAATGCTTGCTAACACTCAGGTTACTTTTTATTTATTTTTTAGCATGTTGACAGCCATGCGAGGAATTCCGAAAATACACTAGGAGGCATTAAATATTAAACTAACATCTGTTTTAATGTTTGTATGAGACATGGGCAAGCAGCATACTGATGTATAAAAGGAATATCACCACTTTTTTATGAAGTTATTTCTAAACAGGTACAGTACTTTTTTAAGGTTAAAAAAACATTGTCAAGAGACAACTGCCACCTGCAGCAGAACGCTGCTGGAACCAGCAAAACTAAAACCTTTGATGTAGGGACTGAAAATGAATTTGGAGAATGGCTGGTGCACTCGTGAAATTAAGTTCATAGCATTGGAAACAAATATCTGCTTAGATTGTCCATTCATAAAATGTGAAGAAGAATAAATCAAGTTGTCTTTTTTTTGTTGACAGGTTGGGGGTTTAGCCACAATTTACTCATTTTAAATTTCAATTGACAACTAACATAAACTTGGTACTGAGAGAGTTTTTCAAGTGAAGGTTGTTAGAAGGAAGATGCTCTGCCAAGCCTTTATGTCCCAATTAATTTTGGTGGCTGAAAAAGGTGGCGGCACATATAAAACGTGTTTTAATTCCAACACCGTTCACCTGATTTGGATGAAAATCCCCTCAAATTAAACCTCAGAGTCTGCACTTAGAGTATTTTCCGCACTTTAAGGTGCTTCGGCGTGTCAGGTGCACCTTCAATGAATGGCCTATTTTAAAACCGTTTTCATATACAGGGCGCTCTGCGTTATAAGGCAGAATAGAGGCTACAATAGTGGCTGCGGTTGCATTATGCATCCACTAACAAACCAGTCGACACTCAATGTTTCCAATTATAATTTAATGTACTGTCACAATACATTCTTTTGTTATTTACATATAATATTTTTCTGAAACAATCGGACTTGTTTCTTTTCACTCTGTGCTGGGATTATGCCTGTTAATGTATTTTATTATTTGTATTTCATTCATTTATTTGGATTTTTTTTCCTTTTGTATCTTCTGTCTGTCTTCTGTTATGGATTGCCCTGTTTGTTGTATTTCTTGTGTGCTAGCTAGCGAGATGTTGCACCTCAAGGGATTTAGCCCACGCCAATAAAGAAAAATCAACACACTGTCCCTATGGACGTGTTTGCAATGTTTTGACAATTTCACAGTGTAAGAGAGCCATGGCCACTGTCTTTGACTCTCTTCCAAACACATTCTGTCCAGTCTGTGACTCATATGGACTTGTGGTATGTGACATTCCCCGCTGCACACCGGTGCTAATTGGGATTAGCGTATTGCACAACAAAACAATACTGCGGTGTTAAGAGTCCGCCAGGTCCGGTGGCCTTTATGCACTAAAGGCCCAGTAATCCCTCTGTCTCTGAGAGCAAAGCTGATTAAATCTGACGGAATGGGGCCCATTATGACCATCCACAAACTCTGGCGCTTACTGCAAATCTGAGCATGGAGCTGAGCATCCGAGCCACGTCGGGTGAATTGTTGGGGCTTGTCGATTAACACTACTACTTCAGCTGATTCTTTACCCACTGAGTACAAGCAAAGATCATCAGAGCCCGGCTCCGGAGCAGCAGAGTGGAAACACACACGTCCGCACTCTGAAACTTAGATAAACACAGATAAAAAGATTTTTTTTCCATGCTTGCTTCCAAATAAGTGACATAAAACTAAATGAGAACAGTCGACCTTCAAATATCGTCGCCAATCATCAACAAGTGTGACAATCTTACACCACAAAACAAAAGAGTTGGTAAAACAAAAAATCTTACAACACACTTCTCAAGCACAGTTTGTTGTTTTAAGTTGTTCTTTTTCAAATATGTTGGTTGTGTTTTAATGTGTTTCTTGCACGCTTTGCGTGCCTGCAAGCCAAAGTTGTAAAATCTGAATGATAGTTCGCAAATGTGATCTACGGAACATCCTTTTAGAGATGCTCAGATGTGAAAGAAAAATAGATTCATTTTATTATTTTTACTGCTCTCTGTGGTTTAGAAGTGTATTTACTTACGGTATCTCTTTGCTTGTGTGAATACTGAGAGGCATCACAATCACACAACAGATTCAAATGTGATCCAATTCCAGCCCACTATGAGTGTGGTGTATTAACCACCCTAGTTATTTTTATGTTGTTTGGATGTATTGGCTTCCCGTACCTTGCATAGACATCGACTGTGCATGCGTGATATGTTCTATAATGAATGTCTAAGTCTCTTCCCCACTTTGTTAATGGTGGAACTCGACGGTCGAATACATGATGCGTGTGTGCGCCTCGTCATTCAAGACACAACATCTGGCGACGAGTAAAAGTCATTTTAGGGTAGGAGGCAATGCTCTAAAGCGTAGGAGGTAAGATGGTTTACTTTTCTCTGAGACCGGACGAGTTTAAACCCGAGAATGAATTGTGGTCTGCCTATGTGGAATGCATGGAACTGCTGTTCGAGGCGCATGGTGTCAGCGACGACAAAAAAGTTGCTGTTTTACTGAGCTCCTTGGGCGCATCAGCGTATGGACTTCTCCGTAATTTAGTGCAACCTGCCATGCCCAGAGACAAGACGTTGCGAGAGCCGTGGAGCTTGCTGTCAACATGGAGACTGCCCACCGGGGTGCACAGCAGTTGAGGAAAGGTGAAGATGTCACCACACCTGTACACAAGATTAAGGAAAACCAAAGGAGAGGACGCTCACCCACACACCAAAATGGATGCTCCCGATGTAAAGGCATGAATCATAGTGCAAATGACTGCTTCTACAAGACTTCAAAATGCCATCAGTGTGGTAAAGTTGGTCACATTCAGAAAGCATGTCGGGCTCGGGCACCTGTATCTGACGATAAGAGCAAGAAACGGGGGAAGAAGATAAGCAATGAGAGAAAATTTTGCAAAATGACTGGCTATGTGCAAACTGATGAAAAGAAAGATGATGATGTTCCCATGTTCCATGTCCACGTGTATAGTGCTAATGGCAGCCGTAGACCATATAGGGCCATTTTTTATGTAAATGGAAGGAAGGTTCCAATGGAAATTGACACGGGAGCAGGAGTCAGCATTATCTCTGAAACCGTGTATGAACGGTCATTCTCCCGTATACCACTACAGGGAAGTAGTGTAGCACTAAAAGGCTACTTAGGAAAGACAATTCCTGTAAAAGGACAGTTCATGGCTAAAGTGAAGTATGAAAATCAGACTGTTAACTGATAGTTGTGGGAGTTGAGGGACCGTCACGCTGCAGACGAGAGTGGCTAGATAAAATAAAGTTAAACTGGGAAATGATCAAAACAGTCACAGAAAACAAAATGCAAGCATCTCCAAGAGCCAAGTCAATCCAAGATGTACTCGCAAAACATGATGATGTTTTCACAGATGAGTTAGGGACATTAAAGGACATGAAGGCAACAATATCCATCCAGCCTTATGCAGTCCCTAAATTCCACAAAGCCTGTGTTTTGCCCTTTGCCATGAAAGAAAAAGTTGAAAAAGAACTGGAGCGCCTTGAGAAAGATGGCGTCATCACCCCTGTCAAGTACAGTGAGTGGGCTGCTCCAGTGGTTCCAGTACCCAAGCGGGATGGTGGACTTCGCTTGTGTGGTGATTACAAGATAACGGTGAACCAAGCTATTAACACAGAGACATATTGTCACGTTGTGCCCGAAGCGATAGACAGATCGCTTCGTGCACAACAAAAATAAGGAAGTGGATCCCCGAGATAGCAGACACGAAACGAGATTTTGTCAAAGAACAAAAAAAGAGTCTTTAATACGAAACACAAAATACCCGACAGGAAGAATAACAAAAAGCGCTGGTCAAATAAGGACCAGGGGAAAAATAAGGGAACAACAGAAAACGCTCGCGGAAAACAAAAGCGAGCGTTGAATAGACTATGGGAATAATTTACATACGATCAATAACTTGGACGACAAGACAATTGCCAAAAGGCTAGGAAGCAACGAGTAATATTAATATAGGGTTTTTTCGCGAAAGAACAATGGCGCGGCGTGGAATTCTCCGGCAGTGAGTAAACTGCCAGAGTCTCCTAATAAAGGAAGAATAATCATCCCGAATGAATAACAGGTGTGCAGTCGGCGGGGAGAAAGCCCGCCCCCTGCAGGTAGACAGGGGATGTGACACATATCCACTACCACGCATCGAGGAGGTGTTAGCCACACTACTCGGTGGGAAAATATTCTCAAAAATAGATTTGGCTGCAGTTTATCAACAAATTCTTCTCGATGACGACTCAAAGAAGTACACTACAATCAATACACACAAAGGACTGTTTGTGTACAATAGACTGTGTTTTGGTGTCAACTCTGCTGTCAGTAAGACGCAGATAGAGTAACTGGGGCACATGCTGGATGGAAAAGGAGTCTACCCGTCCAAAGATAAGGTCAGGGCCATTCATGATGCTCCAGCACCCACAAACACTAAAGAGCTAAGAGCCTTCTTAGGTCTCGTGAACTACTATGGACGCTTTGTACAACGCCAAAGTACAGATTTAGCTCCACCTTACAGACTGCTGAAGGAGAAAACAAAATGGAAATGGAGTAAAGATGAGGAGAGCGCGTTTGACTGTAAAAAACTGTTGACAAGTGAAAATATATTAACCCATTACAACCTGCGCCTGCCACTTACACTCACATGTGATGCCTCTGCTTATGGGATCGGAGGTGTCATTCAGCACACGACACCTGATGGGAAAGAACATCCCATTGCTTTTGCTTCTCGAATGCTCTCTCCAGCGAAAAAGAACTACTCACAAATAGAAAAGGAGGCTTTGATTCTGGTGTACGGAGTAAATAAATTCCACCAATACCTTTGGGGGCAGAAGTTCGAATTGGTAACCGACCACAAGCCTCTGCTCGCGCTGTTCGGAGAATGCAAGGTACGGGAAGCCAATACATCCAAACAACATACAAATAACTATGGTGGTTAATACACCACAATGGGCTTTTCTTATCTTTTTCAAATTTTCACTTCTTTGTTTGAATTTATGAGCATCTGTGTTTATTTTTGTGCTGTGCGGGTACCAGCATAAATGGTTTGTACTGGCTCAGAGCCATGGCTCCTGCGTGTAGTGTGGATTAGCTAATAGCACTCAGTGCTAACACTACAACGATTGCTGGAGCGTGGCCTGACATTGCCCGATGGGCTGAGGAGGAAGAGACTGTGATGACGTGCTGGGAAAGAGTGCTGCGTACGGAGGAGACAATCTTGACCAGTCCTCGCTTCCGTTGTCATGGGGAACGTTGGATCTATCCCCTGTAGCTGACAGAATGGGCCGGTGGCGCTGACATAAGTGGGACTTCCGGGATGTGAGTCTGCTGCTGTTTACGGAGATGTGGCTGTCAGTGCTGACATCCGAGTCGGTCATTTGTGAGGCATTGCATACATCTCTCCCCCTGCAATGTGTGCATCAATCCATCCATCCATCCATCCATCTTCTACCGCTTATCCGGGGCCGGGTCGCGGGGGCCACAGCTTTAGCAGGGAAGCCCAGACTTCCCTTTCCCTTCTTCCCTTTCACGTCTTCCAGCTCTCCCTGGGGGATCCCATGGTGTTCCCAGGCAAGCTGGGTGACATAGTCTCTCCAGCGTGTCCTGGGTCTTCCTCGGGGTCTCTCACAAGGGAGGCGTTCAGGAGGCATCCAAATTGGATGCCCAAGCCACCTCATCTGGCTCCTCTCGATGTGGAGGAGAAGCGGCTCGACTCTGAGCCTCTCCCGGATGACCGAGCATCTCACCTTATCCCGAAGGGAGAGCCCGGACACCCTGCGGAGAAAGCTCATTTCGGCCGCTTGCATCCGGGATCTCGTTCTTTCGGTCACGGCCCATAGCTCATGACCATGGGGTAAGATCTCCTCCCCGACCCGGAGGGGGCACTCCACCCTTTTCCGACTGAGGACCATAGTTTCAGATTTGGAGGTGCTGATTTTCATCCCAACCGCTTCACACTCGGCTGCGAAACGCTCCAGTGAGAGTTGGAGAGCCCCGTTTGAAGGAGCCAACAGCACCACATCATCTGCAAAAAGCAGGGATGCAGTACTGAGGCCCCCAAAACGGACCCCCTCAACGCTTCGCCTGCGCCTAGAAATTCTGTCCATAAAGGTTATGAACAGAATCGGCGACAAAGGGCAGCCTTGGCGGAGTCCTACCCTCACTGGAAACGATTACGACTTACTGCCGGCAATGCGAACCAAACTCTGACATCGGAAGTATAGTGACCGAACGGCCCGTATCAGGGGGTTCGGTACCCCATACCCATGAAGCACCCCCCACAGAACACCCCGAGGGACACGGTGAAACGCCTTCTCCAAGTCCACAAAACAAATGTAGACTGGTTGGGCGAATTCCCACATAACCTCGAGGACCCTGCTAAGGGTGTAGAGCTGGTCCACTGTTCCACGGCCGGGACGAAAACCACACCGCTCCTCCTCAATCTGAGGCTCGATTTCCTAACGGGCCCTCCTCTCCAGCATGCCTAAATAGACCTTACCAGGGAGGCTGAGGAGTGTGATCCCTCTGTAGTTGGAACACACCCTCCGGTCCCCCTTTTTAAAAAGAGGGGCTACCACCCCGGTCTGCCAATCCAGAGGCACTCTCCCCATTGACCACGCAATGTTGCAGAAACGTGTCAACCAGGACAGCTCCACAACATCCAGAGTCTTGAGGAACTCCGGGCAGATCTCATCCACCCCTGGGGCCTTGCCACTGAGGAGCTTTTTAACCACATCGGTGACTTCAACCACAGAGATAGGAGAGCCCACCTCAGGGTCCTCAGACTCTGCTTCCTCCAAACTTATACAAATCAACACTCCTCACAACCAACCAATAATGGGGTGCATGAAAATAACAATTATTCACTTTGCCAGTACACAGCAAATAATGAGAGGTATTGTGTTGAGGCTGAGGAACTCTTATTTTGTTAAGTTGTGCCTGCTTAATAATAGAAATAGCCCTTTTAGGGAAATAAGACATTTTTACTTTAACTTTGTTAAACAGTAGTTGTCTTTTTTCCCTTAATTTAACAAAAACAAAACAAAATACTAATTTTACCTAAATAAATACTAAATATGTAAACAAAAATATCCTTTTCATTTGTACAATTCCCCTTTTCACATCCCCTCTGAAATCACTGAAAAATATATCAGAAGAGGAGTTAAGAACCATTTTAAATACAGACACAAGGGAGCACAGGAATGTGCAGTGCTGTTCTTCCACTAAAGGTGAATGTAATGTCTGAGGCATGCAAATATTATTTGAGGACGCCATTGGGATGTTCATTTACCATGTTGCGGTGTTCTGCTGTGAAAAAGCTGCAAAGATTCCCGGGTAGACGGGAGAAAAACTGAACACAATCTAAACCTCCCGCGATTCGTCTTGTCTAATTGTCTGTGTGCTCTCCTGTGCTGAAGCTGTGAGCGAGCACACAGTGGGGTCGCGAATGCGTCTGTTTCCTGACACAATCATTCATTTTGAATGTGTGACGCTTATGTATGGGCACACCTTAAGTTTAGAGGAGCCAATCAGCGCATCTTATATGCTGGCGCTTCTGTGAGGACACACCTTAAATTCAGAGGAGCCAATCAGCGCATCGTTATCGCCGACATGCCCTGCTCAGCCATGAGCATGAGCCAGTTCGTCAAACATTATACATACACAGTCGCACTGCTGCGTCCTATGCAATACATCTGTTCGTGCACGCAAATAATAAAACGGATAATTTTAACAAGTGATCGCGGTAATGTGCAGATTATAGTCCAAAAATATAAAATGTAAAACGTAAAAATAACTGCAGAATTTATTATTTTATACAATTTGCCGAGGGTCCGGACAGAGGTGGGCTAGACAGAGGAGGTCGGCGGTCCGGTCGTGGATCGCGGTCCGCCGTTGAGGAAGACTGGCCTATAGCAACCGAGTGTTGAAAGGCTATTCGAAAGTTAATTTAAGGAGCAGGTAAGGACACTATCCACTATTAACCTTTTAAAATCTGAGGAAATTTGACGTCACAATGGAAAAATTTGGCAAAAATTGTGATTTGGCCTGAACCCCAAAACAACTTTGAAGATTCCATTAAGATTAAAATAAATTTTCTGAGGCATTGTCTGCCAGTTTGCGTGTTGTGCTGTTTTTTTTTTTTGGGGGGGGGGGTTGTCTCAGAAGATGATTTATCATTCTGTCACAAGAAATTAAATATTTTGTAATAAGCCGCGACTTAGATTTTGAATCCTTTAAATGCGGCAAGGTTTTATTTGTGGATTTTTACTGACGAGCATCAAGCCATCAATGCTTTTCCCATTCTTCATCTGACCAATGAAATTACCAACATATCACAGCGGACCAATGAAAGTGTCCAAGTCCGCCCTCATGCTGAATACTCATCACTATTTGCGGTTGTAACAGCACGATTTATAGCTGCGTGAGGAGCCCGGTGGCTGGCTGTTGGACTGAGAGCACAATGAGAGAGTGAGGTAGAGCGACAGAAATGCGGGAGCATGTGTGTTTAGCGGTGTGTGTGGCTGTGTGAAGGAGGTGTTTCAGTCAAAATAAGCAGATTTGAGTTCAATGAGAAATGGGGAACACGTGCAATAAATACAGGCATCTCTACAGTGCGTTCTACAGTCATCTCTGAATTTGCCTCGTGTGACAATACAAGTCTGAAAAAGGTTCTGGAACACTCTCTAAATATAGCTGCATTCAGCATTGTAGTTTTAGGGATCGCGTCAACCGGTGAGTTTATAATGTCGATAATATCCCAAATAATAACGTGGAGACCGGTGCCTATTAGTCCAAAGCGACAAATGTATGTACAAATTAGTTTTTATGGCTAAATTTAGATTTTGCAGCTTTTAATCATGTGTGGTTTAGAGTCTGGAAATTACGGTATATCTGAAATCGGTTGACAGTTTTTGTCTACTCTAGATGGGACTCTCTGTTTAACATTGGGCTGAAAGTAAACTGACGTGCCATTTCTTAATCCGCTCCCCCCTTTTTTTAAACCAAAAGTGCCATCGAGAGTAATTAAAAAAAATAAAAATACAAGTTCATGAAGCAAATTTTTCCCCATCACTACTGTCCAGCATTGACACGTTATTCCAAACGCGTGCTGCTTGCATTATGGGCCACTGCATGAAACAACATCGAGGAGTGATCAAAACATGACATTATTTACATTCAAATGTAACATACAAGGCATTTCAGTGAATTACTTTCCACTAAATGCTGACTCGTCACACTCAACCAGTGGGAAGTGCTGCCATGCTTGCATGTAAACAAATAGCATTTAATACCCTTATGATTGGGGCATTACTTGTTATGGTGCATGGAAGCATTAACTTAAATGTAGAAATAGAGTTGTTAAAAAAAGAGATCCTGGAACTGCTGATTAATGATGTTTGGATTACACTTTGGTGTTACACTTACGCTTTGGTAAGTGAAGTGTTCAGTTTTTCAGGATACTGACTGACCGTTGATGTTGATCAACACACTCGTGTTCGTGCGATTTGAGTTTGTGTTGGAAGACTACATCATAGTTTATTTCAACTTTTATTGGTTGCTATAACCATTGATATTGATTGATAGTGACTTTGGAGGTGAGGCAGCTTGTTACTGAGACATGCTAGCATCCTGTCAGCTGCAGTTTCCTGAGTTAGGATGCATTTTCTCTACTCAATATTATTTTTTTATAAACTTCCACTAGAATTTTAACCTTTGCAGTGCTGGGGAATTAAAATAAAGACCGTATTGTCTTCTGCTTTTTGTTATTGTAAAGTGTCCTTGGGTGTCTTGAAAGGTGTTTATAAATAATAATAATAATAATAATAATACATTTTATTATTATTATTATTATTATTATTATTATTATTACTCCCCTCCGTGAGTTGTCACCTTACCGTGGTGGAGGGGTTTGTGTGTCCCAATGATCCTAGAAGCTAAGTTGTCTGGGGCTTTATGCCCCGGCAGGGTCACCCATGGCAAACAGGTTCTAGGTGAGGGGCCAGACAAAGCACGGCTCAAAGACCCCAATGATGATTGAAATAAATGGATCTAGGTTTCCCTTGCCCGGACGCGGGTCACCGGGGCCCCCCTCTGGAGCCAGGCCTGGAGGTGGGGCTCGTTGGCAGGCGCCTGGTGGCCGGGCCGACACGCATGGGGCCCGGCCGGGCACAGCCCGAAGAGGCAACGTGGGTCCCCCTTCCCATGGGCTCACCACTCATGAGAGGGGCCAAAGGGGTCGGGTGCAATGTGAGCTGGGCGGCAGCCAAAGGCGGGGACCCTGGCGGTCCGATCCTCGGCTGCAGAAGCTAGCTCTTGGGACATGGAATGTCACCTCTCTGGCAGGGAAGGAGTCCGAGCTGGTGTGTGAGGCAGAGAATTTCCGACTGGATATAGTCGGACTTGCCTCCACACACAGCCTGGGTTCTCACGGTGAGAGGCGCAGAGCAAGTGTGGGCATACTCATTGCCCCCCGGCTCAGTGCCTGTACATTGGGGTTCACACCGGTAGGCGAGAGGGTTGCCTCCCTCCGCCTTCGGGTGGGTGGACGGGTCCTGACTGTTGTTTGTGCATATGCACCAAACAGCAGCTCAGCAGACCCACCCTTTTTGGAGTCCTTGGAGGGTGTGCTGGAGAGTACTCCTGCTGGGGACTCCCTTGTTCTGCTGGGGGACTTCAATGCTCACGTGGGCAATGACAGTGATACCTGGAGGGGCGTGATTGGGAGGAACGGCCCCCCCGATCAGAACCCGAGTGGTGTTTTGTTATTGGACTTCTGTGCTCGTCAGATTGCTCGTCACGGATTGTCCATAACGAACACCTTGTTCAAACATAAGGGTGTCCATATGTGCACTTGGCACCAAGACATCCTAGGCCGCAGTTCGATGATCGACTTTGTAGTTGTATCATCGGATTTGCGGCCGCATGTTCTGGACACTCGGGTGAAGAGAGGGGCAGAGCTGTCAACTGATCACCACCTGCTGGTGAGTAGGCTCCGATGGTTGGGGAAGATGCCGGTCCGTCCTGGCAGACCCAAACGTATAGTGAGGGTTTGTTGGGAGCGTCTGGCGGAATCCCCTGTCAGTAGGAGTTTCAACTCCCACCTCCGACAGAGCTTTTCCCATGTTCCGGGGGAGGCGGGGGACATTGAGCCCGAGTGGACCATGTTCCGTGCCTCTATTGTTGAGGCGGCCAATCTGAGTTGTGGCCTGTCGTGGCGGCAATCCCCGTACTCGCTGGTGGACACCAGCAGTAAGGGATGCTGTCAAGCTGAAGAAGGAGTCCTATCGAGCCTTTATGGCCTGTGGGACCCCAGAGGCAACTGACGGGTATCGACTGGCCAAGCGGAACGCGGCTTCGGTGGTCGCCGAGGCAAAAACCCGAGCGTGGGAAGAGTTCGGTGAGGCCATGGAAGCCCACTTCCGGGCGGCTTCGAGGAAATTCAGGTCCACCATCCGACGTCTCAGGAGGGGGAAGCAGTGCACCACTAACACTGTGTACAGTGGGGATGGGGCGCTGATGACTTCCACTCGGGACGTTGTGAACCGGTGGGCAGAGTGCTTCTGGATTGGCAGACCGGGGTGGTAGTCCCTCTTTTTAAAAAGGGGGACCGGAGGGTGTGTTCCAACTACAGAGGATCACACTCCTCAGCCTCCCTGGTAAGGTCTATTCAGGGGTGCTGGAGAGGAGGGTCCGTCGGGAAGTCGAGCCTCAGATTGAGGAGGAGCAGTGTGGTTTTCGTCCCGGCCGTGGAATAGTGGACCAGCTCCACACCCTTAGCAGGGTCCTTGAGGGTATGTGGAAATTCGCCCAACCAGTCTACATGTGTTTTGTGGACTTGGAGAAGGCGTTTGACCGTGTCCCTCGGGGAGTTCTGTGGGGGGTGCTTCGTGGGTATGGGGTACCGAACCCCCTGATACGGGCTGTTCGGTCACTATACCACCGATGTCAGAGTTTGGTTCGCATTGCCGCCAGTAAGTCGGAATCGTTTCCAGTGGGGGTGGGACTCCACCAAGCCTGCCCTTTGTTGCCGATTCTGTTCATAACCTTTATGGACAGAATTTCTAGGCGCAGCCGAAGCGTTGAGGGGGTCCGTTTTGGGGGCCTCAGTACTGCATCCCTGCTTTTTGCAGATGATGTGGTGCTGTTGGCTCCTTCAAACGGGGCTCTCCAACTCTCACTGGAGCGTTTCGCAGCCGAGTGTGAAGCGGTTGGGATGAAAATCAGCACCTCCAAATCTGAAACCATGGTCCTCAGTCGGAAAAGGGTGGAGTGCCCCCTCCGGGTCGGGGAGGAGATTTTACCCCAAGTGGAGGAGTTCAAGTATCTTGGGATCTTGTTCACGAGTGGGGGTAGGTGGGAGCGGGAGATCGACAGGCGGATCGGTGCAGCGTCTGCTGTGATGCGGACGTTGTATCGGTATGTCGTGGTGAAGAAGGAGCTGAGCCAAAGGGCGAAGCTCTCAATTTACTGGTCGATCTACGTCCCAACCCTCACCTATGGTCACGAGCTATGGGTCGTGACCGAAAGAACGAGATCCCGGATACAAGCGGCTGAAATGAGTTTTCTCCGCAGGGTGTCCGGGCTCTCCCTTAGAGATAAGGTGAGAAGCTCAGTCATCCGGGAGGGGCTCAGAGTCGAGCCGCTTCTCCTCCACATCGAGAGGAGCCAGATGAGGTGGCTTGGGCATCTGATTCGGATGCCTCCTGAGCGCCTCCCCGGTGAGGTGTTCCGGTCATGTCCCACCGGGAGGGTCCAATGGAAGACCCAGGCCACGCTGGAGAGACTATGTCACCCAGCTTGCCTGGGAACGACTCGGGATCCCCCGGGGAGAGCTGGAAGAAGTAGCTAGGGAGAGGGAAGTCTGGGCTTCCCTGCTAAAGCTGTTGCCCCCGCGACCCGGCCCCGTATAAGCGGTAGATGATGGATGGATGGTTGGATGGATGGATTATTATAATTTAATAATCTCAAAATTTACGTTTTTGACCAAACCATCTATATGTATAATCTCTGTGACATCAACTTTATTTTGTGAAAAGACATCACTTACACACACATCTATCTCTCTATCTATCTTTGTGTATGCAACACACACACACACAGGTAAATATCAGTGATGTGCCGTCTGGGCCGTCAAGGCCTTCACTGCAGCCATAAACAGTATCAAAGGCACCTACCTGCATTCAAAACTTTATATAAATATTGTATAAATGTATTTCCAACATTTCCAGTGATTGTCTTGTCTTCATTCAATATCATGTGTCTTGGCAGCGTAGCTAAAAGTCATTTGTGGGCTATTGTTGTTATTATCTTTTTGGTCCAATCAGATTTGTGCTTGTCTATGTTGATATATTGGTGTAAACGTCACAAGGCCATCAGACGCCGGACTGCCGACCCCTTACAATTGGAAAAAAAATTGTATTGTGTGTGTAAATACCATAAATACTTCATATTTTACTAGCCTGATTTTGACTTGAGTGCTATGCTGAGGGTTGGACATGACTCACACTGGCACTAGTACGTATAAATACGTATAATTCCTTTATTTGGACATCCCTTCTCCATCCGGAGGTGTTTAGTCGGGTTAGTATGCACAACATCATCTTATTGCAAGAGTTGTGCTGAGTCAACTGGTCATTTATTTGAACAGGTTTACGGCCACATTTTCTCGGATTTTGGTTCAGTACCGTCCATCCATCCATTTTCTGATCCATTTTATCCTCACAAGGTCACAGGAAAAAGCCTGAACCGGTTGCCAGCCAATCGCAGGGCACACAAAGACGAACAACCATCCACGCTCACACTCACACCTAGGGACAATTTAGAGTGTTCAATTAGCATGCCATAATTGTTTTTGGAATGTGGAAGGAAACCAGAGTACCCGGAGAAAACCCACGCAGGCACATGGAGAACATGCAAACTCCACACAGAAAAGCCAGAGACAGGATCGAACCCTCTACCTCCCCACTGTGAGGCAGACGCGCGAACCACCGGGCCACCTGGTTCAATACCTCTGTAATGAATTCGCGTTTTCATTGTGCATGTGTATTTCTTTCTGTGAACATTGGAGATGACACATTAACTCAAAGTGCAAAACAAGAAATGGAAAATGTTGGATTTTTTTTTCCTGACGCTACAACGAAAAAGTTGAAGTGCTACAAAGTAGCACAGGAAGCTGGTCTTTGTTTAAAATAAATAAAATAAAAAACTCCCCCTCAAAAAACCTTGAACTTCATCTGCTTATGACAAGCCAAGTTATCAGAAAAGAGTGGTAAAGAAACAAATCCTTAAATGAACAACAAAATACAAAAATACAAACAACAAAACAGGACAACAAATGCAAATGACACATTAACAGAGTCTTAAGGGCTGTTCACACGGCAAGATTTGGTCCGGTACTGCGCCGGGTCTGCCCCTGGAGAGCGTTCACACGTGAAAATTCGCTCCGGCGTAGCCCCGGAAGAGAGCTTATACCTCAGGGAGGTGGGTCAAATTTGGTCCGGAGCAAATGCTTGTTTGTCAAGCAGCACCGGTGTAAATTTGCACGTGTGAACGCAACTGGGTTAAATTTGCTCCAGAGCAAATGCTTGTGAAGAGTACGTATGGCGAGAATGCGTTGCTTTCGTCCTCTGTCGGACTGTAATGTATTTGTTTCATAACGACACAAGACTTGACTAATAACATCTTTCCTTTTGTAGGAGACTGGACTGTCTCGGAGTTGTTTGTTCCTTTGTTGTTTGTTCACAACCCCCCGCCCCCCATAGAATTTATTTTGTGATTTTCTGTTTGGCGCATTACTATTTGCTTTTCTGAGTGTCATTGAAGTCATCGTTCATTTACGTTTTCTTGGGCGGTCACTCTCGAGCAGAAGGCACGGAGACCGAGAAGGAGAAGGACGTGCCGGTCCAGTAGTCGCTTGAGTTGTGTATATACAGTACGTTTTAAAAAGAACCAACACAACAGCTCTTTTGTTTTCCGTCGTTTTGCTCCGCTGCAGAAACTGCCGTGTGACACTGTGTTGGGGCTGCCACGCTCAGCGGCTTTGAACGCTCCACACGGTGCAAAATATATCGCAACAAAATATATCGGTGCAGCGCCGGAGCAAATGTGTGCCGTGTGAACTGCCCTTTACTGACGTGCAACACTCAGCTCCTGGAGTGCTCTGCTGCGGCTTCTCTGCTTCAGTCACGCTGTTCAGGCAGGTTCATTAATCAAAATATGACGATGCGGAAACATGCAAGGAACAATTCAGGCTTGAAATGTGCTCAATTGTTTACATAAGTAATGAACAAAAATGTGTGGCACATTGACCCAGATTGCAAGTGGAAATACAGGCTTGAGATTTCCTGCAGGCACGTCAATCTGTCACCAGCCATTTTAAAGACATCCAAGGTTATGCTGACAGCCAACAATGTCCAGGCATTTCACAATGCCATTAAGTCACTCCACAGCCCCAGCAAAATCGCTCAAGCAAGTCCGGATTGCTGACAGGAGCACGTTGATAAAGGACCACAAGTAAATCTGAAATCGATGCGCCAAAGCATTTCAACAACTTACTCAACAGAAGTAAACATTCAGATGCCTCGATTTTGAAAGCCCTGCTGTCCTTACCGGTCATCGGTGCTCTCCATCAGAGGTGCCCAAAAAAAGCTACAGTACTCATAGAATGACCAAATCAAAAGAATTTCCCTACAATAAAAATGCAAAACACTTATTTACTTGTAAATATATTCAGATTGATTTCAATATACAATTACTGTCGACCTTGCTGTTTTGATGCAGTTCACATGTTCGGGTTTGGATATGACCCCAATAGCACGACAACAGGCAGGTAAAGTTGAAGCCAACACTTGGTGCAGTTTATTGAGGAGTCTTAGAAAAGTCACTCAGGAAGAAGCACGAAGAAGCCACAGGGAAAATGTCCACAGGAAACGAGAAACTCAGGGAGAAAACTGAGACTTACTTAAATGCTCAAGGGGAAGCAAAAGGTAGTGATGGGTCCAGCGACACCGTTGCATTGACACATGCGCCGTGCTCACAGAGCAAACCACGTGTCGATGCATGTGCTGCTTCATTACGTCACGTGATTGACACATGAACTGCATTGACACAGTCCAGGCTTCTAATTGACACACCGGCTGCGTTGACACAGTCCAGGCTGCTAATTGACACATCGGCTGTGTTGACACAGTCCATGCTGCTAATTGACACGTGAACTGCACCGGTGCAGTTTAGACTGCATCGGCTGCTTGGCACAGTCCAGGCTGCGCCACTTTGTCCAGGGGGCGTCGACTCAGTGCAGAGGGCGTTGACGCAGCAAAAGCCCGCCGCACAGTGTTTATAAGGAAGTGCGTCTGGCTACACAATGCCACCTGCCGAAACAAGCTAGACCTCACTCACGCTCGCTTGTCGAAGTTCGTGTCAGTGCAGACTTCGTGTTCGTGCCTTGCCTTCCTTGCCGATTATGGAGCAGAGACGCAAATCATCTGCCGTGTGGGACCATTTTGATGTCCTGGAGAATAAGGTATTATTTATTTATTTATTTATTTATTCAAATCGCCTTCTGTCGCCGAGTGCCTCTCGCCGAGAGGCTCTCTCCGAGTGCCTCTCAGATTATTGACACATGTTTTACCATTCTAATCCAAATACATTTCAAGGTAACTCTTAGTTACTTCTTATTCACATTTCATTACAGGTGAAATGTCATACACCAACAGAAGCACCTCCACCATGCTGAGGCATTATCGGGCCAAGCATGAGAATGAAGTTCGCGATACACCCAGTATTACGCCAGGTATACAAACGTTCACTCATCTTTTCACGGTTGCTATGTTGATGATTAATTGACAATCAGTAATTATTATTAGTTGACTCTCCACTCTATGTTTGACAATCAAGCTTCCAGGAAGCAGCTGCTCGATCAGGCACTGCTGAACTTCATTATCTAGGACTGCCAGCCCCTCAGCATTGTGGAGAGTGAAGGGTTCAAGGAGCTGATTCAGGTCCTTGAACCCTCATATGTTTTGCCGACGAGAAAGGTCTGTGTGGGAGTTCCATAAAGTAGTAGATGAATCCCATATAATGTTTGCTTTTGGTTTAATTTTCAGACCATCAAGAAAATGGTGGCCGAAAAATATATGGAGGAACGGGAAAAAGTGAAAATGGAAGTACAGCAAGCTGTGGCAGTGAGTATAACGACTGACATGTGGACCTCTGTGAACATGGAGGCCTACTTGGCACTCACCTGTCACTACATTAATGCAAATATGCAGTTGTGTTCATCAGTGTTGGGAGTACAATATTTTCCACAAAATCACACTGCTGACAATTTGGCCCAGGTCAAAAGGGGCATGATGGAGGACTGGGCCATAACCAACAAAGTAAAGTGTCTTGTGACTGATGCAGCACCGAACATGATCGCATCCACTAGACACCTCCAAATACGCCACTCAATTTGCATTGCACATAGTCTTAATTCATTAGTTAGAAAATCGTGCAATCAGGTCCCTGCACTTACAGACATTAGGAACAAAGCTCGGCACATTGTTACATATTTCCGTTCAAGCACTACAGCCAAGGAGAAGCTTGCTCAAGTGCAGCAACAGATGGGACGTCCAACCCTGAAACTTATCAATGAGGTGCCAACACGCTGGAACAGTACCTATGAAGTGCTGTCAAGGCCGCATGGTGAGAGGGAACCAGTGTGGGTATCTCTGGCCTCCCTAAAGACGGATTTGGCTCCACTGACAGCTGATGAGTTCACCATCATAGGAGAAGCACTACTTGTGCTTTCCCCATTCCATCAAGCTACAGTGGAGTTGTCTGAAGAGAGGAAAGTTTCAGGTTCGAAGGTCATGCCGATGATGAAAATGCTTTATCATGCACTTGAGCGCCACGCTTCAACCCTGCACACACAGCCAGTCATACAACTCCACGAACACCTCAAGCGTCGAGTCACAGACACTGCTTCCAGTTTGGAGTCTGAGTGTGTTAACCTTAGCAACACTTCTAGACCCCAGATTCAAATCACTTGGATTCCGCAGTTCCTCCAGGTGCACGGAGGCCATATCCAGACTGCGGGCTGAGTGCATGCGTGTCATCAGGTGCACAATCGAGGCCCAGCCTGGACCATCATCGCAGCCCTCTGCAACTACATCAGGCATGTTACTCATCATTATTAGTTTACTAGCTGGTTCGCCGCCCTCCGGGCGGCTCATCAACTAGTTCCTGCGGAAGGCTGGTAAGGTGGTGGTTCGCCGCCCTCCCTGCGGCTCATCAGCTAGTTCCTGCGGAAGGCTGGTAAGGTGGGCCTTCGGCCCACAAAAGTGTTGTTGCTTGGTTCAACTTTTTGTTCATCTTCATTGCTTATCGCGAAAATAAAGAGATGTTTAGCTCTACTAAATAACTAACAATTTCATTACAATGCTTGTGGGTAGACAACATTTTTTCGCTAAGATGCCCGCGCGATCGTAATGAGCCACTGCCTGAGCGGCGCAGTGGCGGCGCAGTGGCGGCGCGCAGCGGCGTGGTGAAGTAGGTACGTTTTGAAAAGGGACAGACGGAAGGACAGACCGCGTGCGGGACGACGCGCAATATATATATAGATTGGAAACTGTTCTAAATGCCAAGTTGTTTGGTTTTGTTTTTTTAGGTGGCCTGTGGAGTCATCTGGATGATGAGGTGGGGAGACTGGGAAGAGGTGGTGCAACAGCAAACGCAGTATCTGAGGTCCACCGGTACCTGGCACAGGGGAATATTGCACGTGACCGGGACCCGCTGTTCCAGTAGGAAGGACCAACACACTTCTTTCCCCAATCTCTCCCACCTCGCAAAGGGGTTCCTTTGTACGCCAGCCTCATCCGTCCCTTGTGAGCGTGTGTTCTCCACAGCAGGAGAAATTGCTTGTAAAAGACGCAACAGGCTGAAGTTTAAAACATTGGAGCATCTTATTTTTCTCAATAAAAATTTGTGAAATCAAAGCCCACAAGAATCCTCATTCAAATGATCTTCACATTATTTGAACACATTGAATGTTGCAAAATGAATGCATGGATGTGAATGATATTGTATACACTTCATCATCAAATCGATGAATGACCTTATGAAAATGTCTTGGAACAGTTGTAGATGCAAAACCGTGCTGGCAGCTACATAATAGATAATAAAAGAAAAATATCCCAAACCATAGGGATCCTCCCAAAAACTAAGGATGTGCTGAATAAGAGATCCTTGTACACATACTTTTATTACTTCCATATTTGACCTATTGTGTGGAAATATGGGGAAATGCCAATAAAACACTCTGTTTTAAAACTACAATACAAAGCAATCGGAACAATCACTGGCTCCAAATAGACGGAACGCACAAATCCACTGTTTATCAAATTAAACAATGAAATCTCATGACCTGGTTGACTTCAAAATCGCCCAATTAATGTACAAAGCACACAATAACCTTCTTTGCCAAAACATCCATAAGCTTTTTAAAATTCGAGAAAGTTGTCATAATTTAAGGGGTACTAACCTATACAAAAAAATCCAAAACACGAACAAACATCACGCAAAGGAGTGTATCTGTAATAGGTGTAAATCTGTAGAATGATTCTGAAACGGACCAGTAAAATGAGTAACTCTCTTGCTGAGATTAAAAATGAATTCGAGAGTAGTACAAGACAACTACACAAATCAGAATTAAGCTGATAAATTTGATACACTCATGAAATATAGCAATACATCAGAAATACATTGATGAGATTATTTAATATATTAATGAAATGTAGCATCCATTATGAATGTGAGAAAATCGACATGTGCTCCAATGAGTATGTACTGTATATACAAACCTAAAGTTGTAAAAATGTATAAGTATAGCATACATAAGGGTAAAAGCATTTGTTGATATGTAGGCTTTCTTTCCTATTTTGAAAAATGATCAGTTCATATATAAGAAGGGGTAGGACTCGGGGTAGGTTTTTTTACTTCTTTCTACTCCTTTGAACACATATTTGTGATGATGACTATTTTCTTTTCCTTTTTTTATATCTTACCTTCACTTTTTGCAAATGTATTACCGAATTGTATATTTTATATGTTCAATATACAAAAAAATTATCAGTCAGTTCAGTCTGTTAAGTGGGTTGGCTGCAGGGATCTTGAAGGTCCAGTAGGCGGCAGTGGTCAGTGAGACAGTATCAGCACAGTATCAACACAGTGTGTCAGTGTGTCGACACGCCTCATGAGGCCTCATGGACCCATCACTAGCACAAGGAGTACACAAGGGAATGTCCACGCATGGAACAAGAAACTGAAGTGATTTCAACAGAGCCCAGCCCACTGGTGTGGTGACAGCACAAAATGCCCTGAGGAATGGTCTGTGAGTCAACTTATACCAGTCCAAACGAGCAGATTGGCAACAGGTGGGTGATGAGCTGACGAGTTTCAGGTGTGAGGTGCAGAGCACCCAGGCTGAGGAGGCTGCCTGGCTGGCCCCTCCCTAACATAACATCCATTCAAGGAGAAAGTAGTCAACTAATTTAATATTCATTCATTCATTCATCTTCCAAGCCGCTTGATCCTCACTAGGGTCGCGGGGGGTGCTGGAGCCTATCCCAGCTGTCTTCGGGCAGTAGGCGGGGGACACCCTGAATCGATTGCCAGCCAATCGCAGGGCACACAGAAACGAACAACCATCCGCACTCACACTCACACCTAGGGACAATTTAGAGTGTTCAATCAGCCTGCCACGCATGTTTTTGGAATGTGGGAGGAAACCGGGGCACCCAGAGAAAACCCACACAGGCCCGGGGAGAACATGCAAACTCCACACAGGGAGGCCGGAGCTGGAATCGAACCAGGCAGTATCTCTGCACTGTGAAGCCGACGTGCTAACCACCGGACTACCGGGCCGCCCACTAATTTAATAGCGAAACAAAATAACAACATTGTCTTAAACTTAAACTTCTGCTTGGCACTCGATGAAGGCGGACACTTCTTTGCTCTGCTTTTGCTCCTGCCCCCCCCCCCCCCCCGACTTGCTCGCCACTCAGTCTATGTCTATGTCTCCTAGCCTCCGCCATATTTTTCATCCTAAAAAAAAAACAATGTAATTGGTTGGCTGGTCTCTTGATGCAAGCAACAATATTTTATCGACGAGAAGAGCCGGGCAGTGGGGAGCCTGCTTGCCCCTCGGGACATTTGCTGCTGGGCACACCCTAGATCCAAGGAGGAAGCGGAGAATGGTTTGCCTGTCAATACTGTCCATTGAGGAGGAGGAAGACATGTATATTATTGGCCTTCTGTTTGGTGTAAGCATTTTGCTGTTCTATCGCAAAATCCAACCGACAGTAGCAGCTTTATTGGAAATGAAGAAGCTGCCGCTCATTCTCGATGGTCTAGCGCCAATGTCCAACACTCAGACTCAAGCGGTGACTGAGCTCAACCGCAATTGCGGTTCTGGAGTGTCTCCGTACGATCGACAACAACAGGGAGAAGTGGAATTCTCGCTTCGAAAAGTGTCACGTTGTGCCCGAGGCGATGAGAAATCGCCTCGTGCACAACAGAAAAAAAGACGAGGTGGATCCCCGGAGAAGCAGACAACGAAAAGATCTTGTGTGAACAAAGGGATTTTAATAAATAACAAAAGGAGCCCGAACAGGGAAAACGGTAACAGAAAGCGCTGGTCAAATAAGAACCAGGAAAGAATATGGAAGATAACCGAAAACGCTCGCGAAACGATAAAGGGCGAGGAACTACCGAGATAACAATTAGATGACAATATGAAGTACGCGAAGAATTGGGGCCGTAAGGCAATAGGGCAGCGAGAAATGGTCGAACGACGAGAATAGCAAATAGCGAACAATGGCACGGTAAGGAATTCTCCGGCAGTGAGATGACTGCCGGAGTCGCCTAATAAAGGCACGTAATCAGCCCGAAATAACGGGCAGGTGTGCCGAACAGGTGGCGGGAGAACCCGCCACCTGCTGGCGAGCACGCGACGTGACAGTACCCCCCCCTCAACGGACGCCTCCCGGCGGACTACCCGGTTTGGACGGATGAGCAGCGTGGAAGTCGCGCAGAAGGGACGGGTCAAGGATCCAGGAGCGAGGCACCCATTGCCGCTCCTCCGGCCCGTAGCCCTCCCAGTCGACCAGGTACTGGAAGCCCTTGCCCCTGCGCCGAGAGTCCAGGATGGCACGAACCGTGTACACCGGGTCCCCGTCGACCACCCGCGGGGGCGGCGGCGGAGCGGGAGGGGGCGCCAAGGCGCTGGAAGACACAGGCTTGAGCAGGGAGACGTGGAACACGGGGTGGACCTTCATGGAGGCCGGCAGCCGGAGCCTGACCGCGACGGGGCTGATGACGGCCTCGACCTCGAACGGGCCAGCGAATCGGGGCCCCAGTTTGGCAGACGAGCCGGCCAGGCGAAGATCCCTCGTAGCCAGCCACACCTTCTCTCCCACCGCATATGAGGGCGCCGGGCGCCGACGACGATCAGCGATCCGCTGGTTCCGGGACGCCGTGCGGGACAACGCAGCCCGGGCCTCCCTCCACACGTGATGGGCCCGCTTAAGGTGGCGCTGCACGGAAGGGACCTCCACCAGCCCCTCCTGGGACGGGAACAGCGGTGGCTGGTAGCCGTAGGCCGTCATGAACGGCGACCTGCCCGTAGCGGAGGAGACGAGAGTGTTGTGGGCGTATTCCACCCAGGGCAGGTGGTCGGCCCAGGATGCCGGACGGTGGAGACAGACACAGCGGAGGGCCGCCCCCAGATCCTGGTTGGCGCGCTCAGCCTGCCCATTGGACTGAGGGTGGTATCCCGAGGTCAGGCTGGCCGTAGCTCCGAGGGACCGGCAGAACCGCTTCCAGACGCGGGACACAAACTGGGGCCCCCGATCCGATACGATGTCCGCCGGAATGCCGTGGAGACGGAAGACGTGCTGGATGAGGAGGTTGGCGGTCTCCAGCGCCGACGGCAACCTGGACAAGGGCACAAAGTGAGCGGCCTTGGAGAAGCGGTCCACGATCGTGAGCACGACCGTCCGGCCCCGGGAAGGCGGTAGGCCCGTGACGAAGTCCACCGCGATGTGAGACCACGGGCGAGGAGGAATGGGCAGCGGTTGGAGCAGTCCCGCCGGGGGCTGATGCGACGACTTGCCGCAGGCGCAGGAGGTGCAGGCCTTGACGAACTCCGTCGTGTCGCGGCGGAGCTCCGGCCACCAGAAACGCTGGGCGACGAGCTGCACAGTCCGGTTCACCCCGGGATGACACGCCACCTTGGATGCGTGTCCCCACTGCAGGACCTCCGAACGGAGGGCAGGAGGCACGAACAGCTTCCCTGCTGGGCACCCCGCCGGCACCTGCACCCCCACCAGGGCGGACAGGATCCGCTGCTCAATCTCCCACTGGACGGCCCCCACTATGCACTGGGTCGGGAGGATGGTCTCCGGGGAACGGTCCCTCCCCGCAGGTTCGTGGAGCCGGGAAAGGGCGTCAGGCTTAGTGTTCTTGGAACCGGGGGAGTAGGTGAGAACGAAGTCGAACCTGGTGAGGAAAAGGGCCCACCGGGCCTGACGGGCGTTAAGTCTCTTCGCGGAGCGGAGGTAGGCGAGGTTCTTATGGTCCGTGTATACGGTAAACGGTTCCTTAGCCCCCTCGAGCCAGTGCCGCCACTCCTGTAATGCGGTGACCACAGCCAACAGTTCCCGGTTGCCCACGTCGTAGTTCGACTCGGCGGCACTGAGTCGACGGGAGAAGAAGGCGCAGGGGTGCAGCTTCTGGTCGACTGGGGAGCGTTGGGACAGCACCGCACCCACCCCTGAATCCGAGGCGTCCACCTCTACGACGAAAGGGCGGTCAGGGTCAGGATGTTGCAACACCGGGGGACTAGTGAACGCCGCCTTAAGACGCGCGAACGCCGCATCCGCGGCAGGGTCCCACTTAAAAGGGATTTTGACCGAGGTAAGGCGGGTTAGGGGAAGCGCCATCTGGCTGTAACCACGGATGAAACGCCTATAGAAGTTGGCGAACCCCAAGAAGCGCTGCAGCTCCTTACGGTTGGACGGGACCGGCCATTCAGTGACCGCACGCGTCTTAATGGGGTCCGCCCGTAGCTTGCCCTGTTCTATAATGAACCCCAGGAAGGAGATGACGGGAACATGGAACTCACACTTTTCTGCCTTGACGAAGAGCCGGTTCTCGAGCAAACGTTGTAGCACCAGCCGAACATGTTGCTGGTGCTCATGCAGAGAACGAGAAAAAATTAAAATGTCGTCAAGATAAACAAAACAGAAGATGTTGATCATGTCCCGGAGCACGTCATTAATGAGGTTCTGGAAGACGGCAGGTGCGTTTGTGAGGCCAAAAGGCATGACGAGATATTCGAAATGGCCCAGGGGGGTCTTAAACGCGGTTTTCCACTCGTCGCCCTCTCGGATGCGAACCAAGTGGTACGCGCTGCGTAAGTCTAATTTTGAGAAGATGGTGGCTGATTGCAATGGGGCGAAGGCGGAGTCCAACAAGGGTAGCGGGTATCTATTTTTAATTGTAATTTCATTTAGTCCACGATAGTCTACGCAGGGTCGTAGGGACTTATCCTTCTTCCCTACGAAGAAGAAACCCGCCCCTAACGGTGAGCGTGATGGTCTGATGAGACCTGCAGCGAGCGAGCTGTTAATATACTCCGTTAACGCCTCACGCTCGGGATGGGATACCTGATACAGACGCGAGGTTGGCAACGGAGCGCCCGCCTGCAGGTCTATCGCGCAATCGTAGGGGCGGTGTGGGGGCAAGGAGCGCGCGCGATCCTCGCTAAAGACCTCCCCAAGGTCCCGATAGCACTCCGGCACTCCGTCAAGGCAGATCTCCTCGGGGGGCGTGACGCGTTCGTGCCTCCCGACGGCTGACCGCAGGCAGTGCTGGTAACAATAAGGGCTCCAGCTATCGATAGCGGGGCGCGCCCATGAGATCACCGGGTTATGCGTCTGGAGCCAGGGTAAACCGAGGATGATCGGGGCGTTCCGGGACCGCATAACATAAAAACGACGATGCTCAATAGGATTTCCGGATAATGAAAGCCTTAACGGCTCCGTTCGATGCGTTACCACCGCCAGGAGGCGCCCATCCAGATCACGCACCCGCTTCGCCACAACCAACTCCTCTAAAAAGCACCCCAGTTCGGACGCGAGATTAGTGTCCATTAAACAATCATCGGCTCCCGAATCCACCAGGGCCCGAACCCGCCTTGACCGGGACTCGCCGAATACCTCCGCCTCGAGCTCGAGTCTATTAGGATGTCCTGGTCGCTTATCGACTCGCCTAGACTCGGGGGGCGACGCGCGGGGCCGTGACTCACAGTACTCGGGAGGAGCGTGGAAAGACGATCCCGGATGGCTGGTTGCGGCGCGGGGGGATGGTTGGGCGCCGCTTGTTGTAGCACGGTCGCGATGACGGCGCCTTTCTTCCTCCGCACCACCGTCCTTGCCGCCCAGCTGCATCGGCTCGTCCCGGGAGTGATCACCGAACCCACGATGTTCCTCACGGTACGTGGTGCGGCGGGACGGATACCGATCACCTCCACGCTCCCGGCCTCGCTCCCTCAGGCGATTGTCCATAAGGAGGGCGAGGTCGATCAGCTCCTCCAAATCGGTGCTGTGGTCGCGGGTCGCCAGCTCGTCCTTGAGTAATGAGTTCAGGCCACGGCGAAACAGTCCACACAGGGCCCGATCGTCGTAACCGCTCTGCGCGGCCAGGATCCGGAACTCGATGGAGTAGTCAGCGACCGAACGCCTTCCCTGCTGCATGGCGAGCAGCCGCCCCTCCGCCTCTCTGCCCCGCACGGGATGGTGGAACACTCGACGGAAGGCTGCCACGAAGTCAGGATAGGAGGTGCGGAGATTCGGCTTTGCGTCGCTGGTCGCGATTGCCCACGATGCCGCCGGACCTGTCAAGAGACTCATGATATAGGCCACCTTGGCGGCGTCAGTAGCGTAGGCGGACGGCTGTTGGTCAAATATTAGCGAGCAATTGTGTAGGAAGTGTCCACACTGCCCGTGTTCACCCCCGTAGCGAGGGGGGTGTGGAAGCGAGGGCTCCCTCGACATAGGAGGGTACGAGGAGGGAGCCTCCGGGGTGGTAGGACGAAGCCCGGAAGGTGGTCTTCGTTCCTCCACCCGAATAAGGCGAGGTTCGAGATCATCGAACCGATGAGCCAGCATGGAGACCGCGCCGTTGAGTTCCGTAAGGGCTTGGCGGTGCTGACTCACTTGCCGCTCTTGTCGAGCAAGAGCGGACAAGATCTTTTCGGCGTCTGCGGGATCCATGGTGGCCGGAGAATTCTGTCACGTTGTGCCCGAGGCGATGAGAAATCGCCTCGTGCACAACAGAAAAAAAGACGAGGTGGATCCCCGGAGAAGCAGACAACGAAAAGATCTTGTGTGAACAAAGGGATTTTAATAAATAACAAAAGGAGCCCGAACAGGGAAAACGGTAACAGAAAGCGCTGGTCAAATAAGAACCAGGAAAGAATATGGAAGATAACCGAAAACGCTCGCGAAACGATAAAGGGCGAGGAACTACCGAGATAACAATTAGATGACAATATGAAGTACGCGAAGAATTGGGGCCGTAAGGCAATAGGGCAGCGAGAAATGGTCGAACGACGAGAATAGCAAATAGCGAACAATGGCACGGTAAGGAATTCTCCGGCAGTGAGATGACTGCCGGAGTCGCCTAATAAAGGCACGTAATCAGCCCGAAATAACGGGCAGGTGTGCCGAACAGGTGGCGGGAGAACCCGCCACCTGCTGGCGAGCACGCGACGTGACAAAAAGGAATTGAGGATTTGGCTGATCGGCGCCAGTAAAGGGATACAGCCAATTGTTGGCGGCTGTCCTTCCAAAACAAACAACGCTATTTGGACCCCTTTCCCCTGGATGGAAGCTAGTGCCCCCACCATCACCCCCTCCTTCTCGGCCATGGACTGATAAGCCAGGACTGTCTTCATGAGCAGACCTTGACGAAGCAGCTGTGGCCTGTTCACGCATACACATACACAACCAGACAATCACACGCGCATACACATCCTCATCTCCACCGTCTTCATCGCCCCTCTTCTTTTCCCCCGCGACGTGGAATGATCTGCGGAGCGCACGGCGGACCGTGCAGCTGGTGGATGGGCCACGTCGCGGTCACCGCCCTCCCACTCCCCCCTTCCCATTCATCCTCCCCCCTCATTACATGTTATGTCTTGTGACTTGTTGCAACTGTCATATGCTTATCTATGTGCTCGGGTCTTTTTTTTTATCCTGGACTTAAATTATCCTCAGAAGAGGATAGTTTGAGCGAGGTTTTTTTTCCCCTCTCCCTACCTTGTGGTTTCCTTACTGAACTCTGACTGTAAATTTCCCCATTGCGGGACAAATAAAGGATATCTTAATGCATCACAAACTCTTATATCTCCATCCATCCGTTATCCGAGTCACCTCTCCTCACGAGGGTTGCGGGTGTGGTGGAGCCGGCTGTTTTTGGGCAGCAGGCGGCGTGCTCTCTGAACTGGTTGTCAGCCAATCACAGGCCCCACACAAACAAACAACCATTCATACTCACAATCACACCTGGAGGCAATTTAGAGTGTTAAATTAAGCTACTATGCATGTCTTTGGAATATGGGAGGAGTCCTCACAGAAAACCCCACGCAAGCACAGGGAGAACATACAAACTCCAAAACACAAAGTCCGGAAGCTGGATACGAACTCACAACCTGTGGACTGTGGATGAGCAAACCAGCTGTACACCGTGCCGCCCACTTGGATGTACAGATTGAAGTAAAATCAAACATTCTAAAGTATTCCAAATACTTATATCAAATAGATAAATACATTTGGCATTTGGTGTATGTAACAGGATGATAAGGAGAGGCAGGAGGAGCATGAGGAATGCAAGTGTTCACTGGACCAGTTCCGGGTGATGCTCACCCTGTCCTCTCAATTTCACAATGATAGGGCATCTTTCTGGCCGAAATACAAAATTATTTCATTATTCAACACTTTCCTTTCTTTACATGATACAGCACGTTTGTCTGACATTGAAACCTTGATGTCCTCTTTGTCATTTTTTGTTGTTGTTTTTGTGGTATTTCACTATTTTTGTTATTTTTATTTCTCCTCTTCCCTACGATCATCATCCATAATACAATTGTTATTTAAAAAAAATCCCTTTTGAATATATAGTCATGTCCCCTCATGCACTCGTCAAGATGGGATGATAATGTTTTTCTCGTCCAACATACTTCTGCACAATATACGTACAGTGGTACCTCTACGGCTCTTCATACGAAAGGCTCGTCATGAAATGACTCAACAGGAAAATATTGCCTCTAGTTATGAAAGAAATTTCAAGTTACGGACTCTAAAAATATAGTGTGGGTTGCTTACTTGCAGCTCCGAGTTTCCTGAACCCATCAAACTTATAGCTGCTCTGCCATTGGCTTTTACTGAGCATTATCCTGGCATCCTGAGTATGTTTCTATGTGTGATAGAGAGACATGGGTCGATGCAGACCTCATCGCCTCTCGGGCCATGAGGTCTTCCGATAGTTGTGAATCCTCAAAAAACGTGATCACCAGTCGGGCGATCGCTCACTCTGCTTATGTTTGCCTCTCTGACGTTTTTGAAGGATTGTTAAAAGGCAACAAAAGCAGACATCCTTTACTCAGTTCTGTACAAAACGACAGGCAAATACCACTTCCGAGAGAGAACATGAATTGAAGAGGTCAAAAAACGATGAGGCGGCAGTAAAAGTTAAATGATCATCAATTTTATTCTTTAGTCTATTCCTTGTTTTTTACATCATGCACAACTGCCATTTATTGCAATAATCTTATTTGTGACATGTATTTGTGTCATATTTTGATGCATTTTAATGCTTTAGAAAACATTTATGTCTGAATCTTGGGGGGCTTGGAACAAATTACGGCATTTACATGGAAAACGCGTCTCTACTTAGAAGATTTTATGGTTATTAAGAAATTTCTTCCGGAACCAATTATTTTCATAAGTAGAGGTACCACTAATTCCTCAATATGAACATTCACAAAGGTGTTAGCTGTACTTCCAAAGGAGAAAAACATGTAATATTTTACTGTCTCCATCATGATGAGCCCAGTCATCCAAAGCACAGTATGTTGGCTGACTATGAAATGCAAGCTGTCCGTTAACGGAGTCCTGATGCATTTCTTTATTTGTAGCAACAAACGTTCACTTGACAGTATAATTATGGGCACATATTATCCTGTCGACCTGCATTGTCCACTAACTTGATAGCTGTCTAATACAGGAGTCAGGAAAGTACTGTAACCTGATGCCAGTTAATGTAAGACTGGACTTCCGCTTTATCAGCATTGAGGATCATATTGCATGCGTAAATGGCCTTTTAACCTAGTAAATAAGATGAACATTTCAGTTTCAGCTATGTGAACAGAGAAGAGAACCAAAAAAAGATGAGATTGTGCATGCAATCAAAGCATTGTGACGAGACCACATCAAGGGGACAACGAGGACGATGGGGTCATTGTTACTGGTTGAAACAACCTAGCTCGAAGCATTTGAAAAATATATTTTTTCATCTGCAAATTGCACTGGGGGTTTTCATCCACATATGTCACTGTTACTTTTATTATTGCAAGAAGCCATTGGAACATGCTGCCTTTCTGGGAAGGAAACAGGAGGGACTCTTCAACATACAGTTCATGAAATCATTAGCTTTTTACACATTAGCAATTAGCAAATTTGAATTTGTTGTCACTAAGATTATGAAAGCTAAGAAACACATTCATCATTTCATTTTTTTAGTTAATTTTTTACCATGAAAACTCTAATAGTAGAAATACATGTCATACATTTTCCTGTCACTGTCAACACTGTTCTGACCTAGGTTTTGCCCTGTGTCACAGCTAGCATGCTGCTGAACAGCAGTTGGATCAGCACATTTGGTGAATGAACCAGATTGGAATTCAAGGCAGTGATCATCACTCTGGCCTTTTAAAATGGAATTCTGTAATTTGGTAAATCTGCTATTTTAATGTATACTTTACATCAGCTGCCAGCAGCCATGATGGCCAGGACTGGCCCGCAAATACACCGTCCTTTTGAGAAAATTAACATAAGTTTCCAAGATGCATGATGGCCATCTTGCGCCTGGCGTCAGTGTTTAAATGTTCCATAATCTCTTCAGCCTCATTTGGTAGCCCTCCTTACTGAAGACATCGTGGAGCATGTCCTTAGCTGAATTGGTTTGAATGGACTCTTGGCGCCTTCCTGTGTTGTGTCACATTTGCATTTTCTCCTTTATGGGCATATGTTAATTGAAGACTCTTATGAGTGAATGTCATTGTGAATGGATGTTTATGTGCCCTGTGGTTAACAGGCGGCGAGAGTGTACACCACCTCTCGCTCTAGGTCAGTTGGGAAAAATTCTCTATTGTTACTGTTGTCTTGGTAATACAAAAAATTATCGAGTCAGAATATGAAGGTGTGAAGACTATTGATAATCCAATCTACTTCCTTGACACCGTTTTCAAGCTTACTGATCAATCACTTTTCAACAATGGTTTATTTAACAAAAAGGTTGAATGAGATATGGTAAAAGAAAATCAGCACCTGTGGAAACGAATTTTGGCGATACAGTCCATCATCATCAGGTCTGCCTGCAGTATGAGCTCTGCAACCTTTGAGGCTAAGCAACAAATGGTTTGCACAATGCAACTGAAACCACAGTAATTGCAATGGAAAGAAGTTGAACGTCAAATCCTGGCAATTAAGTTGGCTACTCAAGAATATTCCATTTCTTTCCCTTGAAAATAGTTGAGTAGCTTTTAGAGTGTGCTTATCATGATTTTTTTTGTAGGATTCCACAGAATGAGAGCAATTCCCCTTGTTCCATCTGTAAGCATTTTTTTACCATATATTATGTTGCAAACCACACAGAGAGGCCAACAACACACAAAGTGGCATGCAAGGTGGACAGATGTCAGAGTTTATGAGGGCAGGCACATTGATGTTGCGCCACCTCGAGCTAAGAAGCAGACTAGCATCTCACCATTTTTTAAATTTAATTTTATTTTATTTTTTGCGACGAGACTTGAATCACAATCCTCTAGTTCTAAGGCACAAGTCCTTTTAGGTTGCTTCATTTGCCATTTCTAATTTGAAAGCAATGTATTTCAATTCATTCTCATCTTTTTGCTGTTTCCAGATTACTTGGACTAAACTAGATTCCAAATTACATCACAAAGCATAGACTCACACCCGAGAGTCTGAATTGAAGAGGAAGGAGCCAAGGAAATGAGGCCAATTTCCCTGCAGGGCCTCAGTAACCAGGAGAGTCTAAACAAGTTCTACACAGAGGAGATATCAAACTGCTTCCTAATAGCTTTGACCCTCCTACATCCTGCTAGGTGTCCCCCTGGGTGTGCTACACAACCCCTGATTTCCTGCTTTAGGTGTCCTCCTCTCAGTTAGCCTTTCTCTCTACATATTTAGTTGGTCTGCATCTCAAGCCTACCCCTATTTTTAGACAAAAGACGCTACCCAAATTATATGTTCTTTACAGTCAGAGGTCTGATTTAAAAGAAAGATATTGAGATTTAGGAAAAGTGAATTTGCTGCTGAATAGCAGCAAGAGGAATTGATGCTTTGGGCCTCTAAGGGAAAGTTACTATACATCGAGTGGAAGTAAAAAAGGAACAGTTCCATGCACAAATTGTGTAGTGCAGACTATAAGTTTGAGAGTTTCCATCCAAACACGATCGAAGGAGTAGGCTAGCGTCTGGCAGCAAGAGCAACACACTCTTTTTCCACAAGGAAGAAGTTATGGAGTGATTTGCTTGTCATCCAAAACCAACTTCATTGGGCAGGAAATGAGTGTGTGTATGAATGTGTGTCGACTGTTGAGTTAGGCTACTTTGCTTGCAGAATACACACACAGAACTCATTCTCTGAGATTAACAAGTGTGATACTGGCGGAGGTAATGTTGGGTGAAACGTGGCAGTTCACAAAGCAGCACTTGACACATGCAGCTGCTACGGAGGTGAGGCACATACCATTTGGACAGAACTCTCGTGATAAATGCCTTGGCTCAAAATGAGCTCCGGAATCTTCATTGACTCAGCTCCAAAGTCTTATTTCATAATTTCACAGCTGGCCACTGTGGATCATTCGATTCATCAATAAAAACTTACATTCATGCCTCACTTATTCTTGGCAGAGAGGGAGGAATTCAGGGGCACGGAGTCATAAGTCTGCAGTAAATGTTCAAACATCAGAATATACAAAGATAGCAGGGTGAGGTGGTTCATCCAAGCCCTAGAAGCTTTTGACTGTTGAAATTAATGGATTAGAGCTAGTTGAGAGCTCTATCACTGGCTGTAATAATCACTCAATCACAACTGACTCATTCTAAGGCCTTGTCTACACGTAGCCTGGCTTTTTACAAATTGAATATTTCAGCCTCTCAGTGTAGATTTTTTTTTTTCCATCCACACTGCGTCTTTTTTTTTTTTAATGCATCCGCACCAAACCGTAAAAGTGCTTTTTTTTACTGCATGTCAAGGAGAGACACCCCCAACCCCGACCCATTTGACCGGACAGCAGAATGTCATCTCTGCGGGCCAACCATGCACACCACTTGGCTGGTGTCACTGAAGTTAAGACTTTTACCATTTTTAAACTAAGAAAGACTAAGAGTCAGCATGACAAAATAAGATAAAAACTAAGAATAATAGGGGATAAAATAAAAACATATAGGATAAAAATGAATAGTAATGAAAAGCAATAGGTAAAATGCCTGTGTGGGCTTTCCCCAGCAACTCACACATTCCAAAAACATCCATGTCAGGTTAATGGAAAACTCTTAATTGTCCCTAGATGTGACAGTGAGTGTGAATGGTTTGTCTGTGTGCCCTGCGATTGGCTGGCAACCAGTTCAGGCTGTACACTGCCTACTGGCCGAAGAAGGCAAAAGCACCTCAGATAATTCTACTCACCCTCAGCGAGGGTGAGGTCTGTTTGGGGACTATCCCCCCCGGGGCTAGTTAAAATGGTATAACCCAAGAGGCAAGGTGCGGCTTGCCATTGTTACTGTGAGTTGCGTTTCATGCTATTAAAGCATCAGTCAAATGCCATAATGACTTGTGCCATTAATAACGCAAACAAGGTCTAGCTTGTTTCGGCAATCGGCATCGTGTCGCCAGACGCACTTCCTTAGGATACACTGTGCGGGCTTTTGCTGCGTCAACGCCCCCTGCACTGAGTCAACGCCCCCTGGACTAAGTGCCGCAGGTTGGACTGTGCCAAGCAGCCGTGCAGTCTAAACTGCACCGGTGCAGTTCGCGTGTCAATTAGCAGCCTGGACTGTGTCAACGCAGCCGATGTGTCAATTAGCAGCCTGGACTGTGTCAACGCAGGCAATGTGTCAATTAGCAGCCTGGACTCTGTCAACGCAGCCGATGTGTCAATTAACAGCCTGGACTGTGTCAACGCAGCCGATGCAGTCTAAACTGCGTCGGTGCAGTTCATGTGTCAATCGCGTGACGTAATGAAGCGGCACATATGCACTGACACGTGGTTTGCTCTGTGAGCCCGCCGCATGCATCAACGCATCTGTGCCGCTGGACCCATCACTACTTGCCATACAAAGAGATATGTATGAAGGTGCACCAAGAGAGCTCCAGCGTTTAAGTAACACTTGTTGGGCATGTCGATTTATAGCTCTACATAACATCATGGATCAACTGCCTGCCCTGAAGCGACTCCTGCAAGAAATTGCCACAGAACGTCATGGTGAAAGATCTGTTGAGGCTCGAGGTCTGCTAGCACAGATAAATTTGGAATTCACAGTACATCTTGTTGTGCTTCGTAGTGTTTGGAGAAACAAAACTTCTCTCTGATATGCTGCAGTCTTCAATACTTGACATTTCAAAAGCTGTAGATTTAGTTGAAGCATTAGTTAAGACATTGAGTGATTTCAAGCAAGAGTCGTTTTTTGATGATGTGTGGGATGAAGTGTTGAATGTTTTTGGGCAGTGTGATCCAACACCACCAGCTGAAAAACGACCAAAAACACTCAGTTCAAAACTCAGCCAGCACTTTGTACTTACCACTCTTGGGCGGAGAGAGCCAGAAAGAGATAAGGACAGGTTTCGTACAAACCTTTTCTACCCAGTCATTGATCTTATGCTCAGTGAGCTTGAAAGACGATTTTCAAGTAAAAACTGTGAAATCATGAATAGCATTCCAGCTCTAAATCCCCAAAAAGATACATTCCTCAAAGAGAAGGATCTTTATTCATTTGCAGAACTGTATGATTCAAATATTGATGACCTGGGGCATGAACTACTTCAGTTCAAAAGAATTTTGGAAAGAAAAATCCAGGCTGGGATGCAGAGACCCTCGAGTACAGTGCAGCTCGTACAGTTCATTGAACCATACAAAGACGTTTTTTTTAGCTCTACAGACTCTGTAAAATCGCTGTTGCAATCCCAGTGAGCACTGCTGCTTGCGAACGGAGTTTTTCAACATTAAAGCTGATGAAAATATATGTCAGGTCCACCATGAATGAGGATAGACTAAGTAATCGTGGGGTACTGAGCATTGAGTCTAGGAGGGCAAAAGCACTAAATCTTGACTCATTTGTTGATCGTTTTGCCAAAAATCATAAAAATCGCAGAATATGGTTATTGTAAGGGTAGGGAAGCTTAAGAATGCGATTATTATACTGTTTTTCCCCTTCTCATCGCTTTAATGTTATGACTGCAATGTTTTCAAAGTTTGATTGAATAAAAAGTCAAATAAGTCTTTTTTTCCCTGGGTTGAATGTGCCCCCCTATCAAAACCCCTGGCCTGGCCCCCTCAGTGAAACTGATCTCGAACCGCCCCTGTGTTGAGGCAGAAGATCTCTTAAGTTTCGTAAAAAAGAATTATCGAGAAATATAAACAGATACATTTCTGTGATGTCACGTGAATACCGAGTGCGGAGTTGGAAGCACACGTGTACGTTTGTCTAGAGGCGGTACAAAAAATAAATAAATAAATAAAGAGGCAGCATGGAAACAGTGTCCGCTACAGAGACAAGTGCGGATCATCCCCGGAGCACAGAACAGTGTGACCGACTAACGATGACGGACTTGAGATGGATGGTCCTAAAATACGTTCATTTCTGGTTACGATTGTCCACAGCTAGACGCAGATCTCCGCGAGATATCCACCGATCAGGCAAGTGTGCATGACAGTGCAAACCACTGGAAAAAAACTCCCGTTTGCAAAATACCGCTCGACGTGTAATGCCTCTGCCTGCAGACAGGTGAGAAGGGAAAGAGTAAAAAGTGAAGAAAATCTAAAAAAAATCAAGCGTTTGTGCACAGCCATAGCAATGTTTCTCTTTCACCTCCCCCTCCTTATTTTCCATCTGAGTAACAAGGTCCTCTGGCGGTATGCCTGAGACCACCAACGGGTTTCCATTAGGGTGTCTGGTTTTCTGTCATGCTGTTTATCAGTCTGTCTGCCTGACTACAGATCCACACTATCTTTTTCTTATCTTCCACTCGGTTTCAACCAGTCATGTTTGGTTGGCTGACAGCATCTCAATATAAATCCAAGTAAAGGAAAGAGGACACCCACACAAGATGGGCCAGACTAGACTCAGGAAAAAGAACTGCAGGTAGAACAGTTACAGTGTACTGTATGCACTCCATCATATGGGCATACAGTTCTTAATTTCAGTTCTATTTAGTGAACTATTTAGTGAAAATGTTTGATTGAATCCTAATTATCATGTTGACAGAACCAACACTACAATTGAGAATAGTTTTGTTTGTAGGAGAAAAAGACAACCAGCTAAAAAGCTGCCTAACATTCACCTTTTTGAAACAAGAAAATAAAATTGAAGTGCGCTTTACAATGTATTTAATTCAAAGTTTTAACATCAGCAGATGAAAAGGAAAACACGAAATCGCAATAAAATGAAAACTAAATTTCAGTCTAAAAGTTTACACTCCATTTTTCAGGCAAAATGTGTTTGGTACAGGTATTAAAAATTAATAGCACCTTGGAACCAGCCACGTGGCGCCAGTGCATATGACACACACGTCTGACTTGGTGGAAAAGTAAGGAATAGGAAAAATTGCCACCCGTCTGGAGTCAGCTATGGAGCCTCTATTAAGCTTTGATTGATAGGTGAAAGGGCAACTTGAAAAGCAACTCAAATGGAAACACTTTGGACATTCCATATTTCGCACATGATTACACTTAAAAGAGTGAGAATTCAGTTTCTGAAACCAAGAGAACAGTATGGGTGATACAACCATCTAAAAGGAGGGAACAAAAATGCAAGCATACAAGCCATGTAGCCTCTGGACTTCACCGAACACTGGTATATTTTGCCGCAGCAAAAAATGCAGTTTTGATTACTTTAACGATTCAGAATCTTGTGTTGTTGTTCTTTTACCATGCCCATTTGCCTGCATTCTGAAGCGAGATTAAACCAGAAACGATGCTAGAAAAACAGTGGCTATTTTGGTTATTGTTGCTTTTAGAGTAAAGAAAATAAGTCAACCACAGAGTGCAAATATTTCTGTACACATGCAAAACAAGGTCAATAATAGTGTTTTTCAACAATCAAAATTGTCATTCTTTTTGGAAGAAATGATCCAACCATTGTTTTGTTTTGTTTTTAATATTGCTTGCACTCATCAGAGTGTGAGCTGGAGCCTATCCCAGCGGATATCAGTTGAGAGACCAGGCATGCCCTAAACTAGTCAGCAGCCAATCATATGGCACACATCGTTTACACTCAGATTCACAACTGTCAATTTAGAGTAAATCTAACATGTTTTTCGAATGTAAAAGGAACCCAGTATACCTGGAGAAAACACAAACAAGTGCATACAAGTATGTACACTGCCAGTGTTAAAACAGAATGTCGGCATTAACACCGTTCAGTCATGAATTAGCTAAGATGTTAAAATGACACTGTTAAAATGGGCTGTCACCCGTTGGATATGATTGATTTGTGACTGATTGGTGTTTACCTACAATTGAAACCATGCCCATACGTAATCATTGGAATTCTGTCACGTCCCGGGGTTGCCAGCAGGGGGCGGGCTTTCTGCCCGCCGTTTACACACCTGTCACCCATTAGGGAGTAATTGCTCAGTCTTTATTTGGACGCTCTGGCAGTCTACTCACTGCCGGAGAATTCCACGCCGTGCCAAAATTTCTCTCGCCCAATTCCTACTTGCATTTATTCATCGCCTGTTAGCCTTGTGGCTGTTTTTACGCGTCGTTGTTCCTCTTGCGAGTGAAACTTATATTCATTGTTCTAATCTGACCCTCCTTGCCATCTTTTTCCGCAAGCGTTTTCAGTTGTCCTTTTATTTTATCCCTGGTCCCTATTTTGACCAGCGCTTTTTGTTATTCTCCCTGTCGGGTTATTTTCTGTTCGTTATTAAAGACTCCTTTTGTTATCTGACAAAATCTCTTTTTGTGTCTGCTATTTCGGGGATCCACTCCCTTATTTTGTTGTGCACGGAGCGATCATTCTATCGCTTCAGGCACAACGTGACAAATTCATTGGTTATAGCCAAAACAATTTTCTTTCTTCTCGTCCTCCTTGCTTGCACGACTGAACCAGGAGTGGGGAATGGCAAAGTGTTGTTTCAAGATGATTATACATGAATATGTATATGTATATGATCATATAAAGTATCAACATGCCAGCTGAAGGAAGTGAAAAATTGCAGCATTGCGTTCATAAAAATATTTCAAATAAAACGACTGGGAATGGTACTCAGGAGAGAGCGGCTCAGTATGTAAGAATTTAGGATACAGTAGTACCTTGAACAATAAGTGTCCCAACTTGGATTCCAATTATGAGCTGTCACTAAGGTTATTTTTTTTGCTTTGTTTTATGATCAAAACTCTTCCTTATAAGCAACCTTCGGTAGATTTCACTGCTCGAGTCAAATAAAAAGACAATCACAAATGCAATTTCTTTCATTTATTGAATTAGTGAAACACATAAATACATAATGACGACACTGGCAAAGAGAATGGATTGGATACTAACACAAACTTACTACGTGACTTCAATTCTGATGTCACTTATGGGCCATGCCCCATAAAGGACATGGCCACACAAGGACACGACACACAAATGCAGTGGGGCCCTAGCAGACTCATGGTTCGGCACTCGCAAATTCATATCAACGATTGTGTACTGAAATGTTGCTAATATACTTAGTATATAATTCCCCAGACGTCTTCTGATTTCTCTCCAGACATGGTGCTATTTGTATATATAGGTTGACTCTGTCAGCTGTCATCAATTACACCATCATCTCAAGGAAACTTAGGTGTTAGTGTTATTCCACCCATCTATCCATTCATCTACCAGCCATTGTCTGAAATGCTTATTCTCACAAGGATTGCATTCGTGCTGGAGTAAACAGTAGTTGGGGTACACCCTGAATTGTTTGCCAGCCAATCGCAGGGCACACAGAGACAAACAACCATTCGCGCTCACAATCACACCTTGGGACAATTTGGAGTGTCTAATCAACCTGCTCTGCACATTTTTGGTATGGGGGAGGAAACCGGACTACCCAAAGAAAACCCTTTTTCAAACCCTGTGCCGCGACACACTGTACGTATGCCTGTGCGGTCGATCGCCTGGAAGAGTAATCATGCAGTACTCTTCCATACCGGGAGGGAGCAGCAGCAGCTAGGAAATTGCGTTATGCTTCGAGACAAGCGAAGTTACCGATGCGAGGCAATACAATGAAAGGTATTCATTTAGATTTACGTTTAGTGGAGATACAACGGCACCAATGTTCCCCTTAAGCTATGAAACTGGTCCCACACTCTCAGCGCACCAGAAAACATATTCAACACAGTGAACACACTGCAAATGAATCAGATGAATATTTTTTTTTCTGTATCAATTTGCTGTGTAATTCAGTGAGTGACAGGTGGTGTCCAACCAATCACATGATACATTGCAATGACGCTATGCAGCCAATCACGGCATTGACAGTACTTGTGCATGTTCTCTGCTCCATAAAAGTAGCAGTGCAGCGGCGATAAGTGACGCTAATGCTAATCTTTTATCATGGTGAAACGTGATACCCTCGACTCCCCAAACCGAAATAAGAATGAACTGCAGTTAAGTTGGAATGACTGTTGGAGTATGCGCAAATAAAAGAACAAGCAGTGAAACTGGGTGAGATATTTTCTTTTTCGAGTGTGAAAGGTCTGCTCTGCAAAACATGCAGCAAAGCTTAAGCTGTAAGCACATTTTCCGATGAAAAAATATGGACTAAATGGAAACAGGCAGAAAACTCATTTGAATGCTGTTGGAATTATACAAAGACTCAAGATGGGAAAAGGGTACAATATTGCAGGAGAGCAATGGGAAAGCGACTGGGAGAAAAGGAACCAGCTGTCACACAGAAAAAAAAAATTAAAGTTCTAATTGACTATATTTTACTTGCCATTAAAACGAATTCACCAAATATTGCATTGCTATTGATTTGATTCCTCTTCAATGGGTTATAATATTGCGTTCATTTTCAATGTAACCCCCCTCCCCCACCCCCCCAAAAAAACGCTTAGAGTAACAATATCACACTTAATTGTTAAAATAACAGTTTTAACAATTACACATTTTCAGGTAGTGGTGTGCCATGGGATTTTTTTCGATGAAAGAAATGCAACTTGGCACAAAAAAAGGTTGAAAAACACTCACTTAAAAGATGGTTGGCTAAGTTTACTTCATGCTTCATGCTTGTCCCCAACAGTTATACATGCTGTGGTCCAACCCTTGATCAAGAAACCTGGTCTTGATCCAGATGTGCTGTCAAGTTACAGGCCCATTTCAAAACTGCCTTTCATTTCCAAAATTCTGGAAAAAGTGGTGCACATGCAGTTGAAACTTTTCTTGGATGAACATAACATCTTGGAGGTCTTCCAGTCAGGTTTCAAGACAATGCATAGCACGGAGTCAGCCCTGTTCCGCGTTTCTAATGACATCCTCCTGGCAAATGACTCTGGAGACCACGTGTGTCTAGTCTTATTGGACTTAACTGCAGCATTTGATACAGTGGATCACAGTATTCTGCTGACTCGTTTGCAGCACTTTGTGGGCATTGGCGGTAGTGCTCTTGAGTGGTTTAGGTCCTATCTAGCTGATAGGACCTTTTGTGTCAGCCTTGGCTGCTCTGAGTCACGCACTGCTCCCCTGTCATGTGGTGTTCCACAGGGCTCAATTCTGGGGCCTCTGCTATTCTCGCTGTATCTTCTCCCATTGGGTTCCATCTTAAGGAAACATGGTATTCCCTTCCACTGCTATGCAGATGACTGCCAGATCTATGTCCCACTGAGCAAGAAAGACGCCTTCTCATTAAGGCCACTCTTATCCTGTCTGGAAGAAATCAAAACCTGGATGTCACAAAATTTCTTGAAATTCAACGAAAAGAAGACAGGAGTGATATTGTTTGGTCCCAGTGGCCCTTGTGCATTCCATCCTGTAGAATTGGGCCCCCTGTCTCCTTATTTGAAATCAACGGTCTCAAACTTGGGCCTTAAACTGGACAGTGATTTCAAACTCGCTCGGCAAATTGGTGCCGTTGTTAAATCCAGCTTCTTTCACCTTAGACAGCTGGCCAAAATAAAACCTTTCCGCTCACATGAACACTTTGAGACAATAATCCATGCCTTTGTCACATCCCGGCTCGATTACTGTAATGCCCTATACTTTGGAGTCAGCCAGCCCTCCATTAAGCGCCTTCAGCTGGTCCAGAATGCCGCTGCTCGCCTCTTGACTGGTACTCATAAGAGGGAGCATATAACTCCTACTCTGGCATCCGTTCATTGGCTCCTCATTCATTTTAGAGTTATTTTCAAGATCCTCTTTGTTTTCAAATCTCTAAATAATCTCGCGCCACCTTACCTCTCTGAGCTCATCCGCCCCTACACACCTCTCGCAATGAGGTGATTGCGAGATCTCGCATTACTTTGCGATATCTCGCAATCTTTCATTGCGAGATCTCGCATTACTTTGCGAGATCTCGCATTACTTTGCGATACCTCGCAAAGTTTTTTTTTCCTTCCATGTCCCCTTAGGGGCTCCGTAACTTGCAGCTCACTGTGACCGCGCAAGGAAAAACGATATATGGATGACTCTTTTGGACATTTCATTTTGACACTCAGTGAGAGTGGTCTGTGTACGCTACAATACACTCAGCAGTTTTGAGGCTGTGACTGCCACGTTGTTTCAATTGTATTTTTTTTCTGTCCTACGGAGATGGATATTTCATATAAGACACTCAGTGAGTAGTCTGTTTGTGTTTACACTACAGCAACAGCTGTGAGTCTCAGGTGCCAAATTGTTTACATTTTCTTTGCACAAAACCCAATTGTGAAAGGGCTTAAATAAGTTGTTTTACACGTTCTACTGTTTATAAGGAATAAAGTGGTATACTTTTTGTAATACCATACTGAATTCCATCGTTTTTTAAACTTTTTTTCATTGCGTATTTGCATCATGTTTAATTGCACATCACATCAAATTGCACTGTATCGTATCGGATCGCATTGATTTGAACTAAATGTGTATCGCGTCGTATCACATCGTGACGACGGTGAAACGTATCGCATCGTGTCGCCAGAAAATTCCATGTATCGTTTAAGTATTGCATTGCTGGTAGTGCATCGAGATGTGTATCGAATCGTCCTCAGTGTTGAGATTCACTTCCCTAATACACACACACACACACAATATATGTACAGTTCAATATCAGGCTTTAAAAGTTTGAGACAAAGTGATTCCATGAACACCCTTTTTAATAATTAAGCAATGCTGAAGCAAAATAGCTTGCAGAGGGTGCCAATGAACTTGCAACACACTTGAAAGATGTCTGCGCGAGCAAAATGAGGCAAGTACAGTAAGTTGTTTTCAAAGAACACGATGAGGAATTGGAAACATGTTATTTGTGCTACATCAAGAGCACATTGTGAGTATGGCACAAAGGTAACCACCATTTATCTTCCAAAATGTTATCCTGTATCCTGTTCTCGTTTTTAATCCTTTATCTTCAAGTATGAAATCCAGTATAGAACATCGACTGCAACTAGTTTGAGGGATGGGTTTAAAAAGTAATACTTGTCATTCTGTTTTATTGATGTAATTCTACAGTGATGTTGTCACGATAATGTATGTGATGCTATGATGCCGTATTAGGAAATTATGTATGTTTTGACACTGACATATCTTCTAAGCCGTCTGGCAAACAGCTGAAGCGCCAGAAGAACGTAATGATCCTCCAGCAGATGGTATACCTCCTGGATATGCTCAAAGACGGACAAAGTGGTCCAGTGGTACATCCAGTGTAGGGCCTTGTCCTCCCATGATTGTCCCTCTTGCAGCGCCTCATCCTCTGTTCCCCATTGTCTGAGACATTTTCTGAGTACGTCATCCATTGCAGCCTTTTCCTTGATGTATTCATGGAGCTTGGATGTTTCATCCTGGACAGTGGCTCTCACACTCACTAGTCCCCGGCCTCCTTCCTTTCGACTTGCGTACAGTCTCAGGGTGCTGGATTTGGGATCGAACCCTCCATGCATGGTTAGGAGCTTTCGGGTCTTAACGTCCGTAGTCTGAATCTCTTCCTTTGGCCACCTTATTATTCCTGCAGGGTATCTGATCACTGGCAGGGCATAGCTGTTTATTGCCCGGGTCTTATTCTTGCCATTGAGCTGGCTTCTTAGGACTTGCCTCACTCGCTGGAGGTATTTGGCCATAGCCGCTTTCCTTGTTGCCAGTTCGAGGTTGCCATTGGCTTGTGGTATACCGAGGTACTTGTAGCTGTCCTCAATGTCTGCTATTGTTCCTTCAGGGAGTGAGACCCCTTCAGTGCGGACTACCTTTCCTCTCTTAGTCACCATCCGACTACATTTCTCAAGCCCGAATGACATCCCGATGTCGCTGCTGTAGATCCTGGCTGTGTGGATCAGGGAGTCTATATCCCTTTCGCTCTTAGCATACAGCTTTATGTCATCCATGTAGAGGAGGTGACTGATCGTAGCTCCATTTCTGAGGCGGTATCCATAGCCTGTCTTGGTGATTACTTGGCTTAGGGTGTTCAGTCCTATGCAGAACAGCAGTGGGGAGAGTGCATCACCTTGGTTTATTCTACATTTGATGGACACTTGGGTAAGTGGCTTGCCATTGGCTTCAAGTGTGGTTTTCCACATCCTCATCGAGTTCGCAACGAAGGCTCTTAGGGTCCCGTTCACCTTATACAACTGCAAGCATTCAGTGATCCATGTATGTGGCATTGAGTCATAGGCTTTTTTGTAATCAATCCAGGCTGTGCACAGGTTGGTACGTCGGGACCTGCAGTCTTGTGCGACTGTTCTGTCAACCAGGAGCTGATGTTTGGCTCCTCTGGTATCTCTACCAATGCCCTTCTGTGCTTCGCTCATGTATTGATCCACGTTCCCACTAATCTTAGCAGCAATGATGCCTGACATGAGCTTCCATGTTGTGGAGAGACAGGTTATTGGCTGATAGTTGGATGGGACTGCACCCTTTGAATGATCCTTCATGATCAGGATCGTTCGCCCTTCGGTTAGCCATCCTGGGTGAGTCCCATCCCTCAGCAGCTGGTTCATTTGTGCTGCTAGGCGCTCATGGAGTGCTGTGAGTTTCTTTAGCCAGCAGGTGTGGACCATGTCCGGGCCTGGTGCTGTCCAGTTCTTCATATCTGAGACTCTTTCCTGTATGTCTGCCACTGTTATGGTAACTGGGTTCTGTTCAGGGAGGTTGCTGTGCTCCTCTCTCAGGGTCACCAGCCATTGTGCACTGCTGTCATGTGCAACCTCCTTCTCCCATATGCCTTTCCAGTAGCTTTCAGTTTCCAGTCTTGGTGGGTCAGCTCTGTTGTTAGGACCCTGCCACTGAGCGTACACTTTCGCAGGTTGTGTTGCGAACAGCCTGTTTATTCATCTGGCCTCATTTTCTTTTCGTATACCGCTTTAGGCGGCTGGACAAGGCTTGGAGCCTTTGTTTGGCAGTTTCGAGTGCTTCAGTTATGGTCATCTGGATGTACCTCTCGGGTATCGGCCTTTTCATCACACCTCTCTGGGCCTCTGTCAATTGAAACACATCTTTCCGAGATGCCTTGATCTTAGCCTCCAACCGTCTTTTCCATGGTGGGTGGTATATTAAAATATTTTGTGATGTTTTCTTTAATCAATGTATTGCTTCTCAGTGAAAAAAACTGCTTTGAGATGATTGCATGACTTGGTGACTTGCTTGCCTAAGCAATTTCAGAGATGGACTCTGGAGCCTGCCCTGACGACTTCATAGTCTGCTTTGTTTGAATTGTCAAAACTTGATTGAGATCAATGCCACTTGATTAAACAATAAACAGTGTGGCATAGGGAGGGATGAGAATGGCCACTCACCTCTCCCGATGCACACACTTTAGAGGATAAAAGGAGGGGAGCGATGCTCCTCAGCAGAGTCCGCTGTGGGTCAAAGTACGAGACACCCAGCTCGTATTGAAGCTCACTCTGCTGAGGGTGTTGGCTCTCCACCCTACTGGCACACGGTAAGAGTTCTTTAGCTTCATACAACTTGTTTGAACTGTGTTATCATTTCTGTGTGGGACCAATAAAGTGCCTATTGTTGGTAGCCAGAAGTGTCTTGTCGTTATTTCTGAGTGCCTATCTCCGACGATCCTTTATAAAACTTGATATTCATTCAAATTGAGTATCAGAAGTGTTTCAAAACATTTTTGGCGTTGTCGGAAGGATCACTGGAGAATACATTCAGAAATGGCTTGTTTTGCTAGAAAAACTGTGAAAGGAGAGGAAGTGTCTCCTAAGGAGGATTGCGTTTCCGGATGGGAAAGCAATGAGTTTAGGGAAATAGGGAAACTCCTTAGACGGTACGGGGGACGCCCCAAGCCGTGGATGGGAGCATTTCCTTCGGCTTCTCCACCGCTGATTAAGGATATACTCAGCCAGGTGGAGATAAAAGAGAAAGCCCCGCTGAAGGGGATTCGTGAGATGTTGTGGATTTGTGCTGAAGCTTGGAAAGAAAGATCAAAGGCTTTGGATAAAGAATGTGCTTCAGAGTTATTAAAAGATAAAAAGATAACTGAATTAGAGGAAAAAATTAAAACGCTTGAATCAGACAGAGAAAAAGCGCAAGGAATGTTAGAAAAATCAGTTTCTTACATTTCTCAATTGGTACGAGAAAAAGGTAACAAAAAACCACGCCAAGCTCACCCGAAACAGGTCCGCTCTTTTACCATGGAGTTGCCCGAGAGTTAGGAACCAGAAGGGTGGAGCGGAGACTTGTGGGGAGATGGCGATGGAGAAATGACATACGGCTGCGAGATGAAACCTCAGCAGTTGTATCCAAATTTGAACCATGTAAAAATACAACCCATCACCCGCAGGCGGGAAGAGAAACGGGTTGTTCCTCCTATATTTCAGGAAGAAAGAGATGCAAATGGTGTGGTGATAGTGGATGGGGAAGGAAACCCCATTATGCGAGCAACTCCGCAGCCACAGCCCCCACCACAAATAACAGTAACAATGGAGGATTTTTCACAAGAAGAAATTGCTCATTTGACAACAAAATATAGACAAAAACTGGGAGAACCTACTGACGCCTGGATAAGGCGAATGTTTGAAGAAGGAGCAGATTCTGTAGAGCTTGATGCAGGGGACTATTTGCGCTTCGGTGGCCTTAACAATGACTCGCGCTTGAACACTGAATATCGAGCATTGGGCCGAGAATTGCGAGATGTAGACCGAATGACACTGTTTACCCTGTATGCAATGGCTGCGCAGGCGGTGTATCCCACTTGGCATGACTGGCCTGAGGTCAAAGGCCAATGGTCAACTATGCGTGATGCGATACATCGTATGGGAAGATTGTGCACTCGCGAAGCCATCTCACGGGCAGGCCATGCTTTTATTGATGACTCACCCATACCAAAAGTGGTGCGAGATGCTATGATTAGAGACGCCCCTTCTCATTATAGATCAGCAGTACTTACCATCTTGCTAGGAGCAGCTGAGAACAGTTTCAGTGATGTTAAAACGCGCCTAATGGAATTGGCGACTTTGGGAGACTGGGGAGACGCAACGCGCACTCCCCGACCTGAATCAAAGAATTATAGGTCAGAAAAAGAGGAGAAAAAGGCAAGCTCAAAGTCATCTGAAGGGGGAGGGAACCGACGGGAAATGTGGAGGGCACTGATAGCAGCGGGAGTCCCGGCAGACGAAATTGACGGGCTACCCACTAGTGCCCTAGCCGCGAAATGTAAACAACGCGGATTGAAAGTCAGTTGTTTGAGTATGGGAACCAACAAAAATGAAAGAAAATCAGACATTGCACAACTAGCGATTCTCTTAAAAGAAATGGTATCGCCGGGAGTGCAGCCAACAGCCCCTCCCCTTGACAGAGAGGAAGAGGATGAGGAAGAAAGTACAGACTCAGATGAAGACATGCTGGTTGACGTAAGAGGCCCCAGCTATGTCGCAGCAGTAAAGAAAGGGCGGGCAAAGCCCAAAAGCAAGGGAAAGAATAAGGACAGGAAATCACGAACTTTTGATCTCCTCAGCTAGGATGAAGGCCAAACTCAGTCAACCAGCCAGAGTCAAATCGTCCACCGTTGGTCAGTAGGGGATATCCGACCCCACGTCCAACTTGAAATTTATTGGAACAATTCGGTACAAAAAGTAATGGCACTGGTTGACACAGGAGCGGAGGCCTCATTGATTTATGGAAACCCTGACAAAATGAAGGGTGAAATAATTCCTTTAAGGGGATTGGGAGGACAAGTGGTGAAAGGAAAAGCAGTTGTCCTCCCATTAAAAATCGGAAAGATGCCGATACAAAAATTTGAGGTCGTTGTGACACCTATCCCAGAGTGGATAGTTGGAATGAACATTCTGGCTGGAATGACTTTGCATTTGAAAATGGGAAAATTCCAATTCGGAACAGTAACAGAAACTGAAATACGAACGATTTTGGTAGGAAAGGTAAAAATGGCACCATTTCCCATACCTGAAGCCACAGAAACAGTCTCCCTTAAACAATATCGAATTCCGGGGGGACAAGAAGAGATCACTGCTACCATCAAAGAATATTTGGAAGCAGGTGTGCTGAAGCCGGTGACCACAAAGTGGAACAACCCCTTGTGGCCGGTAAGGAAATCAGACAATACATGGGGAATGACCGTTGATTACCGACGATTGAACAAAATGACACCAGCCTTGACTTCTGCTGTACCAGATGCTGTCAGCATAATCGAAAGGGTGCAGCATCACAGTGGAACTTGGTATGGAGTGATTGATTTGGCTAACGCCTTCTTCACCATACCGATTCCTGAGAACAGAATGGAGCAGTTTGCTTTCACGTGGGAAGGGAGACAGTATACTTTTACTCGTCTACCTCAGGGGTATTTGCACAGTCCGACCATATGCCACAGGATTGTGGCTGAACACTTGGCGGAACTGCCGGTACCCAGACACTTGTTGGTGTCACATTACATCGATGATATCATGGTGCAAGGAAACTCAGAGCAGGAAGTGAAAGAGTGGTTAAACAAAATTGTGGAACACATGAAAGATCACGGGTGGGAAATTAACCCGGCAAAAATTCAAGGACCCGCCCAAACTGTCAAATTTTTGGGCGTAATCTGGAATAAAGGTGAAAGAGAAATCACCGAAAAAGCTAAAGAAAAAGTAGCGAACTTCCCAGTCCCACATAACAAAAAGGATGCCCAAAAATACATCGGCTTGTTTGGATTTTGGAGACACCACATTCCTCATTTGGGACAAATCCTCCAGCCTTTGTACAAATGCACTCGAAAGAAAGAAAATTTTGAGTGGGGACCTGAACAACAGGCATCCTTCGAATTAGCTAAAGAGGCCATTCAACAGGCCGTCTCTTTAGGGAAAATGCAATCGGGCCCTGTAGAATTACAGGTGTCAGCCCTGAATGACTATGCTAACTGGAGTCTGTGGCAAATGCAGAACAGAACCAGAAAACCTTTGGGATTCTGGTCCAGGAAATTAACAGACGCCGGAGTGAGATACACTCCCTTTGAAAAACAACTGCTTGCCTGTTATTGGGCCTTGGTGGAGACTGAGGCACAGACGGTCGGACATGAAGTAATGATGAGGACTCACATTCCTTTATTGACATGGGTAATGAGCAATCCTACCACTCATAGGATAGGAACAGCACAGGAAGCTAGCGTCATTAAATGGAAATGGTACATTTCAGAGCGAGTGAAACCAGGGTTGAAAGGTGTGTCAATGCTACACGAACAGGTTGCGGAAGTCCCGGAACAGGATGAAGTTCCTTTTGAGGTGAAACCTCTGGAGGAATCGCCGGTGAAAGCCGGAAGGAGGTGGGATGAGTTGACAGATGACGAAAAACAAAATGTTTGGTTTACTGACGGCTCTTGTCAGTATCATGCCGGAAAACGGAAATGGAAAGCAGGAGCATTCAATCCCCATGTGGGACAATCCATAGAAGAAATGGGAGAGGGAAAAAGCAGTCAGTGGGCAGAATTGAAAGCTGTACACATGGTAATAATGCAGAGTGGACCCATGGGAGTCCACCTGTATTCTGATTCATGGTCAGTGGTTCAGGGATTGTTGACTTGGATGCCTACATGGCATGCTACCAATTGGATGATACATAAAAAGGAGGTGTGGGGGAAAGACCTCTGGGCACAGATTTGGGAGAAAGCAAAAGAAATTCCCATTACTGTATCACATGTCGATGCACACACCAACAGAACAGACGCGGAAGCATTGTACAATCAAGCAGCTGACACACTGGTAAAAATCATGACAAACAAAAGAGAATCAAGTCCGGGCCTTGCAAGGTGGGCACACTATAAGGCCGGACATTGGGGAATTCAGGGAACCATTCAATGGGCGCGTGATCGTGGAATTGATTTAAAATTAGACGACGTGAAAACAGCAATCATGGATTGCGAGGAATGCCAGCATCAAAAACGAGGTGTTCCACAACATATGCAGGGACAACTGCATAGAGGAAAGAGTTCAGGACAAATTTGGCAAATCAATTTCATTGGACCAATGCCACTTTCCCGGGGATGTCGATATGCCTGCACTGCAGTGGATACGTTCTCTGGAGTGCTGGTGGTACACCCCTGCAAACTGGCTAATCAGAAAGGTACTCTCAAATGTCTAAATTTGATCAAAGGATACTATGGAACACCTCTCCAAATTCAATCAGACAATGGAACACATTTCACTGGGAATGTGGTGAAAGAATGGACAAAAGAAAATCATGTGGAATGGATTTACCATATTCCATACCATCCACAAGCAGCCGGATTGATTGAAAGAATGAACGGCTTGCTGAAAGAAACGCTTCGGAAAAACGCTTCAGATCGAACTTTGAATAAATGGAGGGACTATTTGGAATTGTCCGTGGGACAATTGAACAACCGACCTGTGGGGTCAGGGGTGACTCCTTTGATTCGAATGATTTCAAATCAAGAACCTGTAATGGTCACAGAAAGTATTAAAATGTGGAAAATTGACCCAGAGGCTGAAATTCCCGTCAGAGCCACGCCTGGCTCTGCCGGACTTGACTTGCGAACTTTGGCACCTGTAACACTCCTCCCTCATGGAATTCAAATTGTTAAAACAGGGTTGGGTCTGCAGTGCCCGAAAGGCACGTACGGTCACATCCTTCCTCGGAGTGGCCTGTCACTGAAAGGCCTGACCGTCCAGGCAGGAGTGATAGATGCAGACTATCAAGGAGAACTGGGAGTAGTGTGCAAACTACTCTCAGACCAACCCTTGGTCTTGGAAAAAGGAGCTAAAATAGCACAATTGGTCATCAAACCATGCAATATGACTTCAGTACAGGAAATTCCCAGACCTGTACTTCAAACCAGTCGAGGTGATGGAGGGTTTGGATCAACAGACAAACCAGGAGCCAAAGTTTGGGTAAAACAACCGAACGGACCTCCCAGGGCTGCGGAAATTATAGCCCAGGGAACTGACGCAACGGTCAGCATTCTATACCAAGGAGAAGAAAAGTGGGTAAATGTACCCATAAACAAATGCTATATGCGAGAGAACTAATCATGTTTTTTCTTGTTGTTTAGCGTTTAACCGAATTTGTTACAGCTTGGAGAATTGATGCCTTGGTGGGAGATGCTGATCGGGGGACCTGCTAAAACCGGACGAGACAATGGACCTCATTGGGCGCCGCGACACTGGAGGTGTCGTCTGCTGGGTCATCTGCCTCCTTGCCGTTGGTGCTATGGTCCAGCCCTCCTGGGGGATGACCGAGGGTCAAACCTGCAGGAGGGGACCTGAACGATATACATCCCTTTCGGCGAACATGGTAAACATCACCTGTAATCAGCCGATAGTGATGTGCGACCCCGACATCCTTGAAGTGATCAAGGGAAGCGTGGTGACAGTCACCGCTCTGGACACGTCATGTAAACTGAATGCCACGGTGTTCTTTCATGATGGGGACTGGTACTACGATGAAAAAGCCGAATGCGACCCTAATCATCAGGGATCAAACTGGACAATAGTGGCGGATGAAGACTTCATCATCGGAGACAGCGAACCTATTGGGCACAATACCCGTGGGTATCCGGTGAAAGTGATTCCTCGAAAGCTACCGCCGACCATAACTTTGACACACTTGTCCCCCATTTTGGATACCTGCACACACCTTGCACAGGCAACAATCGAAACGAGAGTCTTTTGGACAATCCACTTTCCCCCGATTCCGAAGTGTGGACGAAAGAAAAGAGCGTGGTATGACACCTTGTTAGGGGGAACGGGGACTGTATTGGGATTTGCAAACGCGGCTGATAACGAAGTGATTAGAACAATGTTGTCTAACACCGGGGAACACTCTGCTAGAGCATTACATCAAGTGGGGGTTTGGCTTCCCACTTCCTTGGTGGGGCAAAGAGAAAACGCGGAATTATGGAAAACAGTGTTTAATTGGGAAATCAAACTATGGGGAGAGGCACAAAACGTGCTGCAGAATTTGACTAAACAAAGCAGTTGGACGGTATGCAGCATTCAAACCCTACATGCTGCGGCACAAAAAGAATCTTTTTTGAGAGTGGTAACTTCAGGGAATTTTCGAGAGTGGCGTAAGATCTGGAATATAACTGATTCCCTGTGGCTTAAATTACATCCGGAATACACCAAATGTGACCGAACTAAGTGTACAGGGTATTGGACCCAGTATAAAGTGGCCACGATGAAAACGGTGTGTAAATACCAAGTTTTACCCGTCATAACACGGGATAGCTACTGGTTTCTCCATATGGATGGAGACTGGTTTGAACCAAAAACGAACATGACCTTTAAATCAAATTTGTGCGACATGACAGATCAAGGGATGGCTTGTAGACTGCAACATGCGTATTCGAACCCGTGTTTAACCGACTCAGAGGCCGTACTTTGCGACTGGACAAGGGAGCCAATCAGAGAGATGATGTGGCAGGTTGGACCGCACACTCTCTGTGTGGCTACAACTCGAAATAACTCGCAGGTACCTTCGGTTCCTTTTGTAGGATGCCTTGGTAATGTACACATATGGCACTGGGGTAACATGACGTATCGTTTGACCAATTACACAGAGTCCCGTAGATTAACTACGGTGCAGTGGGAAGTGCTTCACTCCCCTTGGAAAGTGTCTCTGGAACGTTTCAAATGCGCATTGGAAAGTTCTACGGACATACAAAACCTCATTAAGTCACATACGTCTAACATCTCCAGTCTCATGGTGTCGACCATGGTGGTAAAGGGGAAAGTAGTGCATGCTGCTAAAATGGTACAGCAGGCTTCGGCTAATCATTGGTGGGATATTTTTACGGGAATGTCTTCAACCGCGCGTACTGTTTTTGTGCCGCCCTTGATCATTGCGCTAATTGCTATATGCGTGCTAACACTGTGTAATGTAGGATCTTGTTTTTATGTACGAAGAATTCGGAAAGAACTTAATCGGAAAATAAAACAAGTATCATATTATTGAATGAAAATGAAAATCACAATGTTATTGGAGGAGTGAAGTGCTAAGAATGACTTGGCCCGAAGAACTAATTGATTGTTTTTATAAATTGATTAAGGTAAACACCAAGAGTGGAATGGTATATTAAAATATTTTGTGATGTTTTCTTTAATCAATGTATTGCTTCTCAGTGAAAAAAACTGCTTTGAGATGATTGCATGACTTGGTGACTTGCTTGCCTAAGCAATTTCAGAGATGGACTCTGGAGCCTGCCCTGACGACTTCATAGTCTGCTTTGTTTGAATTGTCAAAACTTGATTGAGATCAATGCCACTTGATTAAACAATAAACAGTGTGGCATAGGGAGGGATGAGAATGGCCACTCACCTCTCCCGATGCACACACTTTAGAGGATAAAAGGAGGGGAGCGATGCTCCTCAGCAGAGTCCGCTGTGGGTCAAAGTACGAGACGCCCAGCTCGTATTGAAGCTCACTCTGCTGAGGGTGTTGGCTCTCCACCCTACTGGCACACGGTAAGAGTTCTTTAGCTTCATACAACTTGTTTGAACTGTGTTATCATTTCTGTGTGGGACCAATAAAGTGCCTATTGTTGGTAGCCAGAAGTGTCTTGTCGTTATTTCTGAGTGCCTATCTCCGACGATCCTTTATAAAACTTGATATTCATTCAAATTGAGTATCAGAAGTGTTTCAAAACAGTGGGTATGTCATGGCTCCCATGGCTGTTATAGCCAGGCATCTCAAGGATCACTGATGCTGAAGCGTATATCAGCTCATTGGTTTCCGTGATCGTTACGGTAGCCTCCAACCGTCTTACGGTAGGGATCGCCCTCAGTGCTGTATTCACACTTTCCATGAGACTTTCAGGTGGTACTTCACATAGCCGTTGTAATCGGTTTCTAGGTTGCCCAGCTTTCATTCTCGCCATGATCTTTTTATGGGAAGAGGAAAAGTAATCCTTTTATCAAACACATTCTGTCGTGAAATGCTGTTGGAATTTTATTTTTAAGACTCTTATGAACACGTTAAAGTGTTGTTTGAGTTGTTTTAAGTGTATTTGAGCCTACTATTCAAGCGTTTAAAAAATGTAGTGGAATTTCAAACATTTCTTTTGGAGTAGTCCAATTACTTCACATAGTTTGGGGAATTTCAAAATAAATGTGATTAGACAACATTTTTTCTTTCTGGTAGTCAGGAGGATAAAAAATGAGTTAAATCAACTTTAGGTTTCTCTTTTTTATGCCATCTGGCCATCACTTAAACAAGGTTGGTTGAGGCTGAGTATGATGGCCAACTCCGGGATTGCTAATCTACCAACAGTATATTTATCCTGCCTGTACTCATCAGCCCCCCCCCTCCCCTGATGTGTGCATGAACACCAATCTTGTCATTGTCATTTTGTGAAAATACACACAAAGAGAGCGCATGCAAAGGGGACGGATGAGTGGAGTGTGGACAGATGGATAGTTGGATCTGAATATGAGTTGGCTGTTGAGTGGGCTTAAGTATGTCTATGAGTGTTTATGCATGTGCCTCTGCCCGAGGGGAGCGTGGGCATATGCGTTGCCAAGAGCGTGACAGTGTATGACTGGAGAAACGATCAAGGTTTTGTGGCCTTCCAGCCCAAGTACTCTCCATTCATTTTAAAAGCTTAGATACTTGACGAGCAAAGGCTCCTGTTGGACCTAAGCCAATTTTCAAAAATGGTTCCAAATGTGGGCAGCCCGGTGAGCCAGTGGTTAGGGCGTCAACCTCTCAGTGCAGAGGTTCAATTCCAGCTCCGGCCTCCCTGTGTGGAGTTTGCATGTTCTCCCTGGGCCTGTGTGGGTTTTCTACGGGTACTCCGCTTTCCTCCCACATACCCAAAACATGCATGGCAGGCTGTTTAACACTCTAAGTTGTCCGTAGGTGTGAGTGTGAGCGCGGATGGTCGTTCTTCTTTGTGTGCCCTGCGATTGGCTGGCAACTGGTTCAGGGTGTCCCCACCTACTGCCTGAAGATGGCTGGGATAGGCTCCAGCACCCCCCGCGACCCTTGTAAGATAAGTGGATCGAAAAATGATGAATAAATGAATGGTTCAAAATGTCCACATTGGATACTAATCACAGGCTGGGTGACTTTCAGCCATACATAAATACCCAATTTGTTTGTTCGAGTTAACATTAAATATATTCTGGTAAACTTTCTGTACTGTGTTATTATGACACAAAATCTGTGAAATAATAAAGACCCGACGTTTTCTTTTAATATCTCCTCATTTATCGAAGGGTGGAACAAACACTTTTATGTTTGTACTTTTACCTACTTCAATAATTAAGTTGCCTCAATTAAGTTGAAGTCATGCCTTTGCCTCTCCCCTTTTTCTCTTCATGGCCATCACTGTAATTGACGGGAGGACATTGTTTTCTGAGACGATTAAATGCAGCCAACACAAGAAACCCTGCTCTGCGTTGTCACATGACGGACACATATTTCCATCTTCTTCCACTTATCCGCGATAGGGTCACGGGGGCAGAAGCTTTTGCAGGGAAGCCCAGACTTCCCTCTTCCCATGCACACAGCTCTTCTTTGACAAGCTGAACACATACAGGAGTCTTTTCACTGTGTCTTGGGTTGTCCCCAGGGCCTCCTCCTGGTGAGATGTGCCCAGAACACTTCACAGGGATCGGAATCTGAATTAGATTTCCGAGCCACCTTATCTGGCTAATCTCCATTTGGAAGAGTAATTTAATGTTCTCTTTAAATCAGGGAAGACAATATTCCCATTCCTTTAGCAATTTCCCACCATGAACACAAAGGCAACCACAGCAGTTTCATTTGCCTCTCCTAATAATGATGAACAGCATCCACTAAAGCACAATTATAGACATGGACATAAAACCAAAGGTATAGTTGCAACTATAATTCAAATTACTGATTCCATGGCATCATTTATAACACTCTCTGTTAGGCAGACTATTGCATTTTCGGTTGCAATGGCTATTGTGGAGACCGCAATATTCACAAGAGAGTGTCAAGTCGGTAAAGGGTACACTTTAAAAGTCAACAGGCTTTGTTAATTTTTTTTGTTTTGTTTTTGTTTTTATTGTTTATTGAACATATTAAATATACAATACAGCAACAAATTGGCAAAAAGTAAGGACAAGCAAGATATAAAAAAGGAAAAGAAAATAATCATCATCAAAGATGATATGTTCAAAGGAGTAGGAAGAAGTAAAAACGTATCTAGTCCTACTCCTTGTTACATAATATAGGAATTTATTATTGTTCAAGACAGAAAAAAGGAAAAGTCTACAAATCAACAAATGCTTTTAACTACATGTGTGCTTTACTTATCTATTTATACAACTTTCGGTTTGTTATACTGTACATACTGATTTTAGCACATTTATAGGTCGATTTTCTCATATTCATAACGGATACTGCATTTAATTTCGCTCGCTTGATTCAATCAAATAAATCGACACCTGCTAAATGACGCTAAACACAGTTCCAAGGAAAAGGATTGTGGGTGTGAGCTTGTCCCATAAGGAGTCCAAACGCAATAAAGGATTAATTCTCAGATAGAAATGAATTGATTTTGCAAATAGAGAGAAGGAATGACAACCTAATGACAGATAATCAATCACGAGGAAGGTGCGGGTTGGGCAAACTTTAGCCTTTTCATCAAACGCATCAAGCCCAATAAGTGTAATAATAACCATGTACAGTATCAAGACAATATTTTGTGCAAGGCATTCAGTCTAAAATTACCTTGTTGCCAAAGGCATTGGAAGATGCCTCGTTGTTGGTCCTCTCAGTGATTTACAGTGTAGATAATGATATGGAGCAGATGTGTGTTGGACCCAGCTTAGCCTGAGGTTGTTCAGGGCTTCGCAGTGAAAGAGGCAGACACACTGGATGTACTGTATGTGTCATTCCCATCATCCTGTAGCACTCTACTCTCTACTATCTTTTCAAGCGCAAAAACTGAACCTCAGCTACATTAACTAACACCAAAATGAAATAAATTTCATTCGTACAGAAAAACACAACGACATACTAGACCCCAGTTTATTCTCAACGAATGGTTGTATGTGTGTTATGATTGGTGAGCAGTCACTCATGGCTGTAACCTGCATCTTGCCCAAAATCAGTTCAGAAAAGTTCCAGTTACATTTGACCCTAATGGGGAAATTAATGGTTGGGCAGATGGGCGCATGGATGGACGGATTATTAAATGACATGATGTCAGTGGAATGAAGAACATCAATGTATTGGCTATCATACAATATTGTTCTATTTTCATAATTTTATGGACTTACAGTTCATAAAAGATACATTTGTCAGCAACCATTGGGTCGGCCACTTTGGGTCAGGGTACAGCAGGCAACACAAATGAAAGAATAAAAACATTTTCATGCAATACTGAAAAATATATTTGTTTGAAAAGTGACCCGGTTCTCTGCATTATGTCCGTCAATGACAGACTCTTGACGCATGTCGAGATGCTTATACTCTCAGCGGCGCAACACTAATATCAAACCCCAAAACTGGATTATTTTCACAATATATCAAATTTAGTTATGATCTTACTTTTTTACCGTCAGTAGTGGAAAGTTCCAAAGCACTAGGTTTTTAATTTTAGAATAGTACAAACTACTATTCAAGCGCAAACTTTTTGAACTTTTGCTTTAAAAAATAAAACAATAAAAATACAAAAAAATGGATTATTTTCACAATATATTGAATTTAGTTATTGTCTTGCTATTTTAACATACTCGTCACCGAAATTATCCTTTGAATTATTGCAGTGCAGTTGAAGCTCAGCGCCATGTCATCTGCATTCCCCTTTCACAATCATTCACGTTTTCTCTATTCTTTTCTACACATAAATATTTACTTGACTATCGTTGCCCTCAATGCTCTTCGTTGCTCTTCTTGCTTGGCTCTCGACGAAGGCGGACGCTTTTGCTTTCTGCGCTGTCCCCCACCCCACCCCCACCCTTCCCTGCTCGCCACTCAGTCCTTGTGCTGTCTTTTGTCTGACTTTTCCTAGCCTCCTGTCGTATTTTCATCCTAAAGACAAACATGGAATTGGTTGGCTGGTCTCTCGATGCCATCGACAACATTTTCTCGATGAGAAGAGCAGAGTGGGGAGCCTACTTGCCCCTCGGGACATTTGCTGCTGGGCACACCCTAGATCCATGGAGGAAGCGGAGAATGGTTTGCCTGTCAACACTGTCCGTTGAGGATTTGGACGACATCTACATTTTCGGCCTTCCGATAACAGGTATGCTGCTGTTTGGTGTGAGCAGTTTCCTGATCTATCGAAAATTCAATCGACGGGAGCGGCTCTATTGGACGAGGCTGCCGGTCTAAGGATGGCATAACGCGGATGTCCAACACTCAGACTCAGACTGTGCTCAACCACAAACTGTTGCGGGTTTGGAGCGTCACAGCAGGATGGACAACAACTTGGAGAAAACTGGAATCCGTGTTCAATTACTGACTGAAATCTTGGATTTGGCTGATCGACGCCACTAAAGAGACATAAGCCACGGACTCAAGGCTGTCTTAAATTCTTGGGCAGCCTGCTACCAAAACAACATCTGCTATCTCGACCTTCCCCTGATGAAAATATGCACGGAAGCTAGTCCCCCACCATTACCCCTTCCTCATATATTCCCTTGATTCACCGTCTTCATTGTTTATGTCTTGTGACCTGTTGTAACTGTCATATGCTTGTGCAAGAGTTTTTTTTGCCTCACTCAAATTATCCTCAAAATGAGGGTAGTTCGAGCATGGGTTTTTTTCTCCCTCTCTCTGTGGTTTCTTTCTGACCTTCGGGTTGAGTGAACGCTGGCGCGTTTTGGCTGGCGCGTTTTGGCTGCCGCTGCTCAATCCATATTGTTTTGTTTTTTGTTATTGTAAAGTGTCCTTGGGTGTCTTCAAAGGCGCTTATAAATAAAATGTATTATTATTATTATAATGCCAGGGGGTTAAGAAATTATGTAAAATGCAAAGCTTTATTTTTACTTACTAAACATTTCAAATCTGATATTTGCATTTGCCAGGAGTCCCATTCTTTTACAAGTGATGCCAATTTTTGGAGGCGTTAATGGAGAAATGATGAGTGGTTTTCACGCGGCACTAAGGAAGATCATCTGGTGTTTTATCGATGAAACACAAGTTTAAATGGGGATCTATTACACACGGAAAACAGATTCCAACGGATACTTTGTTTTTCAGATTGTAAACTACAAAAAATCTACACTGATTTTTACTAATGTATATGAATACACTTTTAATTTAGGAAACATTCACTTATTCTGTGACATAGAAACTCGCCTTCAGCATTTGTCATCTAAATTTCTAAACGGACAAATTATAGCTGGCGGGGATTTCAATGCCGTTCACCACCCTACTGTTGACAGATGGCCACCTCGTGATAAAAACAGAAGCTCATACAGTCCCTCAAGATTTGACTTAATTGATATATGGAGAGAGAAATTCCCACACATCAGAGCATTCACTTGGAGTAAAAGAAGTATCACTAACCTCTCTGGCATTGACTTTTGGCTAATATCCAATGCGTTTAATAAAGCAACACACTTCAATTAGCATTCGTCCATGCCTCTTCTGCGATCACAAAGCCACCTAACTCTCTATTAGTATACCTCCTTCCAAGAAAAATGATAAAGCAAGTTCTTGGAAGTAGAATGACTCACTTTGTGGACGTGCAGCAGTACAAACCAAAATATCACAATTAATTTCAGATTATTATAATGAACCGAAGATTGAAAAATAATTTGGTCCAAACTAGGAACTGTTTAAAATATGACTCATGCAGTCAGATTAGTGAAAGTGATATTATTAGACATCTCTTAGCTCCCTCAAATTTTCCCTAATTATTGGACAGAGGTCGATAAGACCAAAACGGCTGAGTTGCAAGAGAAATTAAATTGGCTTTATTTTTTTTTTAAAAAGCAGAAGGAGCTTTTATTAGATCCCGAGGGCAATAGTAAAAAGAATGGAACTCTGCTTATGTCTTTAAACGAGAAAAACATCATGCTAAAAACAACGAAAAATTAACGAACTGAATGGAAGTGGCTCTATCATTGATGACCAAAAACCTCTCTCTCAATATTGTTCTTCTTTTTACAAAAACCTTTACACCTCAGAATATTTTGACCATTGTGCTTCAAGCGTTCCTTAACTCTACAGAATACCCATCAACTTTACGTCTCTGATAACAACACACATGACCTTCCTTTATCTTTAGTGGAGGTAACTCAATGTATACCATTGCTGAAGAACAATAAGACCCCCTAGAACAGATGCTCTTTTCTCCGCATTCTATAAATTGTTCTCCCAGCAGATAGCTTTTAAATCATGATTACAACATTTTAGCTTCTACATTAGCCAAGAGAATCAAAACAGCATTGGATCCCATAATAGATTAAACAAGCTCAGGATTCATGCCCAACAAATGTATCTCCAATAACAGGAGGTTAGTTTCAGATCTACTTGATTACTCTACTTGATTATGCCAAGGAATAGTTTTTTATTCTTCTTCGACATTTTTGATGGATTCCACTATGGCTACCTTGAGGCTGCATTATATTTCACCCTTGAGCAAGTTGTCATACTTATTTTGCCAAGCAATGATTAGCAGACTGCAATTACAGTGCTTAATAATGACCCTATTATTTTTAGAGGTCACAAGGTGCAAGGCAGAAACAGTCTGGTGCTGCAGGACTCAAGTTGATTGTGTCTAACCCGAAGGCTCAAAACCAAACACAGAAATTTGTGAATGTGGGGGTGCAGTTGTTATGAGTTCAAAAGTGACAGGCAGTCCTGTGCCGAAAAATAGTCAGACAGCGACAGGGCGCGGCCGTCACGAGCCGAAAAATAATCGTTGACAGTGGGGCTGACTGTTGGTAGCCTTGATGGCCAGCATTAATACACCAGCCGTTCGGGGAAATTAACATATTTCCCCAAAAAGGCGGCCTGCAATTCCCCGCCACGGGGAGATCATGCATTTGACCCGTATAAACACACTTTGCACAAGCCAAAATCACACACAGACCCCCGTGAGTGAATTTCTGCCTTCCACAATGTCAAGTACAATGGGGAGCCGCTTTAATTGGCCAGGAACCAGCTACATTTGAGCGACAAAAGTTTTATCCCAACATGTCGACTTTTTTGCATCCACTCCGGGCGTCGGGATGAGTTTTATTAATTCATGAAAATGTTCGGCTTGAGCTGTTTTTCACAAGTCCAATGAATATATGATTAACTTGACTGATGTTTTGTGGGACAAATGAGAACTAGAGGGCCTTTTAAAAGAAAATAATACCGTATTTTCCGCACTATATGGTGCATCTAAAAGCATTCAATTTTCTCAAAAGCCATCAGTGCACCCTATACTCCGATGCACCTTATATGTGATGTTACAGTCTCTTTATATTCCCCATTGAGTTGTTTCTCTATAAGTGTTAAGATAAGATAAGATAAGATATCCTTTATTTGCCCCACATTTGTTAGTAGGGCTTGGTAGACACATTTTTTTTTTCCTTTTGCAAAAAATAAAGAACAAAAAATCCCAAAGAACTAATAAAAACTATATATGTATGGATAGCACAGATGCCTTTGAACATTTTGAGTGTTTGAAAAAAAAAAGAATTTTGTATAACACAACATACATCATTTCCAAAATTGTAAAACACGCAACTTAGGGGGTTTTTTGTTTTGAAGGACCTAAGGGTTAATTTTTCCTTCCGGGGACACAGGATGGAGAAGAAAACAATTCTGAGGAAGAAAACTAAAGATTGAAGTGACAATTTTTCTTTGTTAAATGAACATCCTTTGAGTCTACTGTTTCATTAATTACATTATTCCACTGAAACAATACCATATTTTTTCAAAGCTGGATTTTCAACAGAAGAAATATTATGTACAAAAGTGTCAAGACTTCAAAAGAGAGCGACAATGATGTGTTTTCGTTTTATTTTCCACCTATACAGAGGAGCCATCATTTAAATTAAGGCTGCACAACATATTGAAAAAAAATAATGTCATTGTGAAAACAACACACGTCGTGCTGAATGCAAACGATGTGCAATTAATTCATATGGAGTTGTATACTTTCCCTTTGACCAATCAGATGCAAGCACAATTTGCATCACCATCCCATAGGAGAGCATTTTCCACTAAAGAACTTCATTAGATCAGAATACATTCAAATATTTTGAGTATCACTTCTGTATGTCGAGGCTGGGATGAGTGTCCTCTTTTTTTAGAGATATATTAAGATATATATATGTTCACTCTAAACTACGCTTCATTCCACGTGACGCAGAGTGGCGCAAATGCCCTCTTCTCTTCTTTGTTTGTTTGTTTGTTTATTGAACATATAACATATACAGTAATAATTTCACAGAAAATAAGGTAGATAAAAAAGTAAAAAGAAATAAATCAGTCTTCATTCAACACAGTTATTATGTTCAAAGGAGTAGGATGAAGTAAAAAAACTAATCTAGTCCTACCCCGTTATGTGTTTATATCTACTAAATCATTTTTATATCAATCAGAAAAGAAAAAGTAAGAAGAAGCCTCCATTAAGGCTCATACTTTACCCTTAACCGTGATATTTTCACAACTTTTGGTTTGTATCGTGATTATATACATCCTCACCCTGGCACTCTTGTGTCAATTTTCTCTTGTATTCATAATGGATATTTTAATACCTTTCTCTATTTATCAACTTAGTTCTGATTTATCATTATATTTAATGTTTAGAATTTATCATTTTAACTCTGATTGATGTAGGTTGTTTGTACTATTGTTTTGAATTTGTTTTTGAAATCAGCAAGCGATTTACTCATTTTTAGGTCCGTTTTGAGATTATTCCACATATTAACACCTTTGCTAGATACACTTCTTTGCTTGATGTTTGTTCTTGTTTTGAGTTTTTTGAATAAGTTGGTACCTCTTAATTCATAGTTGCTTTCTCGAATTTCAAAAAACTTCTGAATGTTTTGGCAGAGCAGGTTATTGTGTGCTTTGTACATTAATTGGGCGATTTTAAAGTCAACCAGGTCATAAAATTTCATCGTATTTAATTTGATAACTAGTGGATTTGTGGGTTCCGTATATTTTGATCTATTAATAATTCGAATTGCTTTTTTTTGTAGTTTGAGAATAGGGAGTGTGTTTGTTTTGCAGGCATTTCCCCATATTTCCACACAGTAGGTCATGTATGGTAATAATAATGAAGTGTATAATGTGTACAAAGATCTCTTATTTAGCACTTCCTTGGTTTTGTAGAGGATCCCTACGGTCTTGGCTATTTTTCTTTTTACGTTATCGATATGTGGTTTCCAACATAGTTTTGAGTCTCTTACTAATCCGAGAAACTTGGTTTCATACGCTCTTTCTATTTCAATTGAGTTTACCATAATTTTAGCTTGGTGTTTGATTGGTCTTGTGCCAAAAACAATTGACTTCGATTTTTTCAGGTTAAGTGACAATTTATTTCTGTCGAACCAGTTTTTTAATTTGTTTAATTCGTTTTCTACGGTTGTCAGGAGCTGTTTCAGATTTATTCCAGAACAGTAGAAAGTTGTATCATCAGCAAATAGGACACATTTAAATAGTTTTGAGACCTTGCAGATATCATTTATATATAAGATGAATAGTTTTGGACCAAGCACTGACCCCTGAGGAACTCCGTGAGTGATTTTCAGTTGATTCGTTTTTTTGTTTTTTTATTGTTGAGTTGCACGTACTGATATCTGTTTTCTAAATAACTTTTTATCCGTTTATAAGCTACACCTCTAATGCCATATCTTTCTAGTTTTTTCAATAATATACTGTGATCTATTGTGTCAAAAGCTTTTTTTAGATCTAGGAAAACCCCAACAGTAAATTCTTTGTTGTCTATATTAGTGGCTATTGCTTCCACAAACTCCATAACTGCCATTGAGGTGGTCCGTTTTTCCCTGAAGCCATATTGATTCTCACTTAACAGCGCATGCTTTTGTATAAAACTATCAAGTCTGCAAGAAAATAGTTTTTCTAATATTTTTGAAAATTGTGGTAGTAGTGATATTGGTCTATAATTTGTAAACAGATGTTTTTCTCAACTTTTATAGATTGGAATAACTTTAGCAATTTTCATTTTTGATGGAAAGATACCAGCTTTGAATGACAGGTTGCATATGTGTGTGAAAGGTCGCACTACATATTCTATAATCTGCTTGATTATTGTCATACCAATATTAAAGCAATGAGTTGACTTTTTATTTTTAAAAGTTTTTATAATATTTGATACTTCTTCTTGTTTTACTGCAGTAAGGAACATCGTGGAGGAGTTTTTTTCTACGTATCTATCTATTTCAAACAGGTTTGTTGGATCAGGAATTTGTTTTGCTAGGTTACTGCCGATGTTGACAAAATACTCATTAAATTCAGTTGCTATTTCTGCAGTTTTTTCCAAAATAGTATTTTTGCCTTTGATAAAATACTCTGGATAATCCATTTTTTAGGACTATTTCTGATTACTGATTAAGTATTTTCCATATTTCTTGTGTGTTACCTTTATTCTGCTCTAATAGTGCATGATAATGATCATTTTTACTGGTTCTTATAATATTTACTAGTTTATTTTTATAGGTCTTATATTTTTTTCTGCTTCTTCAGTTCTGAATTTTAAAAACAATTTATATAAATTGTTTTTCTTTTTACATGCGTTTTATATGCCTTTCGTTATCCATGGCTTACTTGGGTCTTTATACTTTTTGGAGACTTTAGTTAATGGAAAATGTTTATCATATAAGGAGATTATGGTAGACTGAAATACTTCAAACGCTGTATTTGGGTCTTCGTTTGAGTAGACCTCGGTCCAGTTTTGTTTTTCTAGGTCTTGCTTAAAGGCATCGATGGAACGTTGGGTTCTTAGTCTTATTTCTGTTATACGAGTTGTTGATTTAGCTTTTCTATCGAAATAATTATGAAAAACTGCAAAAACAGGCAGGTGGTCACTTATGTCATTAATGAGAAGTCCACTTTCCATTTTATGATCAATCTTATTTATAAATATGTTATCTATTAATGTGGCCGTGTCAACTGTTATTCTGCTAGGTTTCAGGATTACTGGGACAAAGCTGTTGCTGTTCCCCTCCGTGAGTCGTCACCTTACCGTGGTGGAGGGGTTTGTGTGTCCCAATGATCCTAGAAGCTAAGTTGTCTGGGGCTTTATGCTCCTGGCAGGGTCACCCATGGCAAACAGGTTCTAGGTGAGGGGCCAGACAAAGCACGGCTCAAAAGACCCCAATGATAATAAAAATAAATGGATCTAGGTTTACCTTGCCCGGACGCGGGTCACCGGGGCCCCCCTCTGGAGCCAGGCCTGGAGGTGGGGCTCGTTGGCAGGCGCCTGGTGGCCGGGCTTACACCCATGGGGCCCGGCCGGGCACAGCCCGAAGAGGCAACGTTGGTCCCCCTTCCCATGGGCTCACCACCCATGAGAGGGGCCAAAGGGGTCGGGTGCAATGTGAGCTGGGCGGCAGCCAAAGGCGGGGACCCTGGCAGTCCAATCCTCAGCTGCAGAAGATAGCTCTTGGGACATGGAATGTCACCTCTCTGGCAGGGAAGGAGCCCGAGCTGGTGTGTGAGGCAGAGAATTTCCGACTGGATATAGTCGGACTTGCCTCCACACACAGCCTGGGTTCTGGTACCAGTTCTCTCGAGAGGGGTTGGACTCTCTTCCACTCTGGAGTTGCTCACGGTGAGAGGCGCAGAGCAGGTGTGGGCATACTCATTGCCCCCCGGCTCAGTGCCTGTACATTGGGGTTCACACCGGTAGACGAGAGGGTTGCCTCCCTCCGCCTTCGGGTGGGTGGACGGGTCCTGACTGTTGTTTGTGCATATGCACCAAACAGCAGCTCAGCATACCCACCCTTTTTGGAGTCCTTGGAGGGTGTGCTGGAGAGTACTCCTGCTGGGGACTCCATTGTTCTGCTGGGGGACTTCAATGCTCACGTGGGCAATGACAGTGATACCTGGAGGGGCGTGATTGGGAGGAACGGCCCCCCCGATCAGAAACCGAGTGGTGTTTTGTTATTGGACTTCTGTGCTCGTCACGGATTGTCCATAACGAACACCTTGTTCAAACATAAGGGTGTCCATATGTGCACTTGGCACCAGGACACCCTAGACCGCAGTTCGATGATCGACTTTGTAGTTGTATCATCGGATTTGCGGCCGCATGTTCTGGACACTCGGGTGAAGAGAGGGGCGGAGCTGTCAACTGATCACCACCTGGTGGTGAGGAGGCTCCGATGGTGGGGGAAGATGCCGGTCCGTCCTGGCAGACCCAAACGTATAGTGAGGGTTTGTTGGGAGCGTCTGGCGGAATCCCCTGTCAGAAGGAGTTTCAACTCCCACCTCCGACAGAGCTTTTCCCATGTTCCGGGGTAGACGGGGGACATTGAGTCCGAGTGGACCATGTTCCGTGCCTCTATTGTTGAGGCGGCCAATCTGAGTTGTGGCCGTAAGGTGGTTGGTGCCTGTCGTGGCGGCAATCCCCGTACTCGCTGGTGGACACCAGCAATAAGGGATGCCGTCAAGCTGAAGAAGGAGTCCTATCGAGCCTTTATGGCCCGTGGGACCCCAGAGGCAGCTGACGGGTATCGACTGGCCAAGCGCACAGCGGCTCCGGTGGTCGCCGAGGCAAAAACCCGAGCGTGGGAAGAGTTCAGTGAGGCCATGGAAGCCAACTTCCGGACGGCTTCGAGGAAATTCTGGTCCACCATCCGACGTCTCAGGAGGGGGAAGCAGTGCACCACTAACACTGTGTACAGTGGGGATGGGGCGCTGCTGACTTCGACTCGGGACGTTGTGAACCGGTGGGCAGAGTACTTCGAAGACCTCCTCAACTCCACCAACATGCCTTCCTTGGAGGAAGCAGAGCCTGGGGACTCTGAGGTGGGCTCTCCTATCTCTGTGGTTGAAGTCACCGATGTGGTTAAAAAGCTCCCCGGTGGCAAGGCCCCAGGGGTGGATGAGATCCGCCCGGAGTTCCTCAAGGCTCTGGATGTTGTGGGGCTGTCCTGGTTGACACGCCTATGCAACATCGCGTGGTCAACAGGGAGAGTGCCTCTGGATTGGCAGACCGGGGTGGTAGTCCCTCTTTTTAAAAAGGGGGACCGGAGGGTGTGTTCCAACTACAGAGGGATCACACTCCTCAGCCTCCCTGGTAAGGTCTATTCAGGGGTTGTCAGGAGCTGTTTCAGATTTATTCCAGAACAGTAGAAAGTTGTATCATCAGCAAATAGGACACATTTAAATAGTTTTGAGACCTTGCAGATATCATTTATATATAAGATGAATAGTTTTGGACCAAGCACTGACCCCTGAGGAACTCCGTGAGTGATTTTCAGTTGATTCGTTTTTTTATTGTTGAGTTGCACGTACTGATATCTGTTTTCTAAATAACTTTTTATCCATTTATAAGCTACACCTCTAATGCCATATCTTTCTAGTTTTTTCAATAATATACTGTGATCTATTGTGTCAAAAGCTTTTTTTAGATCTAGGAAAACCCCAACAGTAAATTCTTTGTTGTCTATATTAGTGGCTATTGCTTCCACAAACTCCATAACTGCCATTGAGGTGGTCCGTTTTTCCCTGAAGCCATATTGATTCTCACTTAACAGCGCATGCTTTTGTATAAAACTATCAAGTCTGCAAGAAAATAGTTTTTCTAATATTTTTGAAAATTGTGGTAGTAGTGGTATTGGTCTATAATTTGTAAACAGATGTTTTTCTCAACTTTTATAGATTGGAATAACTTTAGCAATTTTCATTTTTGATGGAAAGATACCAGCTTTGAATGACAGGTTCCATATGTGTGTGAAAGGTCGCACTACATATTCTATAATCTGCTTGATTATTGTCATACCAATATTAAAGCAATGAGTTGACTTTTTATTTTTAAAAGTTTTTATAATATTTGATACTTCTTCTTGTTTTACTGCAGTAAGGAACATCGTGGAGGAGTTTTTTTCTACGTATCTATCTATTTCAAACAGGTTTGTTGGATCAGGAATTTGTTTTGCTAGGTTACTGCCGATGTTGACAAAATACTCATTAAATTCAGTTGCTATTTCTGCAGTTTTTTCCAAAATAGTATTTTTGCCTTTGATAAAATACTCTGGATAATCCATTTTTTAGGACTATTTCTGATTACTGATTAAGTATTTTCCATATTTCTTGTGTGTTACCTTTATTCTGCTCTAATAGTGCATGATAATGATCATTTTTACTGGTTCTTATAATATTTACTAGTTTATTTTTATAGGTCTTATATTTTTTTCTGCTTCTTCAGTTCTGAATTTTAAAAACAATTTATATAAATTGTTTTTCTTTTTACATGCGTTTTATATGCCTTTCGTTATCCATGGCTTACTTGGGTCTTTATACTTTTTGGAGACTTTAGTTAATGGAAAATGTTTATCATATAAGGAGATTATGGTAGACTGAAATACTTCAAACGCTGTATTTGGGTCTTCGTTTGAGTAGACCTCGGTCCAGTTTTGTTTTTCTAGGTCTTGCTTAAAGGCATCGATGGAACGTTGGGTTCTTAGTCTTATTTCTGTTATACGAGTTGTTGATTTAGCTTTTCTATCGAAATAATTATGAAAAACTGCAAAAACAGGCAGGTGGTCACTTATGTCATTAATGAGAAGTCCACTTTCCATTTTATGATCAATCTTATTTATAAATATGTTATCTATTAATGTGGCCGTGTCAACTGTTATTCTGCTAGGTTTCAGGATTACTGGGACAAAGCTGTTGCTGTTCCCCTCCGTGAGTCGTCACCTTACCGTGGTGGAGGGGTTTGTGTGTCCCAATGATCCTAGAAGCTAAGTTGTCTGGGGCTTTATGCTCCTGGCAGGGTCACCCATGGCAAACAGGTTCTAGGTGAGGGGCCAGACAAAGCACGGCTCAAAAGACCCCAATGATGATAAAAATAAATGGATCTAGGTTTACCTTGCCCGGACGCGGGTCACCGGGGCCCCCCTCTGGAGCCAGGCCTGGAGGTGGGGCTCGTTGGCAGGCGCCTGGTGGCCGGGCTTACACCCATGGGGCCCGGCCGGGCACAGCCCGAAGAGGCAACGTTGGTCCCCCTTCCCATGGGCTCACCACCCATGAGAGGGGCCAAAGGGGTCGGGTGCAATGTGAGCTGGGCGGCAGCCAAAGGCGGGGACCCTGGCAGTCCAATCCTCAGCTGCAGAAGATAGCTCTTGGGACATGGAATGTCACCTCTCTGGCAGGGAAGGAGCCCGAGCTGGTGTGTGAGGCAGAGAATTTCCGACTGGATATAGTCGGACTTGCCTCCACACACAGCCTGGGTTCTGGTACCAGTTCTCTCGAGAGGGGTTGGACTCTCTTCCACTCTGGAGTTGCTCACGGTGAGAGGCGCAGAGCAGGTGTGGGCATACTCATTGCCCCCCGGCTCAGTGCCTGTACATTGGGGTTCACACCGGTAGACGAGAGGGTTGCCTCCCTCCGCCTTCGGGTGGGTGGACGGGTCCTGACTGTTGTTTGTGCATATGCACCAAACAGCAGCTCAGCATACCCACCCTTTTTGGAGTCCTTGGAGGGTGTGCTGGAGAGTACTCCTGCTGGGGACTCCATTGTTCTGCTGGGGGACTTCAATGCTCACGTGGGCAATGACAGTGATACCTGGAGGGGCGTGATTGGGAGGAACGGCCCCCCCGATCAGAAACCGAGTGGTGTTTTGTTATTGGACTTCTGTGCTCGTCACGGATTGTCCATAACGAACACCTTGTTCAAACATAAGGGTGTCCATATGTGCACTTGGCACCAGGACACCCTAGACCGCAGTTCGATGATCGACTTTGTAGTTGTATCATCGGATTTGCGGCCGCATGTTCTGGACACTCGGGTGAAGAGAGGGGCGGAGCTGTCAACTGATCACCACCTGGTGGTGAGGAGGCTCCGATGGTGGGGGAAGATGCCGGTCCGTCCTGGCAGACCCAAACGTATAGTGAGGGTTTGTTGGGAGCGTCTGGCGGAATCCCCTGTCAGAAGGAGTTTCAACTCCCACCTCCGACAGAGCTTTTCCCATGTTCCGGGGTAGACGGGGGACATTGAGTCCGAGTGGACCATGTTCCGTGCCTCTATTGTTGAGGCGGCCAATCTGAGTTGTGGCCGTAAGGTGGTTGGTGCCTGTCGTGGCGGCAATCCCCGTACTCGCTGGTGGACACCAGCAATAAGGGATGCCGTCAAGCTGAAGAAGGAGTCCTATCGAGCCTTTATGGCCCGTGGGACCCCAGAGGCAGCTGACGGGTATCGACTGGCCAAGCGCACAGCGGCTCCGGTGGTCGCCGAGGCAAAAACCCGAGCGTGGGAAGAGTTCAGTGAGGCCATGGAAGCCAACTTCCGGACGGCTTCGAGGAAATTCTGGTCCACCATCCGACGTCTCAGGAGGGGGAAGCAGTGCACCACTAACACTGTGTACAGTGGGGATGGGGCGCTGCTGACTTCGACTCGGGACGTTGTGAACCGGTGGGCAGAGTACTTCGAAGACCTCCTCAACTCCACCAACATGCCTTCCTTGGAGGAAGCAGAGCCTGGGGACTCTGAGGTGGGCTCTCCTATCTCTGTGGTTGAAGTCACCGATGTGGTTAAAAAGCTCCCCGGTGGCAAGGCCCCAGGGGTGGATGAGATCCGCCCGGAGTTCCTCAAGGCTCTGGATGTTGTGGGGCTGTCCTGGTTGACACGCCTATGCAACATCGCGTGGTCAACAGGGAGAGTGCCTCTGGATTGGCAGACCGGGGTGGTAGTCCCTCTTTTTAAAAAGGGGGACCGGAGGGTGTGTTCCAACTACAGAGGGATCACACTCCTCAGCCTCCCTGGTAAGGTCTATTCAGGGGTGCTGGAGAGGAGGGTCCGTCAGGAAGTCGAGCCTCAGATCGAGGAGGAGCAGTGTGGTTTTCGTCCCGGCCGTGGAACAGTGGACCAGCTCTACACCCTTAGCAGGGTCCTTGAGGGTATGTGTGAATTCGCCCAACCAGTCTACATGTGTTTTGTGGACTTGGAGAAGGCATTTGACCGTGTCCCTCGGGGAGTTCTGTGGGGGTTGCTTTGTGGGTATGGGGTACCGAACCCCCTGATACGGGCTGTTCGGTCACTATACCACCGATGTCAGAGTTTGGTTCGCATTGCCGGCAGTAAGTCGGAATCGTTTCCAGTGGGGGTAGGACTCCGCCAAGGCTGCCCTTTGTCGCCGATTCTGTTCATAACCTTTATGGACAGAATTTCTAGGCGCAGCCGAAGCGTTGAGGGGGTCCGTTTTGGGGGCCTCAGTATTACATCCCTGCTTTTTGCAGATGATGTGGTGCTGTTGGCTCCTTCAAACGGGGCTCTCCAACTCTCACTGGAGCGTTTCGCAGCCGAGTGTGAAGCGGTTGGGATGAAAATCAGCACCTCCAAATCTGAAACCATGGTCCTCAGTCGGAAAAGGGTGGAGTGCCCCCTCCGGGTCGGGGAGGAGATCTTACCCCAAGTGGAGGAGTTCAAGTATCTTGGGGTCTTGTTCACGAGTGGGGGTAGGAGGGAGCGGGAGATCGACAGGCGGATCCGTGCAGCGTCTGCTGTGATGCGGACGTTGTATCGGTCTGTCGTGGTGAAGAAGGAGCTGAGCCAAAGGGCGAAGCTCTCAATTTACCGGTCGATCTACGTCCCAACCCTCACCTATGGTCACGAGCTATGGGTCGTGACCGAAAGAACGAGATCCCGGATACAAGCGGCTGAAATGAGTTTTCTCCGCAGGGTGTCCGGGCTCTCCCTTAGAGATAAGGTGAGAAGCTCAGTCATCCGGGAGGGGCTCAGAGTCGAGCCGCTTCTCCTCCACATCGATAGGAGCCAGATGAGGTGGCTTGGGCATCTGATTTGGATGCCTCCTGAGCGTCTCCCCGGTGAGGTGTTCCGGTCATGTCCCACCGGGAGGAGACCCCGAGGAAGACCCAGGTCACGCTGGAGAGACTATGTCACCCAGCTTGCCTGGGAACGACTCGGGATCCCCCGGGGAGAGCTGGAAGAAGTAGCTAGGGAGAGGGAAGTCTGGGCTTCCCTGCTAAAGCTGTTGCCCCCGCGACCCGGCCCCGGATAAGCGGTAGATGATGGATGGATGGATGGATGGATGGATGGATGGATGGATGTTGCTGTACATAGTATTTATGAAGTCAGTTGTTTTTTTGTGTCTATTTGGGTTTAATAAGTCAATGTTAAAGTCACCACATATTATTCGTGTTTTCTTATCGTTGTAGTAACTGAGCATATCTGTTAGTTTTTTATTGAATGTGTCAATACATGTTCCTGGTGTCCTATAGATGCAACTTATGATGATTTTGATGCCTTTTTATTGTGTATTTCAATGGTTAGACATTCCATTAGGTTTTCTATTGTGTTTGTCAATCTCTCGATTTTACTGCATTTAAGTGCTTTGTCTACATATATTGCAACCCCCCCTCCTTTTTTGTTTTCTCTATTAGTTGCAAACATTTCATAACCTTCTATTTCCATTTCAGTTGTTTTATCTTCATCAAGCCAAGTTTCTGATATGGCAATTATTTTAAATTTAGTCAGGTATTCTTTAATTTTTGTGAAGTTTTTATAGAGACTTCTACTGTTTAAGTGTATTACCGAAAGTGCATTTTCCAATTTTATATAAGTGTTGAATTGTTCATCCAGGTAATAGTCAGAGTTTGTTACCCTTTGTTTGTTGTTGAAGAAGTTATTGTCTGGGTCCAAATTGTTCTCGGGATCGAATGGCTTATAGTCAATATCTTCAAAGGGTTGGAAGTTCATGTTTTTGGGATGTGAATTTCCCGCTCCCACACGGTCGTCGATGGCTCCCTCACGGCCGTCGTTGGTTCCCTCGCTGTCGTCGCTCGCTCTCTCGCCGTCATCACTGGGTCCCTCTTGGTCACTGGCTCCCTTGCGGTCGTCGCCGACTCCCTCACGCTCGCCGGCTGGCTGCCTCCCGGCTCTCTCACGCGCGCTGGCTGGTTGTCTCCCGGCTGCCTCAGGCTCGCCGTCTCCCGGCTCCCTCGCGGTCACTGGCTCCCAAGCAGTCGTCGCTGGTTTCCTCTCGGTCGTCTCTGGCTCCCTTGCGGTCGTTGTTGGCTCCCTCACGGTGGTCGCAGGCTGGTTGTCTCCAGGCTTCCTCACGGTCGCTGGCTTCCCTGCAGTCGTCGCTGGCTTCCTCGCGGTCATCAGTGGCTCCCTCACGGTCGGTCGTCGCTGGCTGCCTCGCGGTCGGTCGGTCTTGAAAAAGTTATTGTCCGGGTCCAAGTTGTACTCAGGGTCAAACGTCTTGTGGTCAGTAGGGTTGGAAGTCATCAAAGTGTTGGAAGGGTCATCAAAGGATTCAAAGTCCATGTTTTTTGGTATGTGAATTTCCTGCTTCAGTAGGGTCAGAGTTTTTATTGTCGGGTGGTGAAAAATTCTCAGTATGCTGCTTGATGGTGTTGAACTCGAGCCTGTTGTGTTGGAGTACTGGTGCGGGGGTGGACAATAAGTTTGTTATGTCTTAAGTAGGCAGTTTCCCCTCTGTCACGTGCAGCTTTTAATTTTGGGAGGAGCTCTTTTCTTTTTTGTCGTACGGCATCTGTAAAGTCTTCGTTAATGTAGATGTTGGAGCCTTTTAAGTATTTTGCTTTTTGTAGGATCCTTGATCTGTCCTTGTATCTTAGAAATTTCACCACAACTGGCCTTGGTCGAGGTCTTCCAGGGTCTTGTCTTCCTGTGCGGTGAGCTCTCTCCACCTCAATTTGCCCCTGTAACAGCAGTTTCTCCTTAAGGATTTTTTTAACTTTTTCCTCTGTTTCAGTCCACGTTTCTCCCGGTTTTTCCTCAATTTTGAGCATGACGTCTCTGATCCACTGGTTAAAGGACACTTTGATTCTCTCCTCTTTCATCTCAAACTGCTTTAAACAACAAAGCGTGTGATGGAAAAGTGCTTAGGACTGCACGACTGTCCGTGTTTTATGTTATGTGTTGTGTTTATTATTTTACTTTATGTTAACTGTTTTGTAAAGCGCTTTGTTACAGCTGCCGCTGTTGTGAAAGCGCTATATAAATCAGCATGTATTGTATTGTATTGTAATTCCATCAATTACTAAGTTGTTTCTTCTTGACTGTCCTTCCAAGTGCTTGTCCGTTAATACAAGCATGCCGTAACATACTTTGTAGAATTCCGTTTGCATGTCTTTGGAATGGCCAGTTTGACAGATTAGATTTTTTTTAATGTCGTCTACCTCTTTTTGGGTAAAGTTGATGCTGGTTTTTATTTCTTTGACTTCCCTGGTAAAAGTGTCAAGTCGTGAGTTTGTTGAGTCTATTATCATCTTGACAAATCCTTTGAAATTTTCCTGTTGTTGTTGCAAGAGCGCCGTAAAAAGTTCTTTTTGTTGCTGGAGTAATTCATTTACTTGAGTGAGGGTCAGAGAATCCTCTTCCTGCTTTGTGTCTTGCTTCTGTTTGGGTGGCATTTTGTCGGGTCTCGTTGCTAGCCGGTTGTATGATAGTTTGTGACGTGTCCAGTAGGCTTGCTGCTGGGTGTTTCTAACGTGGCAAGTGGGTTTACCGGCTCCCTCATGCTCGCTGGCGTTTGGTTGGTTGGTCTCTGGTCGTGGGTTCCAGCTGCGTAGCGACTTTTCGCAGTTAGCTTCCGTGCTAACGTCTGCGGTTAGCTTCCGTGCTAACGAGCTAGCGTTTCGTCCAGCCTCCTCTTCACGTCACCAATTTCTACACACGCGCTGCCACCATGTTTCGCTCTGTTCTTTACTTTCAAATGTGGGAAAGCTTCACACGAGAGAAATGTTGACTTTACTGTTGCTGCTCCTTCTTTTCGCTCGGCAATGCGTAGCAACTCACGTGACGTGACGTCATTCAAGGAAGAGATACTGTCTCTCAGTAAGTGGCCTTTGCGATAAGAAATCCGAATTTTGAAATAACGATGATCTTGTCTCAATTTGCTCAAAATTGTATTCATTGCGAAATCTCTGCCCGTTTAACTGAACACAAAGCTGATAGACGGGCAAGAAGCAATGACTGATTCTGCTGTATGCATGGCAACCGAGACATCAAATTTACCGGTAATTATTCAGCCTTTCACTATACGTCACAGGCATAAATAGCTGAAAAAAGACATATTTACAATTCATAAATAATTACATGAGAATGTGTAACAGCAGGCAGTATTCATTGAATTACAGTAGTGAGGGGCAGAATATGATGTCATTTCATTCATTAATGGCTGATAGATGTTCAGCTGGTGACGATTAGGAGGGGTAAACAGCAGACTCTGTCGGCACAGGAGAAAATAGAGACTGCAGCTCAGGACCAGATGCATCTGATTCATTGAGAGAAACAGGATTCCCTGACCTAAATGCTCAATGCAAGTCTGGAGCAAGGCCCTGGGCAAATCTGCACAGGGGCAAAACTGTGGCACATAATTATTTTTTTTAAGCCACAGCAAACTTGATGCACCACCAATCGAAGCGGCTAGTTTCATTCCCTTTAAATACCATGTGGGGAAAGGTGCGCTGATTTCTTTCACAAGGTGGAAGAAGAAACTCGATTGGATGATTTGAAGTTAGCTTGAGAGAACAAAGAAATGTGAAGTGACCACCCTCCACCCCAATTTTTCATCTGTATATGACCCACCTTAGCTCTGGCATGGTCTGTGGGATGATTTCAAAAATATCTAATCAAGATCATGATGATTCATGTTCGAGTTCAAGTCAACTTTATTGTCAAATGTGCTCTATGTGCAACATAAAACACAGATGAAATTTCGTTCCTCTCAACCACAGGAGAGAGGAGCTGCTGCGGGTGCCTGGGCCGCCATCAAAAGAACAGTTAACATAAAATGACAAAATAATACAACACAACACATAAGACACAGACAGCCGTGCAATCTTAACCACTTTTCCTGCATACACTTTGTTGTTTGAAACAGTAATAGATGAAAGAGGACTCAGTGTCCTTTTCACCAGTGGATTGAAGACGTCATGCTGAAAATGTGCACACGTCTGCTACAAGCTAGGTTTGAAAGCAAACAAGAAGCTGTAGCGTCCATTGACGAAAAAAGAGATTGGCTCACATCTCCTTCCCATGTAAATCCGCTTCAATTCCAAGCTGCGACTCCCAGTTACACATACGCATCAGGGCTCTGTGCTGACGCTCCTTTCTTCTCATCATGGGATCCACAAGCCATCCATCCATCCAACCGCAGACTGTCCAACAGCACCAACATTTTCGCTGAACAAAGCGGGGCTGAGAAAAATGCTGCCCATGACATTCGTACTATGATTCGGATTGTGAATGAAGTACGATGATATCCAGCACGCATAGCTGCAGTAGCTTGGAATCTGTTCGCTTGTGCCTAATTCACCAAATTTGTGTGACACTAGCAAAACTGAGACACGGTCCCAGTGAGCGCCAAGGTAAGTCTAACGTCAGTCAACAAATCGTCTCCTGCACCAGGCACACGTCAAAGGAAACACCCTGTGGACAGCGGAAAGGCCTGCATGGTGCAGAGAGCTGAACCAAATTACTAGACAAGCGCACTGAGGCTTGCATCAACGAAAATCAGGAAACACCTGTTTTTACGCTCGAGCGAAGCTGCACTATCTATGAATATAGAGCCAAGTGTCGTTCCCATCACATGCAGATCTTTCCTCATATCTGGAAGAATTTGTGTGATCTTATGTGCGATTGAACTGCAAAATGAGGAAAACTCTTTGCCTGGGGTTCGCTCGATGAGTCCAACAGGTTGTCTGACAAGCAAATGAAGCAAGAACTGAGAAGTCTTTTTGCATGGAGCAGAAGCAGATGGGTGGTGGGAAATCTGCTTCATATGCATTCATGTTTATACAGGTGCTAAGAGAGCAACAGAGCAGCCTTTTATCAGTTTTCCCCCTTGCTGGGGTGCTCAATGCATGCATAGCCACTGCAGTCTGATCAAAAAGTCATTATATAGTCCTATTCATGAGTAGGAAGACAAGCCACAGCTGAGGCTGTCAGGCTCAGGCAAAGATTGTGTGTTAAAATTGTGTTTAAGGAGGACTGGTTTTCTCTTTACACGTTGTTTGTGGTAATGAAAGACGAAACTAAGAAAAATTGTGTCAGTGGAGTCAAGAAGAATCCAGTTCCCTGCAAAATGCCAAGAGTCATAATTCTTCTTCATCATTTTCACAACCTATGTCTCAGCAAAATATAAATCAGACAAAATATCCATCCATTTTCTGATGTGTTTATCCTCACAAGGGTCACGGGGCGAGCTGGAGCCTATCCCAGTTGTCTTCGGGCAGTGGGTGGGGGACACCCTGAACCAGTTGCCAGCCAATCACAGGGCACACAGACGAAAAACCATTCGCACACACATGCACACCTAGGGACCATTTAGAGTCTAGGGACCAAACAGCCTGCAATGCATGTATTTGAAATGTGGGAGGAAACCGGAGTACCCACAGAAAACCCACGCAGACACGGGGAGAACAAGCAAACTCCACACAGGAAGGCCGGAGCCGGAATCGAACCCTGCACCTTTGCACTGTGAGGTCAACGTGCTAACCATTGGACCATTGTGCCGCCCTCAGACAAAATATTCATTCATTCATTCATCTTCCGAGCCGCTTGATCCTCACTAGGGTCGCGGGGGGTGCTGGAGCCTATCCCAGCTGTCTTCGGGCAGTAGGCGGGGGACACCCTGAATCGGTTGCCAGCCAATCACAGAGCACACAGAAACGAACAACCATTCGCACTCACACTCACACCTAGGGACAATTTAGAGTGTTCAATCAGCCTGCCACGCATGCTTTTGGAATGTGGGAGGAAACCGGAGCACCCGGAGCATCCCACGCAGGCCCGGGAAGAACATGCAAACTCCACACAGGGAGGCCGGAGCTGGAATCGAACCCGGTACCTCTGCACTGCGAAGCCGACGTGCTAACCACTGGACTACCGGGCCGCCCTCAGACAAAATATTTTTTCCCAAATCCTGACCAGCCACTTGTGGAATTGAGTGCTGCTGCAACAGGAACACGGCTCAAACATTGCCACCCACGTAAGTCATTGGAATTGCAACTGGAAGCTGATTGATTCAATAAAATGTCACAAGCACTAAAATACTACACAGAAACAGACTGACCCTTGAGGACTTTTTTTCTGGATGCAGTGTTCAAATATCTGACATTACATTTCCTTCTGGCTTTTTGCAAAACACGCAAGCTTGATATATTCTTCCATCAACATAACTTTTTAAACACCTTCATCTATGATATGTGATCAGGCGACTGTACCGCAAAACGAATCTTTTTTTCTCACTGCAGTCAAGCTAGCTAGCCTATTAAAAGCCCAAGTGGGTAATATGAGCCATGTGGCGCTGTCATTTCAGTCTCTGTTATTTCAACAAGCAGCTGTTGAGTGTTCCTTCTCGGCTTGAGTTTTCAAATCCCTTCCTCCCTCACCTGACACACAGCCTTACATGCTCTCAGGTCAGGTTTATTTTGTCACAACTTGCAAATAAATGTACTGTGTTGCACAGGAAGAGCCCATTGAAGTGATTTGCGTTGCTCGCAAACCTGCTTCAACCCTGTTGAGTCACTGGGAATCAGGGATCAAACGAAATCAAACGTATTTGAGGAGGTGTGGGGGGGATAATACAAGCTTCATCAAAAAACACTTTGCTCAGTGGTATTAAGTAAACCATGCTTCAAAATGGAGTAGGAACAAATGACCTATGTTGCAACATTCATTTTTTATGTTTATGGTCATTTATCATCATTATCATTCATGATACAGCATTGGTAAAGCCACAACCGATATCGCTAATGTCTGAAATTCAAGTTTATGTGCAGTCTGATCACTTGGTGCTAAGTTTCACTTTTGAAAATGTCACTGTCAATGTCAGGTACTGTTTTTCAGACCTTGGCCTTCAGTGGGGATTTAAGTGACCTAATACTCCTTTTAATACCACAACTATTGTCGCAATTTTACAAAATTATCTTAAAAAAGCACAATATAACCATGCATACAGAGAGAGGGGGGAGAGAGAGACAGAGAGAGAGAAAGAAAGTAAGAAAGAAAGAAAGAGAGAGAGATTTTGGTTGTTTGGGATGAATGCTATTATTGCTAAATCAAGAAACATTGTGAACCCTTTATTTTCCTCCAACCCTCTGCAATACAATACAAATTGGATCAGTTCACAATTTCGATTTATAGAACGTAATCTGTAGCACTCATCTATCCATTCTCTTTGCCCGCCAGAGCTCCTTAACAAACCGTAGTGTTAAAGCTGGCGAGTTAGCACCTTCATATTGTGCATGCTTCTCTTGAAGTGCCAAATACATCCATTTGCAGGTTGAAAATAAGCAAGCCACAATGGTTGGCAAACCTTTCTTCTATCAACATGGACATTTTTTTCTCCAATAATCCACCCTGAAAATGAACTTTGAACGTATAGCATTCAACCTCCTGTGGCACCCATTGTGCAAATGAAGACTACTTATGTCTGATCAACCTACCAGAGAACGGAAAATTGCCATAGTCACTGTAGGCCCTTGTTTCTAGTTTGGCGAACCTGAAGACTGATTGGTTTATTAAAAAAAAAAAAATGTCACTGCTTATAGTCCATATGTGTCATGTTATGTCATATATATATATATATATATATATATATATATATATATATATATATATATATATATATATATATATATATGGCTGGATAGCTCAGTTGGTAAGGCATCGGTTTGGCATACGGGAGACGGTGGTTCGAATCCCGCTTAGGGCAATTATGAGCACATAACACCATCCAGTGTGGGTCCTTGGGCAAGATCCTTCACGCTAATGCCTACCTCATACAATGATGAGAGACAATAAAACGAATGACATGCCGGCTCAGACGTCGCCCGGCCAAACAAGGTCTGCGTCAGGTGCTGGGGAACCAGAGCACCTTGATGAAAAATGGGCTACTGGAACAAAGCGGAGATGGGCGAGAGGCGATAACATGGCTCTGTTGGAATGCTACTACTCAAGCAACCCGAGTCAGAGGGGTTACATGCAGAGAATGTGGGCTGAATGGTTACTTCGAAACCCACAGTCACGGTTGACCACGAAACAACTAGTAGCTCAGTGTTCCAACATCTACAAACGGCAACTGCTGTCTCAACTTGAGATTGATGAGGTACAACGCAGGTTCCATGGCGAAGGGCCCCAGGCTGCCAGATCAGAGGAGGAGGTCATACAAGAGATTGGGAGGCAAGCCCCAATGAATGCAGATGATGAGATTGGGTGGCCAGCCCCAATGAATGAAATGCTGAGCGAGGCAGCAACTGACCTGAAAGCTAAGATCATGGCGAGAATGAAAGCTGGGCAACCTAGAAACCGATTACAACGGCTATGTGAAGTACCATCTGAAAGTCTCATAGAAAGTGTGAATGCAGCACTGAGGGCGATCCCTACCGTAACAATCACAGAAACCAATGAGCTGATATACGCTTCAGCATCAGTGATCCTGGAGACTCTGGGCTATAAGAGCAACCATGGAAGCCATGAGATACGTTACCCACCATGGAAAAGGCGGTTGGAGGCTAAGATCAAGGCGGCCCGGAAAGATGTGAGTCAATTAACGGAGGCCCAGAGAGGTGTGATGAAAAGGCCGATACCCGAGAGGTACATCCAGATGACCATACCTGAAGCACTCGAAACTGCCAAACAAAGGCTCCAAGCCTTGTCCAGTCGCCTAAAGCGGTACACGAAAGAGAATGAGGCCAGACGCATAAACAGGCTGTTCGCAACACAACCTGCGAAAGTGTACGCTCAGTGGCAGGGTCCTAACAACAGAGCCGACCCACCAAGACTGGAAACTGAAAGGTACTGGAAAGGCATATGGGAGAAGGAGGTTGCACATAACAGCAGTGCACAATGGCTGGTGACCCTGAGAGAGGAGCACAGCAACCTCCCTGAACAGAACCCAGTTACCATAACAGTGGCAGACATACAGGAAAGAGTCTCAGATATGAAGAACTGGACAGCACCAGGCCCGGACATGGTCCACACCTACTGGCTAAAGAAACTCACAGCACTCCATGAGCGCCTAGCAGTACAAATGAACCAGCTGCTGAGGCATGGGACTCACCCAGAATGGCTAACCGAAGGGCGAACGATCCTGATCATGAAGGATCCCTCGAAGGGTGCAGTTCCATCCAACTATCGGCCAATAACCTGTCTCTCCACAACATGGAAGCTCATGTCAGGCATCATTGCGGCTAAGATAAGTGGACACATGGATCAATACATGAGCGAAGCACAGAAGGGCATTGGTAGAGATAGTAGAGGAGCCAAACATCAACTCCTGGTTGACAGAACAGTCGCACAAGACTGCAGGTCCCGACGTACCAACCTGTGCACAGCTTGGATTGATTACAAGAAAGCCTATGACTCGATGCCACATACATGGATCACTGAATGCTTGGAGTTGTATAAGGTGAACAGGACCCTAAGAGCCTTCGTTGCGAACTCGATGAGGATGTGGAAAACCACACTTGAAGCCAATGGCAAGCCACTTACCCAAGTGTCCATCAAATGTGGCATATACCAAGGTGATGCACTCTCCCCACTGCTGTTCTGCATAGGACTGAACCCCCTAAGCCAAGTAATCACCAAGACAGGCTATGGATACCGCCTCAGAAATGGAGCTACAATCAGTCACCTCCTCTACATGGATGACATAAAGCCGTATGCTAAGAGCGAAAGGGACATAGATTCCCTGATCCACACAACCAGGATCTACAGCAGCGACATCGGGATGTCATTCGGGCTTGAGAAATGTAGCCGGATGGTGACTCAGAGAGGAAAGGTAGTCCACACTGAAGGGGTCTCACTCCCAGAAGGAACAATAGCAGACATTGAGGACAGCTACAAGTACCTTGGTATACCACAAGCCAATGGCAACCTCGAACTGGCAACAAGGAAAGCGGCTACGGCCAAATACCTCCAGCGAGTGAGGCAAGTCCTAAGAAGCCAGCTCAATGGCAAGAATAAGACCCGGGCAATAAACAGCTATGCCCTGCCAGTGATCAGATACCCTGCAGGAATAATAAGGTGGCCAAAGGAAGAGATTCAGACCACGGACGTTAAGACCCGAAAGCTCCTAACCATGCATGGAGGGTTCCATCCCAAATCCAGCACCCTGAGACTGTACGCAAGCCGAAAGGAAGGAGGCCGGGGACTAGTGAGTGTGAGAGCCACTGTCCAGGATGAAACATCCAAGCTCCATGAATACATCAAGGAGAAGGCTCCAACGGATGACGTACTCAGAGAATGTCTCAGACAATGGGGAACAGAAGATGAGGCGCTGGAAGAGGGACCATCATGGGAGGACAAGCCCCTACACGGGATGTACCACCGGACCATAACTGAAGTGGCTGATCTCAAGAAGTCCTATCAGTGGCTAGAGATGGCTGGCCTGAAGGACAGCACAGAGGCACTCATCCTGGCTGCTCAGGAACAGGCCTTGAGCACCAGAGCCATCGAGGCCCAGATATACCACACCAGACAAGACCCAAGGTGTAGGTTGTGCAAAGAGGCACCTGAGACGATCCAACACATAACTGCAGGGTGTAAGATGCTGGCAGGGAAAGCCTACATGGAACGCCATAACCAGGTGGCTGGCATAGTCTACCGAAACATCTGTGCGGAGTATGGACTGGAAACCCCAAGGTCAAAATGGGAAACACCTCCAAAGGTGGTGGAGAATGACAGAGCGAAGATCCTGTGGGACTTCCAGATCCAGACTGACAAGATGGTAATGGCGAACCAACCAGATATCGTGATCATAGATAAAGGGCAGAGGAAAGCCGTTGTAGTGGATGTAGCGGTCCCAAGTGATGGAAACATCAGGAAGATGGAACATGAGAAACTCGAGAAATACCAAGGGCTCAGAGAGGAGCTGGAGAGAGCCTGGAAGGTAAAGGTGACAGTCGTGCCTGTGGTGGTCGGAGCACTCGGGGCAGTGACCCCCAAACTAGATGAGTGGTTGCAACAGATCCCGGGAACAACATCGGACATCTCAGTCCAGAAATGTGCAGTGCTGGGAACAGCAAGGATACTGCGCAGAACCCTCAAGCTTCCTGGCCTCTGGTAGAGGACCCGAGCTGAATGAGGGACGGACACCACCCGAGGGGTGAGATGAGGATTTTTTTTTTTAATTTTTATATCATATGTCATGATATAAGATCCAAGATGGCGCCCGAGTAGGCAGCCTTCGGCAAGTGCTCTTCAAGAGCCTTGCTTTTTTGTTCTTTTTTGCTGTTTTTGTCTTTTGTTTTGTCACATGTTGTTTGTTGTTTCATTGTGTGGACCTGATATGGACTGTTTTCAGTGCTTTTTGGCCACGACATTCGTCAAAGGAGCAGTATCTGTGCTTGGTGGTTGCGCCTTCTCGGCAGCACGCCTGTACCAGCACAGATGAGGAATGTCGGCGCCATTGACTGTCGGTGCTGGGCAGACCTGGGGCGCTTGTGTTTTTTGCGCCAGTAATGGGCAGCATTTTTCACAACCCCGATTTGTTCAGTGGCTATGTCAGCGCTGTTGGACAGTTGGCGTTGGTGCGGCTGGATGGATGGACGCTGAAGTTGAGGATGAGGAGAGAGAAGCGGTGGCGCAGAGCGCCGATGCGTATTTGGAACCGAGAGTCGCCGCTTGGAATTGAAATGGATTTCCATGGGACAGGAAAAGTGAACCAATCTCTTTTTTCGTCAATGGATGCTACAGCTTTTTGTTGACTTTGAAACTTAGCTTGTAGCCGACGTGTGCCCATTTTGAGCATGACGTCTCTGATCCACTGGTTAAAGGACACTTTGATTCTCTCCTCTTTCATCTCAAACTGCTTCAAACAACAAAGCGTGTGACGGAAAAGTGGTTAGGACTGCACGACTGTCCGTGTTTTATGTTATGTGTTGTGTTTATTATTTTACTTTATGTTAACTGTTTTGTAAAGCGCTTTGTTACAGCTGCCGCTGTTGTGAAAGCGCTATACAAATCAGCATGTATTGTGTATTGTATTGTGTATGTTTCAGCATTCCTTGTTCTAAAGGCCCTTGGCAGATTAAATCGACATGGCAACACATCGGTGGGAACGCCATGGGATCCCCCCGCTCGCAAGAGCTGGACAAAGTCAATGGGGAGAGGAAAGTCGGCTAAAATTGCTGCCCGTGCCACCTGAGTCCAGATAAGCGGTAGAAAATGGATGGATGGATGGTACACATAGGTGCTGAAATGTGATTGGACAAAAATAAAATATAACAAACACACTACAATAAGATAGGCGACCAAGACACACTTGTGAAAACAAATGCAGCAAATAAATGAATAAAAATAATAAATAACAATCATAAATATTACATAAATTGTCAATGTAGGTCAGCATTTCTGATCAAGTTTTGGCCAGCAGAGAAGGCCTTGCGGGCCCTGACTGTACACCACTGCCTGGTCTACACTGTGCAGCTAAATAACCAATTAAAATATGCCGTATTGCATAAAAACAATTGGCTGCTCCATTTCTCACTACTCTGTCAGGAGCTATTAGATCATGGTTGCAATGTTTTGAGCAAATGCTTGATAATAAAGATTAAGAAAGTCAATTTCGTATAGAAAGCATGCAATACTTTATGATGATTTCGATGTAAAATATAATGTGAAGGGCGGCCGGTGACTCAGTGGTTAACGCGTCAATCTCACGGTGCAGAGGTTGTGGGTTCGATCCCAGCTCTGGCTTTCCTGTGTGGAGTTTGCATATTCTCCCCGTGCCTGCATGGGTTTTCTCCAGGTTTCCTCCCACATTCCAAAACCAAGCGTGGCAGATTAATGGAACACTCTCGATTGTCCCTACGCGTGAGTGTGCGTGCGGATGGTTGTTCGTCAACCCTATGATTGGCTGGCAACCAGTTCTGGGTTTACCCAGCCAACTGCCTGAAGACTGCTGGGATATGCTCCAGCACCCCCCGTGACCCTACTGAGGATAAAGCTGTTTGGAAAATGAAAAAAAAAATCTACGTTTTTTTTATACCTTGGATTACAACGGAAAATGGGTTTGTCATGATACTGTTTTTGGTCTGGCCAGCAGGTGGCATTAGCGGACTTCGGCACGCACCTGCTGCCAATCTATAATTTGTGAACCCTGTATTTAAGGTCTCTTCTGCATTGCACCTGTGTCGGAGTATTGTTTCAGGTATTGCTATTCTCGCTGCTCATGGACTATTGTGGTATTGACCTCGTCGTGTTTCGTGTTTTGCAATTTCGGTACACCTGTTTTTTGTAAGTACGATTTTGGTTTTGTGATTTGGCTTTACGCCCGCGTGTATTTTGATACATTGTTTTAGTTTGTATTGGCGGTCTTTAATTTTCTCCCTTGCCTTTGTGCAAGCACTTTTTGTTATTTGTTTATGTTCTCTCTGGTCCTTGTTTTGACCAGCGCTTTATGTTACCTCTTTGTCGGTGCGATTATAAGCATTAAACCTATTTTTGTTTCGGAGACCTTGTTTACTTCTACGTTTTTGGGATCCAGACTTAACTCGGCTTGTCCGAGACGTGACAGGGTTCTCGAACAGAGTGCACTTGAATGCACCATTTGACTCCTCGCGCCTTCCTTACACGAGGAAGTGACGCTTCCTCGTTTAGACGAGGAAGTGACGGTTTCTCGTGCTGCTTTCCATTGTGAGCAGATGTGTTCAGTAAACATTTTTATTTTAAAAAGAGTGTGGTTTCGGTTTTCGAACAATTTTGGTTTTCCAACAGCCTTCTAGAACAGATTATAGACGAAAACCGAGGTTTGACTGCAGTATATACTGTGTGTGTATATATATATATTCATCTTCTGGACCGCTTGATCCTCACAAGGGTCGCGGGGGGTGCTGGAGCCTATCCCAGCCATCTTCAGGCAGTAGGCGGGGGACACCCTGAATCGGTTGCCAGCCAATCACAGGGCACACAGAGACGAACAACCATCCACGCTCACACTCACACCTAGGGACAATTTAGAGTGTTCAATCAGCCTCCCACGCATGTTTTTGGAATGTGGGAGGAAACCGGAGCACCCGGGGAAAACCCACGCAGGCCCGGGGAGAACATGCAAACTCCACACCGGTACCTCTGCACTGTGAAGCCGACATGCCAATATATATATACATGTAACATGCAAGAATGACTGAAAATGTGGATTTTATTTCTTTTTAAAATGTATCCAATGACTCGTTCACATTCCTGCTTCCACACATCTTTATGGCAGCGACTGCCCGGATTCTTCCAAAAATCAGCACATATGCATTCATTTTCGCCACGGATGGGATCATGTCGTATTGGTCTTGCCTCCTGCATGGGGAGACAGAACAAATCAAGCTGACTTAAAATTCATCATTTCAACACAGTGGCCATCCTGCTGCTTTGAAAAGAAGCACATAGAGCACTTTTTTGCACTGACAAAAAAAAAAAAAAAAAAAAAAAAACAGTACAAGAATGAAAATTCATTCTTGAGAAGTATGAACTCTATTTTCATTTCATGATAGACGTAAATCTAGCAGACTAGCTGTTTACATTTCGCACCCTGCCATGCAAAGAGAGTTGGCTGTGAGCGTGTAGTTCTCCTTTCTGTTGACGATGACCCAATTTTCTCTCTTGTGTAAACACTACGTTTCTCCACTTAATAAAAATGAATGTAATTCATAGGCCCACTTTGCAACATCTTCCTTCCACTCTGTAATCCCATAAGGATTGGAAAATTGCTTTCCATAGATTTTTTAAGTCAATCCTTTACAGTTAGTCGGCTTGTAAACATTAGCATACCTTGCCATTCTTCATGCGCCGACAATGCACATTTAACCTGATTACATCATCCTTGTTTACAAACTGAAAATGGTTCTATTCCTACTAATGACTGGTCCATGATGTATCGTGCCACTCAACCAAATTCGGCCAGGATAGACTCCAGCGCAGCTCCGACCCTCAAGAGGACAAACAATGAAAATGGATGGATGGGTGGTCATTTAAAATGTCACCATGTGACATTTTGATTAGCAGTCAAATATCAAATAATAAAAACTACTGAACTGAGTAAAAATCAAAAATCGATAGGTGAAAAATGTTTTGTGTAGAAGTCTGATCTTTCTAATTGTTGTGTAAATTACTACTACTACTACACTACATCTAACGACAATAATAATAATAATAATAATAATAATAATAATAATAATAACAATAATTATAATGTTGAGCTATTTATTTGGGGACGTTTTTTTTTTGTCTTTGTTTTAAAACAGAAGTTAAGGGTGGCTGTGCTGTTAGTGATGTTTTCAGTCGTTCGCCATTCCAGTTCTGAGAGTCCGCTCTTTGAAATGAATGACAGGAGCAGGCTCTTGATTAGGAACCAATTTGTTGTCGTTTTCAAAAAAAAAATTTCTGTTAAAGGTTCAACAAAGAAACGATGCGTTTTTAACCTTACTTCAGTCAAAATTTGGGGTATTTATATCCCTTAATGGAGTTGTTATTTTTCAGCCTACTTTGTACTTCTACTCCTTATATTTTTATGCAAAAAGCTGCACAGTACTTTTAACTTCTTACACACACACACACACACACACACACACACACACACACACAGACACACACACAAAAAAGCCTTGCAACTACTTTGTATTGGATTGTGTTCATTCCAGTTTATTATTGTTCAAATCACCAATCCGGAGAATTCAGGCTAGGATAGATTGTTTTTAATTGCGATTGGATGACAATTATAAACATATAACATTCCGACACTATTGGATAGTACATGCATTGCACCTGCACATTTTCCATCTCCCAAACGAGTACCAGCTAAAAGGCGGTTCGTAGCCAATGAGCTAAACATGGCACATCCGGGGTTGTACTTGGAGGTGTTATTCTAAAGCAACTAATTTCATATGCACCGCAAACTTTATGAACCGGCTAATGGCTTTCAAAAACTTACCTTTGAACTTGAAAAGGCATGTTGTGGTAAGGTGAAAGTTTATTATCAAGGGGCTTCAAGGGTGTGGGAGTGAATTAGACTTCAGACAAATGTGATCATGTGAGTTTGATTTATTGCTATATTTAATGCCAAGTAATGTACTAGCCCTAGCTAAAAGTACACATGCTGTTTGCTATATCTGGGTACTTATCAATACATGCCATGGTTTGCTGGCAAGAAAGAGACTGTGATTCAATATTGCAAGTTTTTGGGCATTGTATGATATCTGAAATTTGACTTTAGCCAAATCTGAATTTATATACATCTATTCTTGTTATTTTCAGTTATATTATTGATCTGTGCAATATTTGGAAGTAACATTAATCATTTTTGGCCAGTTTTGTCATTGTCACAGGCGTGGGGGTGGAGGACCCCAAAAAGCACGCAGAAGGGAGGAGCAGGGTAAATGTGTCAAACCATATTAAGAAAACACTGAGAAAACCAAATCCAGAACAAACAAAATACTGAAAACATCAATAATCCAAAGTAACAAACAAAACCCATGGCAGACACAAAAAACAAGGTGAAAGCAATACAAACAAAAATCCATGGCAGAAAGGCACAAAAACTAACCAACAGAAGCAGTGACAGCAACCGAAACCACTTCTAGCTCTTCCCGAGGGGATCCCGAGGCGTTCCCAGGCCAGCTGGGTGACACAGTCTCTCCTGCGTGTCCTGGGTCGTCCCAGGGAGGCGTTCAGGAGGCATCCTAATCATATGCCCGAGCAACTTCATCTGGCTCCTCTTGCCGTGGAGGAGAAACGGCTCTACTCTCAGCCATCCCAGATGACCGAGCTTCTCACCTTATCTAGAAAACTCACTTTGAGCACTTGTATCTGGGATGGAAAGTGGATGAGGAAGGCAGATGCACACTAACCTAATAATAAAGGTTAGTCATAACACGACATTGAAGTTGGACTTATTGCACCACTGAAATACTTTAGGCAACTATCGGTAGTCATTATATCTTCCGCTCCACGTACCACACGGTAATGCTCAGTAGTACTTTTTGCATATTAATGTATTTGCCCTCTCTTCTTCTTCTCCTTTCAGCTTGTCCCTTTTCAGGGGTTGCCACAGCGAGTCATTAATTTGCATATTTCCCAGTTCTCTGCATCCTCTACTCTGACTCCAGCTACCTGCATGTCTTCCCTCACGGCATCCATGAATCTCCTCTTTGGCCTTCCTTTCTGTCTCCTACCTGGTAGCTCCATCTCTAACATTCTCCTACCAATGTATTTACAGTCAAGTCAAAAATGATGGTGTGGGAGGATTTATCTGGTTAATTATTATTCCGCATTAAGATTTCGTATAAAACTGTTAAGACTATCAGGGCATGTACAACATATGAAGAAAATGTTTGACTTGACTTCTGCTTCACGATATTTTTTTCCTTGCATTACTTTTACTTTTATAATTTGTAAGTATTTTTGAAACCATTCTTCCAACCATACTTGAGTAAAAAGCTGGAATTGATAATTAATCTACTACATCTAAACCGAGGGCAACTTTGCCAAAAACGCTTATGGAAAGGTTCCCCCCCTAAGTAAATTTGTAGCTGTTCTTGGACCATTTGGATTATCAGCATAGTTTTGGTCTTTTTGAAATATTCTAAATTTTATCATGATGAATATTTCTCCTATACAGTAAGAATCTGTGTAAGTGCTCCTGTTACTAAACTATGGATGTTTGAAAACAGAAAAAAATTGTGATTCTTATGTTCGTCTAATTTCTTTTCACCAAATCTGCGTTGAAAATGGATTTAGAATGTTGATTAGTACTTGAAAACACGACGGGATCAAAGTTTAAGTCTCCCCAAGCTTCGGTTCAAATTTGACAATTGCAACATGTGGGGTACCATTCAAATCTCCAGAAACTCAGCTTTTAAAAGACGTATAACATGTTCACACATGTGCTCAGCTGACGACGTGCATCAGCGATTGGTTTTAACAGATGACGGAGGGTCCTTAAGCGGGCCCTCCTAATTTTAAGGGTTCTTGAGGAATGAACGTGAATACTTTTGACACTTCTATTGAAACCATCCATACATGCATCCATTTTCTGTTCCGCTTAGCCTCACAAGGGTTGCGGGGCATGCTGAAACTTATCCAGGTGCCTTTCGGAAGTATGTGGGGGTCACCCCAAAGTGGTTGCCAGCCAATCATCGAGCACACATAGACGAACAACCATCCGCGCTCACAATCACACCGAGGAACAATTTAGAGTGTTCCATTAAACTGCACGGCATGTTTCTGGAATGTGGGGGGAAAGCGAAGTACCTGGAGAAAACCCATGCAGGTATGGGGAGAACGTGCAAAGTCCACACAGGAAGGCTGGCGCCGGAATCGAAACCTGCACCTCTGCACTGTGATGCGCTAACCAGTCGATCACCAGTCCGCCCATTTTAGCCACATGCGATTGCTGAAGATGTGATTCACCACTAATGTATCCATTAGCTGCATAGCCTCATCTTGCCCTTCACGGCTATTTGAATCCATTCTCATGTCACATTGCTAACACATTGCGACAAAAAGCTGGCAACACACTCAAAGTAAAATAGTCGTGATAAAAGTGGAGACATTCCAAAAAAAACTTAATGTCAGCATTGTGGACAATCTATTCTTACTTCCATCTCATGACCCCCATCTCTTTGGTAATGCTCTATTTGGATGACAGGGGACTTTGCCTGTGATGACCTCAATTGCTAACCTTCCACTAATATGTTCTGACAAGTCAGCTATATCAAAGTGCTAACAAAGCTGAACAATGGTTAAAGACATTCATATCTCAACATTTCAACATGAGCACTAGAGTTCTCTCTGTGATATTCCAGTCCATATTATCCAGTTACCTCCTGGATTTAACCAAGTAAACCAGTAAGAGCCTTGCGTAAGATAATTACTGCAACAATTAAAAAGTGTCAGATGAATTCAGACCTTTGAACCACAACAAAGCTGTGAGTAGCTTATCATTTATTTAACATCTATGTGTGGGGATTTTGCCAAAATGCTGTCTTAACTGTGTGCTTGGGTGGGATTTTCTTCCATTTGGCATTTATTTCTGTTGAGGGGTGCAGTTAGAAATGGGCGTTTGCGCCGTTGTGGGATGATGTAATGTCAGCCGCTGTGAAGTGGGCACTTGCGGCTCCAAACTTCCACCTTCTGCCTTCCTCCACCGATCGCGCATCCTTGTGTGACAACCCCCTCCCACACACATCCTCGTTGTGCCACAGTTAGGTGGGTGCTTTTCAAAATTTATTTAATGATAATAATAATAATGCCTTCAATAAATTGGTTTCTACAATCATTCAGAAGATTGATGCGTGCTGATGTCCTATTTATGAATAACATCCACCACACATACCAGCGGACCTCAGAATTGGACTGCCTGTGCCTGGATCAGATCCACTGTTATATCAAGGACAAACATGTTTGAAGCATTATTGTCATCAGGTTTATATATTAGTCATTGCATAGCCAGGGAGAATACCCTAGCGTAACCTCCCAGAGGTGCACCACGGTAATGGCAACATGCCAGCTGATCAGCTAGGGATCTCGGAGCAGGAGGGAGCCCCAGAGGTGTTGAGTGCTGGGCCCACGGATGTGGATACGTCCCGATTATTCACCAATCCCTCCCCCAGCTATGGGTCAAACTGGTCCCGCTGCCTTGTGGGTACACTAAATGTGAAAGGCTAAGGGAGAAAACCCTAACAGAAAATCAACGGGCCAGGTGGGCTGGCCTCCTGAGGCGGACTGCGACAGACTGCAGACCCGGCAGCTCACTGCAACCACACAGCCCTCAGCCGTCTTGGACTCTTCCTTGCCGCTGACTCAAGGGTAGTGAGGTCAAGTCGTTGACTGGGCATTGTTCAGGCCCCTTCCACGTAAAACATCATCGAACACCATTTGCACCCCTCCCCTTCACCCCGCTTCATCACAACATTGACAAAGTCCTGCGGCGACGGGGAAGGTGGGCGACGGGGGCAGGTTATGACAGACTGGAAGCCTTCAGCACACCCCCTGCACGTGGGCGGCTCGGGTCGGCGTCGTTGAGTTGCTGGAAAAATGGGGCAGCGGCGCTCTTCGGTGAGCATCCGAGTGACGAGGCAGCCCTTTTCAGGGTCCGCAATGCCTCCCTCACTCCGAGGAAGGGTCTAGAAAATGTGACCTAGAAAAATGTCTGCCCCAAGACTAAACCCGGGACGGGTAGCCGCACCCATCGGGAGTCCCCTTTTTAGCGGCCGCAACAACCGGAAAAGTTCACATACCTCTCTCAAGGTAGCAACCTGGAACGTACGTACGCTCCTGGACAACGAAGATCGACCCTCCAGAAAAAACGCACTGGTAGCAGAGGAACTGCGCCGGTATAACATTGACATTGCGGCTCTGAGTGAGACCCGCTTCCATGAGGAAGGCTCTCTGTCGGAGCCTGGAGGTGGCTACACCTTTTTCTGGAAGGGTCTCCCCAATGACAACAGAAGACTATATGGGGTCGGCTTTGCTGTGAAGCAGAGCCTACTAAGATCAATCCCAACGTCTCCAATCGGTGTCTCCGAACGCCTTATGAGATGGCGAATTCCACTGGCCCACGGACGCTTTGTCACCCTCCTTAGTGTATACGCCCCGACCCTCACATCCAACGAGGCTTCCAAGGACGTTTTTTATCTACTGCTGAGCCAACAGCTGAGTAACATCGACTCGAGGGACTCCATCCTCCTACTCTGGGATTTCAACGCCAGAGTTGGCAGAGACTGGATGACCTGGAACAGAGTCATCGGCAAACACGGTATCGGTTCATGCAACCCAAACGGAGAACGCCTACTAACTTTATGCACGGAGCATGAGCTAGCAATAACAAACACCATGTTCCAGCTCCGTGACATGCACAAGACCACCTGGATGCATCATCGTTCCCGTCACTGGCATCTGCTTGACTATGTCATCGTCCGTCAAGTGGACCGGAAATTTGTCTCACTCACGCGTGGAGCGGAAGCATCCACTGACCATCGGCTGGTTGTGAGCTCACTACGCATCCGCGTCCGTCCACCGGCAAGAAGAACTCCAGCTGTACCAACAATAAACATCAACAAGATCTTCGACCCAGGGTACAGAAACAAGTATCAGGGAGCTATTGCTCAATGGCTCCAACAACGAGACGACAGCAGTGACCCAGCATCAAACGAAGACCAGAGCCTCTCCGAAAGATGGGAGAACACCAGAAAAGGGATCCTCACAACAGCACGAGAGGTTCTTGGCGTAACTAGTCACAAACATCGCGACTGGTTCTGCGAGAACAACACTTCCATCAAGAATCTCTTAAAGAAGAAAAACTAAGCACACGACCATGCATTGCGTTCGGGTTCCTTGCAGGCATGGAATAATTTCCGCACGCAACGCGCAGAGGCCCAGCGGCAATTAAGAACGCTGGAGAACACCTGGTGGACCTCCTACGCAAATCAGCTACAACAGCACGCCGACCAAAATCAGCTTCACCAATTCTATGACGGTCTGAAAGCTGTCTGAGGCCCAATAAAGGGTTCTGTAACCCCCGTGCGATCAGCCAACCGCGATCAACTACTCACTGACCGCCCTTCTATACTCGCAAGGTGGGCTGAGTACTCTCGGGAACTCTTAAACAGGATCAACCCATCTGATCCCACAATTCTCGACGATATCCCTCCCCTCCCGCAGAGAGAAGAACTGAGCACACCACCAACGCTGGAAGAAACAAAATCTGCTCTCCATGGCCTGAAGAACAACAAAGCCTCTGGTCCAGACGGGATTCCTGTCGAGCTATTGAAGTTTGGCGGGCAAGCCCTCCTGGACGATATCCACGGTTTCCTGCGGGAATGTTGGGAGGGGGAAGACGTGCCACAAGCTTGGAAAGATTGTAACATCATCTATATATACAAGCGGAAAGGCGACAAAGCAGCATGCGGAAATAGCAGGGGCATCTCTCTACTGGCAACGGCAGGGAAAGTCCTTGCCCGCATTATGCTCTTCAGACTTCTTTCCACCATAGTCGATGACGTGCTCCCCGAATCACAGTGCGGCTTTCGCAGAGACCGCTGCACTGCAGACATGATCTTCGTCTTGCGCCAGCTACAAGAAAAATGTAGAGAACAACATCGGAACCTCTACATCGCCTTCATAGATCTAGCAAAGGCTTTCGATACAATCTGCAGGGAGCTCCTATGGGGTGTGCTGGGACGCATTGGTTGCCCCCCAAAATTTGTTGCGGTGTTAAAGGCCCTTCACCATGGTATGCAAGGCTGGGTGGTGTGTGGAAGTGAAAAGTCCGACCCTTTCCCAGTGGCTGTGGGGGTCAAACAGGGATGTGTCCTTGCACCCATCCTGTTCAACATCTACCTTGCTGTCATGATGGAACATGTTTACAACAATACCGACCCAATACGAGACGGTATCTCGATCAATTACCGTCTCGATGGCAGCCTTTTTAACCTAAGAAGATTGAAAGCCAGAACGAAGATCAGTAACACGTCTGTGCTGGACTTGCAGTATGCCGATGACGCTGCAATGCTGAGTCACACGCCACCAGGACTGCAGCTGTCCCTTGACATCCTCACGGACATGTATACCCGCGCTGGCCTCGTCCTAAATGCAACAAAGACAGAGATTTTGCAGCAGACCACCGACGCTGACCCCTTTATCTTCCACTCCGGGGAAAATGCTCTGAAGAACACTGGCGACTTCGTCTACCTTGGCTCATCTGTCAACATGAAGCTCGACCTCACACCCGAGATCCAAAGGCGGATCGGGTCGTCACCTGCAGCATTTGGACGGCTGTCTAAGCGATGCTTCCTCAACAAGAACTTAACTCTTACCACAAAAACTAAGGTCTTTAACGCTGTGTGTGTGTCTATCCTACTCTATGGTTCAGAAGCATGGGTGCCCTATGCTAAACATCTTAACTGGAGCGCTTCTACATGAACTGCTTAATGAAGATCCTGGGCATTCACTGGTGGGACAGAATTCCGCACACGGACGTCAGAAGCAGACTGAGTCCCACCGCTAACGACTCTCCTCCTCCAGCGTCAATTGAGATGGCTCGGCCACATTGTTCGCATGCCACCGGACAGACTCCCGAAGAAGGTGCTGTACGGTGAATTAAGTACGGGGGAGAGGAGCAGCGGCGGGCAACTGAAGCGTTTTAAAGACAGCATAAAGGTCACTCTCAAGAAGTTCGCCATCGATCCGACCAACATGGAGGAAGCGGCATCGGATCAGGTGGAGTGGCGACGACGCACCCTGGAGGGCGCAGCGCATCACGACGCCTCATACAACCTGGCGGCCCTGCAGCGCAGGGAGAAGCGACATGCCGGACCGGTTATGGACGGCCACTATCGCTGCGACCTTTGCGGGCGCGGCTGCGCTACTCTGGCGGGTCTGAGGGCGCACCAACGTGCGCATCAGCGGCGTCAACAGCGTGGGGATCGAAGTATGGGGGAGCGCAACGTCGTCTTCGACTACGAAGGACTGGAATAAGCAAGTACCGTATTTTCACGACTATTCGACGCATCGTACTAATGGCCGCAGTCTCATTAATGGGTGACATTTCTGTATTTTACACATACACAGGACGCATCGTACTAATGGCCGCAGTTTTACAGTGGTAAAACATACGCCAGCTTAAACATACGGCATGCATGCGCGCACTCTAACACGTTAGCTTGAAGCATACGGTAGCATGCCAAGACATACAGATAAGATAAAAACACATTTTTAAAAAGGCAACGAAAGCAGAACTGAGTTCGGGTGTATTTTATTTAGCCATCGTACAATGTTCTCACGTTTATCGATCAATCATCACCCAGAAATCCATCAAAGTCCTCATCCTCTGTATCAGAAGCAGAGGACTGCACATCTCAGTTGTCATTGAATGCATCACGTGCTAGTGTGAGTTGCTACGCATTGCCGAGCGGAAAGAAGGAGTAGCAACAGCAAAGTCAACATTTCTCTTGAAAGTACAGAACAGAGCGAAACATGGTGGCAGCGCGTGTGTGTGTAGAAAGAATTGAACAATTGTGCAAGTACCGTAATCCATCAAAAACGCCGCGTTCCCTCTTGTTGTTGCGTATTGTGGCGTAACTCACCAAGTGCTGCCTCTCACTCTTTGTAAAGTTGTGTTTGCCACCGATCATCCATTGTTCCCATGCCGTTTGCAACTTTACTTTGAACGCCCGGTTGATGCCAATGTCCAGCGGTTGGAGTTCTTTAGTCAACCCTCGGGAATAACGGCAAGCTCAGAGTTCATTTGCTTGACTTGTTTTTTTCACCGCTGCTGTGAGATGGGCACGCATGCCAAAAGCATAACCGGTGGCTTTAAGTTTGAACTGAGCTTCGTAGGCGTGTCTTTTTGTCGAATTTATTTTCAGGGGTTCTTAGAAACCAAAACCGGAGTCGTTTTGCAACAATACACATTGCCACACTCTATACAAGTGTTGGTACTGGCTTGAGGCGGCGTCCCTTTAGCACTTACACACCCACCCTTCACCATTGGCGGACTAGCTTGCCTGTCCTCTCTCTCCCTCTCTCTCTCTCTCCCTCTCCATATATGTATATATTCACGCCCACCCTTCCCTGATTGGCCGACTTCTTCCCGCATGCCTGGCCACAGTCACTTCCGCCTTTTCTCTATATAAACAGCATGTCGGCTGTCAGTCAGATTTTGGAACTCAGCGCATATAAAGGACGCTCCGCACCATAAGGCGTCCTGTCCATTTTGGAGAAAATTTAAGACTTTTAATGGCGCCTTATAGTCGTGAAAATACGGTAAGCAACAATCATTCAAAAGATTGATGCGTGCTGATGTCCTATTTATGAATAACATCCACCACACATACTAGCGGACCTCAGAATTGGACTGCCTGTGCCTGGATCAGATCCACTGTTATATCAAGGACAAACATGTTTGAAGCATTATTGTCATCAGGTTTATATATTAGTCATTGCACAGCCAGGGAAGAAACCCTTCCACTGCTGTTTGGTTGTTTGAACACCTTGTTTTTATTTCACACCTTGCTGGACAAAATGACTTCATAGGATGCATTTTTGTGTCATTCACCTGACAACCATTGCGAATGGAAGAAACCAGATCATGTTGGTTGTGATCCAAGACATTTTTTCTTTTCTCTGTTGTCAAACCTGCGGTATGACTGAGACATAGATATTGGCCGTACATAATAATAACAATGACTAGCCACTTCTCCCCTGACAAAAGGCATATAAACAGTTCTTTGAGTTTTATCGCAAAATAGCTGAAAGATGAATGAAAACCTCTGTACTGTTGGAAGTGAATTGCACCAAGCAATGTCCACAGATCATGTTTCACCTAGACATATTTGAATGAATTAGTTCAAATCTATGCTATCGGAAATATTAAATAGTAGTAAAGGCATTTCTTCTGTATTATGTGCAACACATGAAGCTAATTCCAAAAACGATGCATACGCATTTGTCTTCGATATAATATGGCTGATGGATCATTTGATAGATCATGACTGATCAAAACTGGTTTTCCATTTCACATTTTTAATCTGAGCGTAAAATTTAAATATGAATATTCGGGCATTTATTTTGTGTCTTAAATAATGAGTCACTATTTACCGCCAATAAGGCGCTTCGTAGTATATGGTACACCCCCAATGAATGAATCCTCTTAATATGTCACGTCCCGTATTTGCCAGCAGGGGGCGGGCTTTCTCCCCGCCGCCTGCACACCTGTCACCCATTTGTGAGTGATTACTCTGCCTTTATTTGGACGCTCTGGCAGTCTACTCACTGCCGGAGAATTCCACGCCCGCGCCAATATTCTCTCGCTCAATTCCTATTTGGATTATTCGTTGCCTCTTAGCCTTGTGGCTGTTATTACGCGTCATTGTTCCTCTTGCGTATGAAATTTATATAATTGTCAAATCAGACCTTCCTTGCTATTTTTTCCGCAAGTGTTTTTTGTTGTTCTCTTTATTCTATCCCTGGTCCTTATTTTGACCAGCATTTTTTGTTATTCTCCCTGTCGGGTATTTTGTGTTCGTCATTAAAGACTCCTTTTGTTCTCTGACAAAATCTCTTTTTGTGTCTGCTATTTCGGGGATCCACTTCCTTATTTTGTTGTGCACGAAGCGATCATTCTATCGCTTCGGGCACAACGTGACAGAATTCTCCGGCCACCATGGATCCCGCAGACATAGAGAAGATTTTGTCCGCTCTGTCCCGACAAGAGCAACAGATGAGTCAGCAGGGCCAAACCATTTCGGAACTCCGCGGCGCGGTTTCCATGCTGACTCATCGGTTCGATGAGTTTGAACCCCGTTTGGTACGGGTGGAGGAACGGAGAACACCTCCCCCCGGGGTTCGTTCAACCACCCCTGAGGCACCCGCATCATTCCCCACAATGATGAGGGAGCCGTCACTTCCACACCCCCCACGTTACGGGGGTGAGCACGGGCAGTGTGGGCACTTTCTCCACCAGTGCTCACTCATATTCGACCAACAACCGTCCGTCTACACTAATGATGCCGCGAAAGTGGCCTATGTTATGAGCTTGTTGACAGGTCCAGCAGTGTCATGGGCTATGGCGACGAGTGACGCGAAGCCGAGTCTCCGGTCTTCGTTCCACGACTTCGTAACGGCGTTTCGCCGGGTGTTCCACCATCCCGTGCGGGGCCGAGAGGCGGAGGGCCGGTTACTTACCCTCCACCAGGGGAGGCGATCGGTGGCGGACTACTCTATCGAGTTCCGGATATTGGCCGCCCAGAGTGGCTACGGAGACCGAGCGCTGTTTCGTCGCAGGCTAAACACCCAGCTCAAGGACGAACTGGCGACCCGCGACCACAGTACAGACCTGGAGGAGTTAATCCAGCTCTCCCTTCTGATGGACAACCGCCTGAGAGAGAGAGACCGGGAGCATGGAGGTGATCGGTTCCCGTTCCGGCATGCCACGTACCGCGAGGAACACCGTGGGGCGCTTTGGGCAGCAGGGCCCGGAGACCACCCTCGATCCCGGAATATGGCCACCGCGGAGGAACCGATGCAGCTGGGTGGCAAAAACTTTGGATCAGAGGAGAGAAGGTGCCAATTCAACGATCGGGCTGTGTCTGACAGCGTCCAACAAGGTCCTCACGCTGCACCCAGCCGTCCGGAGTCTCCATTCTCTTCATTCACCGAGTACTATGAGTCACGACCCCACGCAGTGCCTCCCGAGCCTAGGCGAGTCGACTCCCGGCCGGGGCACCCCAAAAGACTGGAACTCGAAGGGGAGATATTTGGGGGGTCCCGGTCGCTGTAGGTTAGGGCCCTGATAGACTCGGGGGCCGATGATTGTTTGATGGACACCAACCTCGCATTGGATTTGGGTTGTTTTATCGAGGAATTGGCCGATAAAAAGTGGGTTTGTGATCTCGATGGGCGCCTCCTGGTGGTAGTAACGCAAAGAACAGAACCACTAAAACTCCAATTATCCGGAAACCATGTCGAGCATCGACGTTTTTATTTAATGCGGTCTCGAGCCGCTCCGGTTGTTCTCGGGTTGCCCTGGCTCAAGACTCACAACCCCGTGATCTCCTAGGAGCGCCCGGCAATAGAAAGATGGAGCCGGTACTGTTACAAACACTGTCTCCGATCAGCCGTAGGGGAGCACGGACGTGCCAGTGACGACTCTCCCGACACTATCTACCTTGACGGAGTGCCAGATTGCTACCATGACCTTCGAGAAGTGTTCAGTAAGGATCGCGCACACTCTTTGCCCCCACACCGTCCCTATGATTGCACCATAGACCTGCAGGCGGGCGCTCCATTGACGAATTCACGGCTATAGCAGGTGTCCCAACCCGAACGTGAGGCACTAACAGAATATATAAACAGCTCACTCGCTGCCGGTCTAATTAGACCATCGCGCTCACTGTTAGGGGCGGGATTTTTCTTTGTGGGGAAGAAAGACAAGACCCTGCGACCGTGCGTGGACTATCGTGGGTTAAATGAAATCACAATCAAGAATAAGTATCCGCTACCATTGTTGGACTCCGCCTTTGCGGAGTAAATAAAAATTCATGAACAGTAAACTAAAATTTGAATTTTGGGAGCAGAAAAGACTGTAGAAAAGGTGCATCATTGTGACAAGAGTGGGGAAGACACTGGGGAAAAGGCGCGGCTTACAGTCAGGTGGCACTGTAGGGCTCCTCTGGCAGCTGCACACCTGTTGGTCATAACTAATTAGGGCTTTAAAAGGACTCCAAGCCCGAACACTCAGTGTTGGGTCATTGTTTGTACTCGCTACTGTCATGTGTGTTGCTCTTGTTTTCTGTCATGTTTAGTTCATTGTAGTGATGGGTCCAGCGACATCGATGCATTGCACATGCGCCGGGCTCACAGAGCAAACCACGTGTCGATGCATGTGCTGCTTCATTACGTCACGTGATTGACACGTGAACTGCATTGACACAGTCCAGGCTTCTAATTGACACACCGGCTGCGTTGACACAGTCCAAGCTGCTAATTGACACATCGACTGTGTTGACACAGTCCAGGCTGCTAATTGACACATCGGCTGCGTTGACGCAGTCCAGGCTGCTAATTGACACGTGAACTGCACCGGTGCAGTTTAGACCGCATCGGCTGCTTGGCACAGTACAGGCTGCGCCACTTAGTCAAGGGGGCGTCGACTCAGTGCAGAGGGCGTTGACGCAGCAAAAGCCCGCCGCACAGTGTTTATAAGGAAGTGGGTTTGGCGACACAATGCCACTTGCCGAAACAAGCCAGACCTCACTCGCGCTCGCTTGTCGAAGCTCGTGTCAGTGCAGACTTCGTGTTCGTGCCTTGCCTTCCTTGCCGATTATGGAGCAGAGACGCAAATCATCCGCCGTGTGGGACCATTTTGATGTCCTGGAGAATAAGGTATTATTTATTTATTTATTCAAATCGCCTTCTGTTGCCGAGAGCCTCTCGGCGAGAGGCACTCGCCGAGTGCCTCTCAGATTTTTGACATGTGTTGTACCATTCTAATCCGAATACATTTCAAGGTAACTCTTAGTTACTTCTTATTCACATTTCATTACAGGTGAAATGTCGAATTTGCCGGGTCGAATTGTCATACACCAACAGAAGCACCTCCACCATGCTGAGGCATTATCGGGCCAAGCATGAGAATGAAGTTCGCGATACACCCAGTATTACGCCAGGTATACAAACGTTCACTCATCTTTTCACGGTTGCTATGTTGATGATTTAATTGACAATCAGTAATTATTATTGGTTGACTCTCCACTCCATGTTTGACAATTAAGGTTCCAGGAAGCAGCTGTACTGGAAGGACCAACACACTTCTTTCCCAAACCTCTCCCACCTCGCAAAGGAGATTGGAAACTGTTCTAAATGCCAATTTATTTGGTTTTGTTTTTTTAGGTGGCCTGTGGAGTCATCTGGATGATGAGGTGGGGAGACTGGGAAGAGGTGGTGCAACAGCAAACGCAGTATCTGAGGTCCACCGGTACCTGGCACAGGGGAATATTGCACGTGACCGGGACCCGCTGTTCCAGTAGGAAGGACCAACACACTTCTTTCCCCAACCTCTCCCACCTCGCAAAGGGGTTCCTTTGTACGCCAGCCTCATCCGTCCCTTGTGAGCGTGTGTTCTCCACAGCAGGAGAAATTGCTTGTAAAAGACGCAACAGGCTGAAGTTTAAAACATTGGAGCATCTTATTTTTCTCAATAAAAATTTGTGAAATCAAAGCCCACAAGAATCCTCATTCAAATGATCTTCACATTATTTGAACACATTGAATGTTGCAAAATGAATGCATGGATGTGAATGATATTGTATACACTTCATCATCAAATCGATGAATGACCTTATGAAAATGTCTTGGAACAGTTGTAGATGCAAAACCGTGCTGGCAGCTACATAATAGATAATAAAAGAAAAATATCCCAAACCATAGGGATCCTCCCAAAAACTAAGGATGTGCTGAATAAGAGATCCTTGTACACGTACTTTTATTACTTCCATATTTGACCTATTGTGTGGGAATATGGGGAAATGCCAGTAAAACACTGTTTTAAAACTACAATACAAAGCAATCGGAACAATCACTGGTTCCAAATGGACGGAACCCACAAATCCACTGTTTATCAAATTAAACAATGAAATCTCATGACCTGATTGACTTCAAAATCGCCCAATTAATGTACAAAGCACACAATAATAACCTTTGCCAAAAGATCCAGAAGCTTTTTAAAATTCGAGAAAGTTGTCATAATTTAGGGGGTACTAATCTATACAAAAAAATCCAAAACACGAACGAACATCACACAAAGGAGTGTATCTGTAATAGGTGTAAATCTGTGGAATGATTCTGAAACGGACCAGTAAAATGAGGAACTCTCTTGCTGAGATTAAAAATGAATTCGAGAGTAGTACAAGACAACTACACAAATCAGAATTAAGATGATAAATTCGATGCACTCATGAAATATAGCAATACATCAGAAATACATTGATAAGATTATTTAATATATTAATGAAATGTAGCATCCATTATGAATATGAGAAAATCGACATATACATGTGCTCTAAAGAGTATGTACTGTATATACAAACCTAATGTAAAAATGTATTAGTACAGCATACATAAGGGTAAAAGCATTTGTTGATATTTAGACTTTCTTTCCTATTTAGAAAAATGATCAATTCATATATAAGAAGGGGTAGAACTCGGGATAGGTTTTTTGCTTCTTTCTACTCCTTTGAACACATATTTGTGATGATGACTATTTTCTTTTCCTTTTTTTATATCTTACCTTCACCTTTTGCCAATTTATTACCGAATTGTATATTTTATATGTTCAATATACAAAACAATTTATCAGTCAGTTCAGTCTGTTAAGTGGGTTGGCTGCAGGGATCTTGAAGGTCCAGCAGGTGGCAGTGGTCAGTGACACAGTATCAGCAAAGTATCAACACAGTGTGTCAGTGTGTCGACACGCCTCATGAGGCCTCATGGACCCATCACTAGTTCATTGTAATGTTTTAGATTTAGTCATGGTTTTTGTTTGATACTTTGGACTTTGTGTGTTTTGGATTCAGTTTTCTTTGTTTTAAATACATCCCGCTCCTCCCTCCTGCCTGCTTTTTGGGGTCCACCACCACTTTGCAACGTGACAACAGTATTCACCCTCACCAATTAGATGACATCGACATCATAAAAAGATGCAATGTAAAACTCTGAAAATACCACGATGCCAAGGATTTTCATTAAAATACATTAATCCCCCCCCCCACACACACACACATTGTCTTTGTTACTGACTTTTATTCTTTGGCATTCGACTCGGCATGACTTTGATTTGTTCTTGGTTTTCTACCCCCTTTATTACCGATTTGTCTTACTGTTTATTGTGCATCTTAAATTGCTCCATGTACAGCACTTTGTATGCAGCGATGGCTGTTTGAAAGTGCTCTATAAATACTGTTGACTTGACTTGACTGCTAAACTTGTGATCATCCATTACTTTTGAATCGTGTGACTGTATGCGGTACTTAAACAGGTGAATAAAGGCTTGTCAACACATAGACACAACACAATGTGTTTTCTATTTGCGTCGGCAGTGAATGTGGTTGCCCTTCACAGAGGTTCCCACATTGAGCTTTTTATGTTCCTGCACAGAGGGGCTATGTGAGGCCTCACCCCTGCACGGGCTGATGGTTGCCCGAAGCAACCATTTTACACGAGGAGAGGGAATCAGCGGTTATATATGTACATTATAATCTCTTTTCAAAAACGCTATACATCCACTTTGTTTTTTCAGACAAAAATTACATTTACTCAGACATGCGAATTTGACATGTTAATTGTAAAAAATAACTGGGTTAATTGGAACATAACAACAACCAAATACTTAAATTCATTTTTTTAAATTATGTTGACTTTTGGAAAAGAGCTCTTCAGTGTAATATATTTGAACTGTTTTCAGGTGCAGCATAAATCTAGCACAAAGTGCAGAACACCTGTGAGCATGAGTGCAATATTCTCCTATTCTGCATTATTTTGCATATGCAGCACTTTGTATGCAGTGATGGCTGTTTGAAAGTGCTCTATAAATACAGTTGACTTGACTTTTCATAGACGGGGCACAGTTAGAAAGGGGTGTGTGTGAACACAGCCGTCGTTGTGAGTGTGAACACAGCTGACTTACTTCCTAGCCAGTGGAGGCGACTCCACTCATTCCTTTAAAATCAGCGCTAGTATTGTTTTGGTGAAGTACGTTCCATCACGAGGGTTGACGATAAAGTTGGCCTGGGCGATCACAGATCCCCGGTGTGAAGTGGTCACTTGGAGACAGCCTTCCACCTTAATTGTTCATGTCCATCTGCGACCTCTGCAAACCCTAGCCAGTCCATGTGGTCTCAAAGTTTGGCATCATCTGTCCTAAAGGACTGACCTGAAAAAGTATCACCCCACATGTCATGATTTATTTTAAAAACTCATCATACAGACATGTTAAGGATCATTCGACATTGCTGACGGTCCAGCCTCTACTGAATGTCATCGGAGTTGTACATGGAACAGGAACTGGAATCAAATATCAAGGACATTATGACATTATCACCCAATACTAATATTTAATGTGAAGGATACTGACAATTGACAAAAACTAAGGATTCAAAATGACATGTCTCATCTCTTATTTCTCGTTATTTACATTGACTTTCCTAAATATTCATGTCAAACCAATAGTTTTTCATTCTCTGTGTTGTCTTATCAGTGCGGAGGAACATTGCACACCATAGCTGTACCATGGCCACACTGGATATCCAGCTGCAGCCCTGCCCCTGTGGGTAAGACAGGGAGGTCAGGGCCTCTGGCCTTCCACCCACGACACAGCGGTATGAACACGCTTGGACCAAGCGCACGGACCAGCGGCACGGCCTGATGCAGTCTCCCTGATGCGCAGCCAGTCAAGCCCATCCCTCCAGGACCAATCTCCAGGAAGCATGCCTGACTTGGCTGTGAATGTGGATGGTGCATGTCCTTGTACACTCACCACTCTCATTATGACAACTGCGTGCAGCCTACGTCACACTTGAATGAGGGACGGTGAAGCTATTTCTGAACCAGGATTGCGGTAATACTACACCATGGACATTTTGACTGCACCATACTAGAAGCCGTTTGAAAATACAATGGCTTATCAACATTCTGCAATGTCAGTGACTTTCTCCCATTTTTACCAGCTACAATCATCATGTCGTCACACCTAAGTTAATACAGTATGGATCCATATGCGAGCGAGAAAAAAACACCTGAAAATGTACAAATGAACGAAAGTAATAATGACTACAGGTTTAAAAAGTATTATGCCTGATTTAAGGAAAATACATTTCCTTGCGCCTGCTGAGAAAGACCTTCTGTACATGATGTCTAAGAAACATCATGTAGAAGTAATGAGAGCAGGGTGTTTTACCTCAAAAGATCACTTTGATGATGCAAACATTGAACTTATTTCATAGCTCTTTGTTTCAGGGACAGCGGTTACTACATTGGACAGCCTATCAAGTTATCAGGTTACAGGTTATCATTATTGGTGCATGAAAGGGTTAAAATGGATGTCAGCAGTAAAGCTTCCGCTGCAAAATGATACTCGGCTTGAAAGAAAAGAAGGTGTCAACTTGCGAACCTCGTGCTGTTGTTGTCTAATTTGCCATGTGTCATTTCCCCTGGCGTGGCTTCTCACAGTTAAAGCCAGCCTTTCCTTTTTTTGACACAAAAGCATCCTTGGGTATCTGTTAGGGTGCTTTATAAATCTCATTTATTATTTTTATTAACAAATACAACCCTGCATGCGGCGGCCCGGTAGTCCAGTGGTTAGCACGTCGGCTTCACAGTGCAGAGGTACCGGGTTCGATTCCAGCTCCGGCCTCCCTGTGTGGTGTTTCCATGTTCTCCCCGGGCCTGCGTGGGTTTTCTCCGGGTGCTCCGGTTTCCTCCCACATTCCAAAAAAAACATGCGTGGCAGGCTGATTGAACACTCTAAATTGTCCCTAGGTGTGAGTGTGAGTGCGAATGGTTGTTCGTTTTTGTGTGCCCTGCGATTGGCTGGCAACCGATTCAGGGTGTCCCCCGCCTACTGCCCGATGACAGCTGGGATAGGCTCCAGCACCCCCCACGACCCTAGTGAGGATCAAGCGGCTCGGAAGATGAATGAATGAAGGATGAATGAACCCTGCATGCGACAAAAAATATAGGCACCCCATTTGCTGATTTCCTCATTTTGTTACAAAGACTGGTTATTGTGAGGCTTATGGTTGTGATATTTTTAGAGGTTGGAGTGTGTCAAAAGTACAGATTCGCTTATAAATTTGGGTGAGAATTAAGCACAGTTTGGGGATTGTTCATTCATTGGTTTGGATTGTACAAATTGTGTCCAGTTCATTTGACAATGTCACACAAAGGTACGGGGGAAGAAGGGAGGGAGGCGTGTCCGGAAAGCAGAAAGGGGGCGTTACAACAGTAGTTACTTACTTACTGATTGCTCCAAAGCAAATTGATAGAATTGAAAATGTAAGCCAATTTACTGTTCCTGAGAAAAAAAAGAATCCATAAATACCGGTTGTATCGTCCCTTTATATTTGTTATTTCGGCAGGTAAAGAACAGAGGCTCAAAGGCAACAAAGCAACATCCTGCATGCCTCGATATAGCATGCATGTTGTGGTCCAGCATGACCTTGATGACTCCTGATTAACATGGTGGCACAACAGTAAAATCCACCGACTTGGCTGCCACAATGAGGTGTTGACATGGCTACGCATGGACATTTTCGTCTGTTTGATACAAACAATAAAGACACAAATTATTGTTTTCAGCAAGCTCAGGAAGGCAGTATCGGTAGCCATGGCAACTCTGCACCCTCATTCTGTGTGTCACAGGAGACTCACCTGAACAGCTAATGAATATGCCTTTATTGTTGTTATTATTCAATTGCAAAGACAAAGAGAGTGTGACTAAAGCAATGCTATGGAAATGGAGGTCTGTCATAAAAACATTCAGTCATTTGTTTTCTTTGAAATCAGGGGAACATAGAGCTTTTTACAGCTAGCTGACTAACGCATAGGGTTTTTTTCCATTGCTCCACTGACAAAACCAGGTGCTACAAAATACTACAGTACATCTGGTTCAAAATATGTCAACCCAAAATTAGACGTAAATGTTAGACGTAAATCATTGCGGGTTGGCTGCTCATTAGTCTTGCAGTTTTGTCACTTACACACATTTGGAACTTTGATCGTACATGCAGAGCAATAAACAAAATAGACCCATATGACAATGTTAACTTAAGCTGTACTGTTCCTTAGCTCTGAATGTTGCAGTATAACAATCATCTATTTGCTGCCCTCAGTCTCCTTTTAAATAAAAATCTTCTCCTTACCATGGCCAGCAGCCGCATGCCCCTCCCATATGCACCAAGGTGATTCTGGTTCACAAAAGTGAACAAAATAACGTAACATTTTATCTAACGAAATGAAAGATAAATGAGGGTGTGGAATTTGCATGTTCTCCCTGTGCCTGTGTGGGTTTTCTCCTACTTAAAAATGTATCTCTATAATAATGTATCAATTTTATTTTGTGAAGTGCTTGCACAAAATAAAATCATTTAGGACCAGATTCTTTATAAAATAGATGATACAACTATTTAAATATGTATCTGGATTAAATAAAATTTAGTAAATTCAACATTTCTTTTTCCTTGTTGATGAATCCAACTACTGTCAATCAAAAAGATATCTATCGGTACCATTACATTCTGATTCGAAGCCACAACTTTTTTGGCCAACTTTAATCCTTTTCGGCTTCAACAAACATGTAAAATTGTCAGACTTTCACAGTCCCCGGAGCATTACATTCTATTCTATGATTAGCTTCTCTTTACCTCACCAAAATTGTATTTTCTGTTCATTAATTTAATCCTGTCCTCAAAGAGAAGTGTTCACTGTTCACTGCTCACATTGACCAAATCAGATCTGCTCTGCTCGACCCTATATGTACTCACATCATGTAAAAAAAAAAAAACATTTTGCTTTGGTATAACAGTAGTTGCACTTCTGTCTTACTTTCCACTCATTTATTTTTGAGAGAAAGCCCAACAGTTTTTGTTCTCTCTCAGACAGTATTTATATACATTCAGACAATGTTTACATCAGTGGATAACAGTCTCCAAATGCAAGGCAAAGTGTTCCGGCAACAAAATGTTTATTTTTGTCCTAAATGTTTCGCCATAAAGCGTAAACTTTCGGCACAAAGCGTAGACCGTACTCTGTATGTTTGTATTTTTTGTTTTATCTACAATGATATCATAGTTTAAGTGTCTTTACAGCACATAGCTTGCAGCAAATGCTGCAGAATATTTTTGAGATCATTTAAATATCAATGGCTATTTTTAAGAGGGAAAAGAATTTGCAATTCATGATTCAAGTGACTCATTTTCATTTTCGACATGCGTTTTTTGGGGGGGCATTTGCACCGTTGTCTCAAGTGTTCAGTAAGTACAAAAGCAACAATGCCATATGTTTTTCAGTTGAAATGTCTATTTCTGCAGCATTGTAACCCTTTCCTGTACACTGGAATCTGATCACATGATACGCTGTCCACTGTTGTAAGCGCTGTCCCTCAGAGGGTTAAATGGGACGTGCAACTCGTGTTGCTTGGAGTCTGCAAGTTTGAATCCCATCAGTGGTGAATCGTCTGTTTTTCGGGCCAATTATTCTGGTATTGCTTTCTCGCAATAGGCAAGATTCAAGATAATGTGTTGCCATTTAAATATCCTTCAAGGTTGAAATTGAGAGTCGGCGTTCCATGTCAGTGTTCATCCTTGCGGTCATTCAGTTTAGGGTTCAAATTGGAAGCGCTGAAAAATGCCTTATTTTATCACAGTCATTCATGAATGGCCGGCGCAACCACGCACAAATGCGGCAAACTTTTTTTTTGGAACATTCTTACTTGTCACACAAGTGTGAATATACTGTAAGTTAACCACTGCTAATCGAGGACACAAAACCAAGAATGGGAAGTTAAAGTCTGACCGCTTTGAAGTGGGCTTACTTTGTGCAATTCTTTATGGCTTTGGCTTCACTCGGTTTCAACGCCGAGGGGCTTTCTACGAAAACCTCAATCAGGTTATTGACCACAAACGGCTCAATTTACACAGCATAGCATATCGGGTGTTCCTTAACCCAAAACAGTAAGAATAACTGGAGAAATATGCATTGAATTTCCATTTGGGGATTAAAACTACCATAACCAATGCGATGAGATTCAAATTTGAGAGCAGCAAGTTCACATTAGCCCTCCCTGCTCCCAAATTGTTCAGCCTGCCTGTACTGTATGGTGAAGGAACACTGTATTTGTTTCCCTCTCACACTTTTCTGCCCCTGAACATACTTTCAAGGATAAGAGTTTGTTAATCCAGAGGTGCGATGAATGGCACTACTGTGCGCGCGTATTAGTGTGTCTGTATGAGTGGGATTGTGGGCACCCCGGGCCCCAAGTCACAACTCAACTCAGTACAAAGAGCGGCTCAGTTCTGCTGCCTTCACACATAAGGAATTCATATATTCATGTCTGAGGTATCGGTGTGGAAAAACGGAATAGCAAATACGTGAGGTTGCTCTTCATACGTTTTTGAAGTCAAAAGCACACACTGTATGCAGAATTTGGATTAGAGTGTGTGTGCGTGTGTGTGTGTGTGTGTGTGTGTGTGTGTGTGTGTGTGTGTGTGTGTGTGTGTGTGTGTGCGTGTGTGTGTGCACGCGTGTGTGCGTGCGTGTGTGCACGTGTGCGCGCTCGTGTGAGATAAGTCATATTAAGTCCACTCATAAGTATAAACTGTATGCCCTTCTCCTAAAATATGGGAACATGAACTAGTCTTCCTGATCATCACAGTCATTTACAATCAATGTTTAAACACACAAAAACACACGAAACAAAAAACAAATCAATCAATAAATGCAATAATGAATGGTTGTTGGGCCGCCCGGTAGTCCAGTGGTTAGCACGTTGGCTTCACAGTGCAGAGGTACCGGGTTCAATTCTAGCTCCGGCCTCCCTGTGTGGAGTTTGCATGTTCTCCCCGGGCCTGTGTGGGTTTTCTCTGGGTGCTCAGTTTTCCTCCCTTATTCCAAAAACAATCATGGCATGCTAATTGAACACTCTAAATTGTCCCTAGGTGTGAGTGTGAGCATGGATGGTTGTTTGTCTCTGTGTACCCTGTGATTGGCTGGCAACCGATTCAGGGTGCCCCCCGCCTACTGCCCGAAGACAGCTGGGATAGACTCCAGCACCCCCCGCGACCCAAGTGAGGATCAAGCGACTCGGAAGATGAATGAATGAATGAATGAATGAAAAAATGAATGGTTGTTTGGTGGGGCGGGGGACGACTGGTGAGCACGTCGGCCTAACAGTGCAAAAGTGCAGGGTTCACTTCCAGCGCGGGCATTCTTGTGTGGAGTTTGCATGTTCTCCCCGTGTCTGCATGGGTTTTTCTCCCACATTCCCAAAAAATGCATGGCAGGTGAATGGAACACTCTAAATTGTCCGTAGGTGTGAGTGTGAGCGCAGATGGTCGTTCGTCTCTGTATGCCCTGCAACTGGTTGGACACCGGTTCAGGGTGTCCCCCGCCTACTGCCCGAAGATGGCTCGGATAGGCACGCCCGCGACCCTCGTGAGGATATTCGGATTAGAAAATGCTAGGATGGAAGAATGAATAGTTTGAACATTAACCTTTCAGTGACAGCAGTTACCACAGTGGACAGCTTATCATGTGATCAGATGACAGGTTATCATTATTGGTGCAATGTAAATAATGACCATGAGAAGAGAGTAGATGTAAGATGTCTTGTTTTTCGACTCATAAGAAGATGAACGTCATAGCGCGAGTGTGAGAAGAGAGATCAATCTAGTTCCAAATTGAAATTTACAAGATACTGTAGATTTAAGAAATGAACTAGTCACAATATTTTTCTAGTCTCACTGAAACTAGCCTTTTTTTCTGAGGGGCTGTCCTATCGCATGAAATGAGCCACTGCTCAACCTGTTCCACCAGAAAATGTTGAGCATGGTTTTCGTTACCCTGAAAACCAGGATGGCGCTCAGGTGCTGCAATGAGATGAGAGGGTATTTGTTCTCAAGCAGCCCAGAGTGTGAAGAGAAAAGTGAACCCCGATAAAAATGACATGAAAGCACAGTTTTCTATTTTCATTTGTGGAGGCAGTACTTCATCACCAAGATGCCACATTACAAGGAGTTAATTCTATTCTTGTGCAGATCTGCAGTTATTGATGTTGATAATTTGTATTTTACATGTCTATATAGTCCTATGGCCAGACTCCAGCCGTTGCTTGAAAGGGGGCAAATTTTCACACAGCCAACCTCCCAAGTATGTAAACCTCTTTGTAATTTCACACTTGACAGGTAGGCTGTTACTCCAGGTCCCCACCTATTTGCACACAATAATTGTACATGTAATTTGAATCTACGATGGCTCCCTTTTGCAGATCTATTTATCATTATAAAAAGCTACCGCAGTAACCACATAACTGAATGTGTTGTTGGGAGTGTGCCCCCCCCCCCCCCAATCCTTGCCAGAATCAGAATCATCTTTATTGGCCAAGTATGTAGAACACACGAGGAATTTGTCTCCGGTATAACACGCTGCATTAGCATAATCGTAAACAAGGACATGACAAATAAGTATGGAAAAGTAAGTATGGAAGGACATGGCATAATGTAAGTGAACCGTAGTGCGGTGGTACCACCCAGTAACAACTGTGAGACAATGTGCAAAGTATCAAGCAGAGCTAAATTGATCAGTGGTAGAATACAATACTATAACAGTTGTGCAGTTGGTGCAGTAAATCATTGAACCATTTTAAAGTGACCAGTAGCAGTATTTGTAGGATAAGAAGTGTGCAATTGTCCTTGAACGCTTTGAAGTGTCTGGTGCGGTGAAGTATACGTCGGTGACTGTTTAGGGAGTTAATGGCTAGAGGGAAGAAGCTGTTTAAGTGTCTGCTGGATTTGGTGCGCATGGATCGATACCATTTACACATGCTACACACAGATGCACAAATCGTTCAGAAAATGCTAAAATGGCTGTGCGCAACTTTCAAGACCCTTTTGTGAATCGGCGACAGTGCAGAGGTAATTCTGCTCTGACACAAAGACAACAAAAAGCGAGCGGGAGAATCCATGGCATGAGTAAACACTGGTCGTGATTTTGCAAGCGTGAGACTGACCCCCTTGTGCCGCTGGAATAACACTGTGTTAACATTTATTTTTTAAAGAGTCAAATGCCTTTCGTAATTCACATGTCTTTATTTCGCATAACTTTATTTTTCTTCCCAGTTATGTTACTGCCGTACATAAATAAACAATCATCCAATCACTCATCCATCCATTTTCTGTCCTGCTTTTATTTTTCCATGAGGTTTGCCGGTGTGTTGGACCCTATCCCAAAATTATAATCAATAACAAAAAATAAAGTTTTCTAATTAAAATGTACAAGAGCTCCATTGTAACATACACAGCTGAAGACAGGAGGTGCAGTTCTTTCCTCTTGTTGGACATGATATGAAATAACTGATAACAATATTAGTAATATGAAAATAGAATGATAATGTTAGTTCTATTTATTCATTCATTCATTCATTTATTTGTTCAAGCCCCTCCGCAAAAGGTTTGCCAGCAGTCACTGATTGAAATCGTAGAAAAGGGCCCAAACATGTTGATTATTCATGACCTTTACGCCAAGGTGTACCGTTTTCATAATTTAATAAGGTGCACCACTTTTTTGGCCACACTTTGTACCATAGCACTTGTTCTGCCTGGCGATTTGTGAACAAAATAGTTTATTCCTTGTCGTGATGGGCATTGGGTGAGCATAAAACACAAGCTGGAATCAGGATTTTATGTTCCAGCGCAACTAAACTGTGATGCTTGTGGAAATGTTGTTTTCAGCCGCATCAATTATCATGTCAGCATGGTAAATTATACTTTCAACATTCAATGCAGATGCACTAAAGTGCAGAATGGGAATTGGGAATTGGCCTGTCACTTAGAGTGATTTTCTACTTTGAGTACTCAAAGCACATTACACTGTTACAACGTTCGCCTAATGATGACGCAGCATCAGGAGCGACTAGTTCAGTATCTTGCTCAAGTACACTTCGACATGATCGCAACAGAACTCTTGCTTGGGAAACGCCCACTTGAGCTCACTGCCACAAGGATGAAAGAAGCTATTCAAGCAGGGGCGGGGTGGCAATTGAGAAATATTCCCGGCCTACCTGGCCGAATGTTCTTTTTGTATTCGTATTTATTTACTTACCGGTAACTAAAATTGTAAACCAGTGTTCAACAAATCCTACGAATGGGGTAGCCTGCACAATGTCAAGAAAGTCATGCATCCGCGTGAGACACCACCTTCGATTCGTCCTCATTTTGCCTGAGATTTGATTGGCTCAGTCTCATCTCACTTTCACTCTTCACAACTTGTTAACTTGTAGCACGGTGAGAATGTCGTGAAGAACAATGGCATATGATAAGGAAATGTTGTGGGGTGAAAAAAATGACTTGGAGCGTGGGGAGAAAAATGTGAGAGCAAATTGTAGCCAAATGCTGACACATCTTTTCAGTGGAGGGAGATGCTACTGATCCTGCCTCATCTTCCAAGCGGCACACCGGCAGGTGGGCACAGTGGGAAAACGGTGAAACATTAGCAAGCTGCGTATTTGGTAGGCAACAAATGGTTAGGAAGCACTACCCCGAATGATTTTTTAAAAAAAAGAGAAATGCTTTAGAAATTCAGAAAATGGGATGAGGTAACATTGCACTCGAAGCAGTTACGGGCATATTTACATTTTTGTCGACATATGAATAAAAAATGAGCTGGACTACTCTGACATTAAAAAAAAAAGTGTCAACCCTCCAAAAAGGAGTACTAGTAAGTGTGTGTGCGTGTGTGTGCGTGTGTGTGCGTGTGTATGTGCGTGCATGTGTGTGCATGTGTGTGAGGGAGTTCAAAATAGCTCAGTGGCCACAAATAGGCGGCTGTTGGACCAGATGATGAGTACCCCTAATTTTGAGAGCAAACAAACTTGACATACTTTATAGAAGCATCTCAAAAATTGTCTTCGCTGGTCTACGCTCATGTATCAAGATAACGTGCTCACAATCTTAAAAACAGTGTTATTGCATTATAGTTAAAAGATTGTTTTCTGGTGAAGTTTACAGATGAGCAGAGATTTATTTTACCAAACTTCCATGAGGAATGCGTATTCTGTGATTGAATTATTTACGCTATCATTTTGATATCATATCTTCCAGATTTAAATTGTTATGATATATTTTTGTTCACTCCAGTGAGAAAAATATTGACTGAAAAATGCATGTGTGTAGCGATAGCTGCACTGACTTTGTCCTCACTTAACACTAAGGCCGGTAAGGCTTTGGCCTGATGTGGGTGCCATTCTCCTGTCACCTGTTGGGTGACGCTCACACTGTTCTGTATCCGTTCAGACTCCAGCCCATTTGCATGGGTTGTCACTTCATAAGGCAACTCTGCATTACTTAAGGTCTGTTGATTTTATTATATCAAGAAGCTTATTTAGCCCATTACTGTTTGCTCAGGGTCAAATAAAAATCACATGGGCAGATATTGGATGTAAATATTGTTTATGTAGAAAGAACATGTACATTGGTACATTGTTTGTTAAGTAAAAAAACAGTTCAACAAACAACTACACACAATTGCATATTTATGCATATTGTCACGACTCGGACAAGCCGAGGAAAGTCTGGATCCCAAAAACATAGACGTAAACAAGGTCTCCGAAACAAAAATAGGTTTTAATGCTTATAATCGCACCGATAAAGAGGTAACATAAAGCGCTGGTCAAACAGGGACCAGAGAGAACATTAACGAATAACAAAAAGCGCTTGCACAAAAGGCAAGGGAGAAAAATAAAGACCGCGAATACAAACGAAAACAAAGTATCCAAATACACGCAAGCAAAAGCCAAATCACAAAACCAAAAGCGTACTTACAAAAAGCAGGTGTACCGAGAGTGCAAAACGCACAACACGACGAGGTCAATAGTCAAATAGTCCATGAGCAGGGAGAATAACAATATGGTATGTTGAATGCAAATAATACATTCATTCATTCATTCATCTTCCGAGCCGCTTGATCCTCACTAGGGTCGCGGGGGGTGCTGGAGCCTATCCCAGCTGTCCCCGGGCAGTAGGCGGGGGACACCCTGAATCGGATGCCAGCCAATCGCAGGGCACACAGAAACGAACAACCACTCACACTCACACTCACACCTAGGGACAATTTAGAGTGTTCAATCAGCCTGCCACGCACGTTTTTGGAATGTGGGAGGAAACCGGAGCACCCGGAGAAAACCCACGCAGGCCCGGGAGAACATGCAAACTCCACACAGGGAGGCCGGAGCTGGAATCGAACCCGGTACCTCTGCACTGTGAAGCCGACGTGCTAACCACTGGACTACCGGGCCGCGCAAATAATACATATGTGTTTGTTTTACAATACATTTTTGTATTTGTATAAGTTTGTTTTACAATATTACATTTGTTTTCACAATACAGTAGTACTTAGTAGTTTTGCTTTTGGACTTTTGAGATCTGCAAAATAAATGTTCTCAAAATTACGTTACAGTATTTCTCTCTTTTTTGAATTTATTTTCATTCCATTTTTATGCCTTTTATTTAGATTGCTGTCTACATTTGTGCACAAATATTGGGAGTACTATATTTTCCGCACTAAAAGGCGCACTGGATTATGGGGCGCACCTTCAATGAATGGCCTATTTTTTAATATATTGGACGCACTGGCGTATAAGACGCAATCTACAATGCATCCACTAGATGTAGCTACGTTCCTTCCGTTGGACTCAAGAGGCATTCATGACCGCCTCCGAAAAACCTAATTTAATGTTGACTTTAATGAAATCACGAACATTGAACATAACGCATCAAAACAGAAAATCAAGCGAGGAAATAACTAAATAAATTTTATAGCCCCCACCCCTATAGAATTTATTTTACCATTTCCTTGAGCGTAGCTCCAACAAAACGATTGGATGTCAGGAAAATTTAGGAGACTGGACTGTGTCAGAAGTGTTTGTTATTTATTCCTTTGTTGTGTACTGTTTTCACAGATGAGGAAATCACAAAATAAATTCTGTAGGGGGGCTATAGAATTTATTTTGTGATTTCCTCGCTTGATTTTCTGTTTTGATGCATTATTTTCAATTTAGTAGTTTCATTGAAGGAATTGTTAATTCAAACGGAAGAAAAGAAGGCACGGAGACGGACAAACACGTACCCTGTACCTGTATTTGTAGAAACTGTGAAAACCATTAATAAAGTGTGTGTTTTAAAAGCACAACACCACAGCTCTCCTTTTTCAGAGCTGCAACAAAAACTTATTTAAGTTCACTGAACCAACAGCAAGTTCTAATATTGTAAGATGTCTCCAGCAAAGGTCGACATATTACCGTAATGACCATACACAAGGCGCACCGGATTTTAAGGACTTTAAGAAAATGGAAGACTTGTCGGTGTTCCTTATAGTGCAGAATGTATGGTACTTTGTTTCTGTTTACATTTGATCATTTGATATCACAGCACAACTGCAGGCATGAATCATTTGAGACAGTTTGGTTGAATGTCACCTCAAAATAAAGTGAGAAAGGATAAGCAGTCATAGTGAAGTTGTATGATTTTCAATAAACTACTTGAAAATACAACGTGGTATATTTATATCATCGTGACATAAAATGGACAATATCGTGACAGAATTTTTTTTTCCTGGTTGCCCAGCACTAAAGGGAGCAGGGGGGGGGGGGGGGCGTAGGCTGCTGTGCATCAACTGGTGGGTCGTGGGAAAAAAACAGCCAACTATAAGTACAAAATTGCGTACCACTTTTTTTGAAAGCCAGTCTCACCCTTTTCTTCTCTTCCATTTATGAGTGGAATTAAGCAGGCAATAAATGATGGAGGGTGCCCGGTGGATGACTGGTTAGCACATCGGCCTTACAGTGCAAATCCGTTTGATTTCGGCCCCGGCTTTTTGTATGTTCTCCCCGGGCCTGCGTGGGTTTTCTCCGGGTTCTCCAGTTTCCTCCCACATTCCAAAAACATGCATGGCATGTTAATAGAATACTCTAAATCCCTCTTCCTCAACTGGCGGACCGCGATCCACGACCGGACCGCCGACCTCCTCTGTCAGGACAGCCGACCTCCTCTGTCGGGCCTCCTCTGTCCGGACCCTCGGCAAATTGTATAAAATAATAAATTATAAAGTGATTTTTACTATATACATTTTCTATTTTTGGACTATAATCTGCGCATTACCGCGATCGCTTGTTAAAATTATCCGTTGTATTATTCGCGTGCACGAACAGATGTATTGAAAGTGTGTTAGAAGAATCTATGAGCAAAATTGTATCATGTTTAAAGTTTCGGTTAATTTGGGCATGTCTGGACATGCTCAGCGCAGAGGTGTCGGCCGTTTGGGCGGAGGGCCTTTTTCTTGAGTAATCACGTCAAAGCAAGGGGGGCCAAGGCTAGATTCAATCACAGAGTGGGAATAAACAAATTGGGAACAAAGAGTTGTTGAATACCAAAAGACAGTTTGGGAACAGCTGTCGCGCCCAGGTGGACATTAGTCATCAGCCAAGTCTGTGACTTGTGTATTCGGGTAGATCAGATCACTACCGAGGGGCCGGACCGGGGGGGTGCGGTATGCTAATCTCTGGGGCAAAGTCTTTCTTGTATTTTGCAATAAAAGTTCGAACCGGCGGAGAGGGAGCCGAGTGTGATTGCGGAGCAACAACCGTCGTTCGCTCTCAGAGGTGCGCTCCCGCCGATATTGAAGACAATTTTCCTGTGTGCCGAGTCGTTTCTTTAACTTTGTCCGAGAAAATCTCTGACAAAGTGAAAGTGAAAGTACGGGACATTGCACACACTTCCGGAGTGAACGCTGGCGAATTTTGGATGCCGCTACTCCCCGTGATTTTTTGATTTTTAAGTCCATTTTTATGTCATTTTTTTATCTTTTATAGCCGACATATTTTATGTCGACCTGCTTTTATGGTCACCGAGTGAACAATGATCAATCCACACTCGATCGGCCGAACTGTCATTACCTGTCATCAAGTATTGAGTTGTCGTTGAGTTGCAGCTAGCGGTTAGCTTACCTACTACCTGTTGCTGCTTCCCGACTTCATTACTCCGGTCCAGCTATGTCGATCAGCTGTGAGTGGCTTGCTTTCTGCTGGTTCGCTCTGTGTGTTTTCCACCACTCATTGGAAGCTCTTCACCAATATGCAGCCACTGAGCTCAAACTCAACTTTAATCCACACGGTCCACCACCGCCTGCTCTGCTCCAACACCCGGACATCCTTTACGTGCCCCGGCGAAGGTGCACTCACCGGGGCTCACGCCGAAACTATCAATACGACAACTCCAGCTCCATCAGGTCGTTCTGGTCCACCCCTCGCCGCCCACGGAAGAACACCGGACGCCGTGCGGATGCCTCTGTGTTGACACGCGTCCCGAGGTCGGATAGCATCGCGGTCGCTCGCAGCTGCACTGCTGTCAACGTTGGCCTACTGAACATCCGCTCCCTTACGAGCAAGGGCCAGTTCGTCCACGACCTCCTGACAGACCGTGAGTTTGACATTCTGTGTCTGACTGAGACCTGGCAGCAGCCAAATGATTATGGTACTCTTAATGAAGCTACTCCACCGGGCTTTGTTTATCACGCTGTGCCGCGCACGACTGGGAGGGGAGGCGGCCTCGCGATGATTCTGCGCGAGGATTGGAAATTTGCACCTGTAAATGTGCCTGCTTTTTTGTCTTTTGAAGCTACAGTTATACAGCTCTCTGGATCAACTCCCACACTGATTGCCACTATTTACCGTCCACCAAAACCAAACAAGAATTTTATCACTGACATTACTACACTCCTCACTCATCTGTATACACTATCACCAAATGTGATTCTCTTAGGAGATTTTAATATACTAATGGACAATATCAAAAACTCACTCACCAAAGACTTTACCTCCTGTCTGGACAGTTTTGGTTTTCAACAGTATGTCAACTTTCCCACACAAAGTAAAGGACATATTCTGGACTTGATCTGCTGTATTGGATTATCACCAACAAACTGTAAAACCGATCTCCTCCCATACACAGATCATCTATTGCTTTCATTCAATGTTAACCTGTCATTTTTCAAATCCAACCCACAACGCATTATACATTTCCGTAAAATCAAGGACATTAACCCGGAAAATTTATAATCACTTATCAACAACCTCCCCAGTACTGATTGTCTTTCTACAACAGATGAGTTTTTGACACACTACAATACAAATCTCCATAACATTCTCAATATCCTGGCCCCACTCAAAACCCGAACTGTCTCCTTCAACCAAACAGCACCCTGGTTTACCCCTACCCTCAGACAACTTAAATCAAAACGCCATCAACTTGAAAGATTATATAGAAAAACTGGACTCCCCATTCATAAAGAAATGTACACTACCCACTTTCTCCATTACAAGGACTCAATATCCAAAGCCAAATCAATCTTCTACTCTGGATTAATCAGTTCCAATGAAGGCAACCCCAGATCACTCTTTTCACTCATTTCTAAACTCACTAAACCTGCTGACACTCTTCCCTCACATCTCTATTCCACTGATTTTTTACATCCAAAATCCAACTTATCCACCAGCAACTCACCCCTTCAGCTGCTCCTAACCCTCCTTCTCCATTCTCCCCGGTTCCTACCCACCTATTCTCTGCATTCACATCCCCATCTGTCCACCAAATCTCCATCTTAATCCAGAAGTCTAAATCCTCTACTTGTCAGCTTGACCCTCTCCCTACTGTTTTAGTCAAAGCTTCTATCCCGGCCCTCTCCCTTCTCATCACTAACATTATTCAAACTTCCCTCTCTACTGGCATTGTACCATCCCAATCTCAAAACTGCTGCTGTCACTCCCATACTGAAGAAACCTGGCTCTGATCCCTCCGACTTGAACAACTTTCGTCCCATATCAAACCTTCCGTTCATCTCCAAACTTCTAGAAAAAACAGTAGCTGCTCAACTTCACACCCATCTTTCCTCCAATAACCTCTACGAACAATTTCAATCTGGATTCCGTCCCCTCCATAGTACCGAAACTGCCCTCCTCAAAATATGCAATGACCTTCTTCTCTCTGCTGACTCCGGTTCACTCGCCATCCTCCTCCTGCTTGACCTCTGTGCAGCCTTTGACACCATCTCTCACTCCATCCTCCTCGACAGACTCTCCTCCATTGCCATCACCAGCATCCCCCTCTCCTGGTTCCGCTCCTATCTTTCTGACCGCACCCAGTTTATGCAGCTCAAACGTTTTAGATCTCACCCCTTTCCCCTCACTTGAGGTGTTCCTCAGGGTTCTGTCCTTGGCCCATTGCTATTTCTAATCTGTCTTCTTCCCCTTGGTAATATCTTCAGGAAACATCACATTCACTTTCATTGCTACGCGGATGACACACAGCTCTATATCTCTACCAAACCTAATACCATACTTCCACCATCCTCTCTAACCAACTGCCTGCAGGAATTAAAATCTTGGTTCACCTCAAATTTCCTCAAACTGAATAGCAATAAAACTGAATTCCTCCTCATTGGCACTAAATCCACTCTAAACAAAATAAACAATTTCTCCATTCCCTTGGAAAGCTCTTCCATCTCCCCCTCCCCTCAGGTCAAGAGTCTGGGTGTCATCCTTGATAGCACCCTCTCCTTCACCTCACATATCAACCACATCACTCGTTCTGCATATTATCATCTTCGAAACATCCACCGGCTCCGCTCTTCTCTCACTCCTCAGTCCACTGCTATACTTGTACACAGCCTCGTCACCTCGCGTCTCGATTACTGTAATTCCCTTCTGTTTGGTCTCCCTCAAAAAACCCTTCATAAGCTTCAGCTGGTCCAAAATTCAGCCGCCCGCATTATTGTAAATTTCCCCAGCGTGGGACGAATAAAGGATATCTTATCTTATCTTATCTTATCTTATCACACTCACACCATACATAAACCATATTACACCTGTCCTCCAACATCTCCACTGGCTCCCCATTTTACACCGCATTCAATATAAAATCCTGCTCCTCACATTCAAATCCATTCATAACCTAGCCCCTCCATACCTATCTGACCTCATCCATATTCCTACGCCTGTCCGCTCTCTTCGTTCCTCCTCCTCTGTCCTCCTCTCTGTCCCCCCTGCTCGCCTCGTCACCATGGGAAATAGAGCCTTCAGTCGCTCTGCTCCCCAGCTTTGGAACTCACTCCCAGCTGACCTTCGTAATTCAGACTCACTAACACATTTCAAATCCAGCCTCAAAACACATCTGTTTCGACAAGCCTATTCACTCAGACCATAAAGCCATTATTTTATTTATTTATTTATTTTTGTTGTATTTTTTCTTATCTTATTTGATGTTGTTTTTAACATTGTACTCGTGATTTTAACTGCTTGTTGTAAGGTGTCCTTGAGTTTCTAGAAAGGCGCCCACAAATAAAATGTATTATTATTATTATTATTATTATTATTATTATTATTATTATTATTATTGCAGAGGACGCAGCAGCACGATTCTGTGTGTGTACAATGTTTGACGAACTGGAGACGGGGGCATGTCGGCGATAACGATGCGCTGATTGGCTCCTCTGAACTTAAGGTGTGCCCATACATCAGCGTCACGCGTTCAAAATGCATGATTGTGTCAGGAAACAGACGCATGCGCGACGCCACAGTGTGCTCACAGCTTCAGCACAGGAGAGCCACACACAGACAAATTAGACAAGACAAATCGCGGGACGTTTCGATTGTGTGCAGTTTTGCTCCCGTCTACCGGGGATCTTTGCAGCTGTTTAACAGCAGAACACCGCAACATGTTAAATGAACATCCCAATGGCGTCCTCAAATAGTATTTTCATGCTCAGACATTGCATTCACCTTTAGTGGAAGAACAGCACTGCACATTCCTTTGCTCCCTTGTGTCAGTATTTAAAATGGTTCTTAACTCATCTTCTGATATATTTTTCAATGATTTCAGAGGGGATGTGAAAAGGGGAATTGTACAAATGAAAATAATATTTTTGTTTTCATTTTTAGTATTTATTTTGGTAAAATTAGTATTTTGACTTGCTTTTGTTAAATTAAGGGAAAAAAAGACAACTACTGTTTAACAAAGTTTAAGTAAAAAATGTCTTATTTCCCTAAAAGGGCTATTTCTATTATTAAGCAGGCACAACTTAACAAAATAAAAGAGTTCATCTGCCTCAACACAATACCTCTCATTATTTGCTGTGTACTGGCAAGGTGAATAATTGTTATTTTCATGCACCCCATTATTGTTTGGTTGTGAGGAGTGTTGATTTGTATAAGCTTGGCTTGACCATACTAAATGGGCATATAGCCCTGCTCCCCATGACCACCGTGCATGGGACCGGACCTTGGTCTTATAAAAAAAAAAAGTGGACCGACAGCATTTCTAGTTGAGGACCACTGCTCTAAATTGTCCCAAGGTGTGAGTGTGAGCGCGGATGGCTGTACATCTCTGTCTGCCCTGTGACCCTAAACAATAAGCCGAATACTAATACAGTATTTCTAGTCCTCTGCTTGTTCGGTCTGTGTCACTCCCTTTGTACCATCAACCAAAAGGCAGACAACTAAGCAGTGAGTTAAAATACTGGACATTAACCCTTTCGGGGACAACGGTTACTACATTGGCCAGCTTATCATGTGTAGCGCTCGCAGGTAAAGATGTTTCTCATTCGAACGAGAAACTTTGTCATTCTCCTTCTAATGAGAAACATATTTCAATTTTTTTTCCATGTCACGAGGGGGACACTTTTGGGGGTGGGGGGTGCACAATTGTTAATTCTTTCTTTTTTTTTGCTGCATCCTTTTATTCCCAACTAGTTTGAGGTATCACTACACATGGAGTTCCAAAGTTTAATAAATTTGACATTGTTCCCATAAATGTAAAATAATAATAATAACAATAATAATGAAGTTGTTCCAAATTAAATTGCTGTTTTAGCTCAGCACCCCCCAAAATACAAGTTGTGTTTTTATAGTGCAGAAGTACAGATTGGTAAAAATAGAACTGACTTAACTTCTTGACTTCAAAGTAAACACCAAACAATACTGAAGTAGAAAAACCAACAAGAATTCACAGTCTATTCTCAATGATGTACAATACTCGCATTGAATACTTTGCACAACAAAAAAAATGGACCACTAAATACTTTCCTTCCTTTCTGAAGTTACATCACCAACATGAACATCTTAAGGATGACTTAGGGCTGGCTCAACGTTTATGCTATCACACTCGTTTATGCTAGTCACCAAAGCATCGCTACGGCAGTGAACTTCAGAAAAAGAAATTGTCAATGAAAACATTGAAAGAAATACACTTGTGTTTGTTCAGTCAGAATTGTTGAACGTTACCACCCAGTGATAGGGTGGCATAAACACAAGGTGTATAAGTCACCAATCATTTTGGTACAAAATAAACATCAACCCATTGAAGAAAGTGAATATTACTGCTGCCCATCTGCTGCAGTTGCATCATTGCCGTGAATGCTTTCCGTTGCTGCTGTCTGTGGTTTTATTTCTTTTCTCTTCAGAACAAAGATCTCAACCGCAGTTGTTGTTAATGCTCTCTTTTACGTCTGTCAACAAGTGCGGTTTCTATGTATGATTTGGAGTTTTCTTTTCCTGTCCTTTTAGACTTACACCACAGAAAGAACTTTGGTTCAACTGGATTGTTTTAAATGTGCTATATATCAATAAAATGGCATGGTATGGTTTTTAAAATAATCCTATTTTGACAAGATAAGGAGTAAAAGTAAAGATACGTGTAAGGAGTGAAAGCAAAAAAAACTGTCAAAAAATAGATACTCAAATACAGATACTTCAGACATCTGTAAAGTCAAATGTGATCGTTATTTCTCACCACTGCACTACCATCTTGTCTTAAACACCCATAAAGTTGCTTGTGAAAACGTATTAATTATTATTAAATCATTCAGCGATGTACCATGTGAAGACATAGCAAGTGCAAAGAATCTATCAAAGCCAGTTCGGCCTCCCAAATGCGGTTGCCTTTGTTCAGTATATTCTGTACACGTACGCCTCATGTTTTATTCGCCTCACACGTGTTGTGCACAGACCTCAATCTCTCGACGTGCGCGCGCGCGCGCACTCTCTCTCTCTCTCTCTCTCTCTCTCTCTCTCTCTCTCTCTCTCTCTCTCTCTCTCTCTCTCTCTCTCTCTCACACACACACACACACGCTAACACGCGCTCGCAATGCAGCTTCACTCGCAGCGTGTGACAACTTCCTTCCTCTTAACAGTCGCGTCGCTCCAACCATCAGTTTCGCTCATTCACGGGAACTGCGAAGTTACGAAAAACAGAAGGCACTCCAACAGTGATGGTTCTTCTACACTATGCATGACCCCACCCGTCAACCCTTAATTACGACTTGAAAAAGTTTGCCATTTTTCGAAACGAGGTATGCATCAAATGCAACTGAAATAGAACGTCACTCATTTAGAGGAAGGAAGAAAATACAGCAGACGGCTTACATTGGTGGCGAGGGCGCAATGTTGCCCATGCAGCACAATAGAAGCAGCATCAACAGGTGCGCATAAAAGAAGAAGAGAAACTTACACAAATGCATGGTAGATGAAGGCCCAGGTTCTTGGTCTCTCCAGCACGTTGTACAGGTAGTTTTGGAGCCGCCGGTAGCGAACATTCCTGCGCCCGCTTTGCGCGCTGTATATGAGCGGCTTGCCGAGCAAGCTGAGCCGGGCTCCTTGCTTCTCTCGCAAGCTGTCGGAACCGGGGGCGCCGACGGCGTTGCAGGCCGAGAGCAAGCCGTCTCCCGCGCTGTTCACCATCTTCCGCCCGGATTCGACATCTTTCATGCCGTAGCCTTCGGCGCGGTGGTGGCCCGGCGAGGTCCTCATCCAGAGCCCGGTGGCGCCTTCATCTCCGCTGTGTTTCCGTGGCATGGCATCACCGAAGCGGACTTTAGAATGCGCGAAGGTGTTGTTCAACAGCGGGGTGGGTGGGGGTGTGTGGGGGTTCGCAATACAGACTTCGCGTCCGACGCACAGCCGGGAATGAAACAGTCGACAGAGCGACAAAATCGCGTTTGCCGTCACGCTTTGATGACCGCCCTCCTCTGTTTCCTCGAGCAAGTCCAACCACTCCGCAGCAGGGCGCCGCCACCGACGCGCATATTGCCGAGCCTGACCAAAGTCATAAAATCACCACTCACATCCTCACAGTGCTTATGCGTTAACTATCATCAAGGAAGGAACTTTGGCGTGGATTTTGCGCTCGCTCCAATTCTCTGTGCGCTCGTATCTGATTGGAAGATGCGCGTCCAGGCACACCCGAATTAACGTGCCGCGGTTGAATCTTATCGGGGGGGGGGGGGCTTAACTTCAAGACAGAAGCTTCAAACGTGCTTTTCGTGTAATGTGATTTTCCTTTCCAAAACTCCAGATTACAAGACGTTTTTATTTTTCTTTTTTCCATGCAAAGACTATCAGGTATCAGAGGTCCTGATGAATTTTCCACTTGCTTGCCTGGAAAAGTAACCACGGTGGAAGACTCAACATCTGCGGAAACCATCATGGACAATGGAATGGTTTTTGGTTGTAGTCATTCGAATTGCATTTTGTTAAAAAGGCCTCAAATCTCCTGCTTCCTCCTTTCACTCCATATCTTGAGTAATGTAGGAGATTTTTGGTGAACCCCTTCTGTTACGTTCCACTTTGCAAACCTAACGTTTGTTATTCTTGAAGAGTTATTTGATCTTGGCTAATGGGGACGACTTGAAAAATGAAAAACAAGCAATTAACATTTTGACATGGGCAGTCTGCCCTGTGCACATTGGAGTGATCTCAGTGCACCTTTTTAACCCAGGATCATGTCAGTTGCTTAATACTTGCATAACTACCTAAATAGTTGCCTTACTATTCCTTGTTAGCACGTCCGCCTCACAGTGTAGCGGTGCAGGGTTCAATTCTGGCGCCGGCCTTCCTGTGTGGAATTTGCGTGATCTCCCCGTGCCTGCCTGGGTTTTCTCCAGGTAGCCCTGTGTCCTCTCACATTCCAAAAATATGTGTGGCAGGCTAATGGAATACTCTAAATTAAATTAAAATAAAAACCCTTCATTGTGAGACTAATAATTGATTTCTTATCTTATCTTATCTTAAATTGTCCCGAGTTCTCTCTGTGTGCCCTGCAATTGGCTGGCAACCAATTCAGGGTCTCCCCCGCCTGCTGCCCAAAGACGGCTGGGAAAGGCTCCAGCATGCCCCGCAAACCTTGAGGATAAGCGGATCAGAAAATGGATGGACTATTCCTTGTTGTACAGCTAAAACACTATAAAGAATCATCATAAAGCATCAGTGATCATTTTTTTCCAGCAAACGTCATGTGTCCGTTACTTAATGTTTGTGTGTTGCCTACCTAAATACTATACTGTCAATTAATAAAAACGTGGAGTGACTTCAATATTCCAAGGCACTCAACTTGAAGTTGGGATATTCACGTAGTTCAGGGGTAGCCAACCAGTCAGAGACTAAAGACCATTTTTTACAGTGTTACTGCAAAGACCCACACGCGCGCGCACACACACACACACCAGTGATGTGATCCTCGTGCCGGTCCTTGGCCTGGAGGACCGTCTCGAGGACCGAAGGCGGTCATTGGTCTTGGCCTCAAATCCTTCGTCCACAGCTATAAAGTGGACGGCAAAAATCATAAACAAATCCAACCGGGGAAACACACGTTGATGACTTTATTTAGCTCTTTAAGATGGGCGGGGTGACAGTCAGTGCAACGTGTAAAGAGCGGCAACACAGTTAGTTTCAATCACGGTTCGTTCCGTTCGCGATCGGCAGTTTAAATAGTGTGTAAAGCCTTTCTGTAACAGTGGTGTCTTTATATTTGCACAGTCGTCACATTTGTGCGGTGGCACTAGAATGTTTGTTTGAACCAAGTAATTTGCGTTACAGCTGGAGTCAATAATGTCGGCAGTTCACTTCCGGATTTGGCCGTTGGGATTTGGAGTCCTTTTGCTCGATTCCAGTTATGTTTGCTGAATGCTTTCTCATGTTTGGAATAATGAATATTGATAATACATAGTTTAAAATCATGGTTGATTTAATTATTTATTATTATTATTGTGAAGTTGAAGGTATTAATTAATGTAGTACTCAGAGCTACTGTTCGAGATTCCGCAATCTCGTTGCCTCTGCGTCCCCGCGTCCGAGACGCATAATTTTCCCACGGGACGCACAGTTCCAAACAATGTGCGTTTTTGGGACGCAAGGAAATTTCTCAGTCAAAACAAATAAACAAACAAACAAACAAAAACTACGGCAAGCCTGAGGATTTCTTGGTAACAATCGTTACCGGTACCGTGTCGTTTCCATCATTTTCACGGTACCGAAAAATAGTTTAACCATAAAAGTCACCGCACACTACGGAAGAGGATTAGGGCCAATGAAGAAAGAAAAAATAAGGTTGGCAAGATTCTGACTTTAATCTCAGAATTCTGAGATTAAAATCAGAATTCTGAGATTAAAGTCAGAATTCTCACTTTAAAGTCAGAATTCTGAGATTAAAGTCCGAATCTTGCCAACCTTATTTTTTCTTTCTTCATTGGCCCTAATCCTCTTCCGGAGCACATGAGTTGACTGCGTGATCAACGCGATTTCCCTGTGCCTGTATGTGTGTTTGTGGTGTGGTGTGGTGTGTGAGTGTCTTTCTTCTAATTTACTTTCGTTTTGTTTTGTTTTCATTTTAGTCCGCAAACTGAGGAATCGTGCGGATGAAAGTTTGAGATGGCGGTGAAAAAAACTCACCAAGGTCTACTAATTACAATATTTAAGAAATGGTAATGCTAGTCTGATTTTTCGTATGAATCGTCCAAAGGGCGTATCACTAAACTCACCTGCGACGTATCTACAGAATGCGAGAGCGAGATACGACGCGAGGCACGATTACGAGGCAAGTTGGTCATTAGATTTGTGGGCTAATCGCTGTGAAAAATATTATGAAACAATATTGGTTATTCTATAATTTACTGGTTGTAGCATGGCAACTTTATGAATAAAAAATTTGTCACAAGGTGCAGTCATTCTAATGTTAACTGTTGGTGGAACTCATGATGACCTGTGTTAAATTCTTTCCTCAAATTGATAGTAGATTACACATGCATCGTCTTGGGAAGAGGATGTCAAGCCACATCAATGTATTAATGATTACCAGTCAATTAATCTTTGCAGTGTGAGATTGGAAAAAAATACTCTGATGATGCCACATGAGTACACTGGTTTTTGATCCATTTATTTTTTGGAATAAACCTGGAGTACACAGCTGATGATGTAATGTTCATTGTTAATGCATCGTTTTCAAACATTGGCCCTTGAAACATTTTACTTTTGAGTTTCGGAATTCTTGATTATCAATATCAGTCGAAATAGAAAAATGGGTTCCCACGATGAATGTTTACGGAACCCAACATTTGTTATCATGGTTTCCCATTGGGTAATCCGACGGAACCGAAAAACGGTGACCATGAATTTCCGAAATCCTCAGGCCTGCTCCTGAATTGTTTTTTTTTGCAGCATTTGTTTATAATTGTATGTATATGTTGTTGTTTGTGTTATTATCATATGCAATTGAATAAGTACACCGTTTCATAATTCGAAATTTGGGACTCTCTCAATGCATAATGGGACTCATACTTCTCTGAGCAGCGAGTCCCTGGTACTCGCTGCTGGTAAACTGTAAAATTATCACTGCAGAGATTACTGCTTTTTCTGCACTCAGTGATTGACTTCTATGCAAAGTCATTTCTCAACTTGTCTTCTGTGCCATGTCATGCCTGTTGAGTGTTGATTTACTTCATATTAAGAAACTACTGCACTAAAGCATTAATTCATAAATGTATACCATATGATTTTTTTCCTCAGTATAAATAACACGTTCCCTGACTGTTCGACTCTTTGAATAAAAACACTTCATTCAAGCGTTAGGGAGTGCAAAGGGTTATGATGGAGGGGTGTTGCTATCATGAAGACCTGCCAAGTGGTATGATAGCATTGTTTTATACATGTCCTCGGCTAGGCCTCAGCTTCAAAATCAGTCCTCGTTCCTTGGCCTTGGCCTCGGGTTGCCGGTCCTTGGACACAACACTGACACACACACACGACCACGCACTCACGCACATATGCATGCACAGCGCTCCGGCTGCCCGAACATAAATAAAACCTTAAGACTAGAGCTGTCAAACGATTAAAATATTTAATCTAATTAAAAATGCAACTGTCATAATTAACTCAAATGAACTAAAAAAATAATCGTGATTACTCACACATTTTTTATCGTTTCTGAATTTCCTTTTACATTTGTTGTCCTATTTTTCCCCATTTTAATGCTCTCATCAACTTGGAATCATGAATCAGTTTTCTATGTGCCAAATGAAAATATTTACTGAAATAACAATTTCGATTTTCAATTTTACATGAACATTTTTCACTTGGTGCAGTTATTCACACATAATCTCTCACGCAATATTACTGTCCATCAATAATGGTGAAAAAAATATTTTGTCACACAACTGCTGCTTTAACAGCTTTTTTAATGAAATCAAAACAGAGCAATATAACATTATAAAGTGCACATCTAAGGTACACTAGTACTCAGCCTATTGTGGATTTAAACCATGGTTGCATACTTCGTTTTTCTCAAGTTTGCTTTCAACACAGCAGTCTGTTTCTGTATGTTTGTGGAAGAATAACGAGACACCGGACACCAGTGTTCATTATGTACCGCTGTATTTGAAACTGCCGGCCGTACAAACAAGCACACGCACTTCCCAAGTGCTGCAGGGGCAAACTATTCTGAAATGGGTGGGTTTCACTCCCCCTAACACAGTCAGGCTATGTTGATAGTGTTGGTCCTTCTTGCGCGGAAGTCTCTCTACGGTTTTGTGTAGACCTTAGTGATCGGTCCAGCGACACCGATGCATTGACACATGCGCCAGGCTCACAGAGCAAACCACGTGTCGATGCATGTGCTGCTTCATTACGTCACGTGATTGACACGTGAACTGAATTGACACAGTCCAGGCTTCTAATTGACACACCGGCTGCGTTGACACAGTCCAGGCTGCTAATTGACACATCGGCTGCATTGACACAGTCCAGGCTGCTAATTGACACGTGAACTGCACCGGTGCAGTTTAGACCGCATCGGCTGCTTGGCACAGTACAGGCTGCGCCACTTAGTCCAGGGGGCGTCGACTCAGTGCAGAGGGCGTTGACGCAGCAAAAGCCCGCCGCACAGTGTTTATAAGGAAGTGGGTTTGGCGACACAATGCCACTTGCCGAAACAAGCCAGACCTCACTCACGCTCGCTTGTCGAAGTTCGTGTCAGTGCAGACTTCGTGTTCGTGCCTTGCCTTCCTTGCCGATTATGGAGCAGAGACGCAAATCATCCGCCGTGTGGGACCATTTTGATGTCCTGGAGAATAAGGTATTATTTATTTATTTATTCAAATCGCCTTCTGTCGCCGAGTGCCTCTCAGATTATTGACATGTGTTGTACCACTCTAATCCGAATACATTCCAAGGTAACTCTTAGAATCAGAATCAGAATCATCTTTATTGGCCAAGTATGTAGAACACACAAGGAATTTGTCTCCGGTATAACACGCTGCACTAGTATCATCGTAAACAACAACAATTCACATTTCATTACAGGTGAAATGTCGAATTTGCCAAGTCGAATTGTCATACACCAACAGAAGCACCTCCACCATGCTGAGGCATTATCGGGCCAAGCATGAGAATGAAGTTCGCGATACACCCAGTATTACGCCAGGTATACAAACGTTCACTCATCTTTTCACGGTTGCTATGTTGATGATTTAATTGACAATCAGTAATTATTATTGGTTGACTCTCCACTCCATGTTTGACAATCAAGGTTCCAGGAAGCAGCTGTACTGGAAGGACCAACACACTTCTTTCCCAAACCTCTCCCACCTCGCAAAGGAGTTCCTTTGTACGCCAGCCTCATCCGTCCCTTGTGAGCGTGTGTTCTCCACAGCAGGAGAAATCGCTTGTAAAAGACGCAACAGGCTGAAGTTTAAAACATTGGATCATCTTATTTTTCTCAATAATTTGTGAAATAAAAGCCCACAAGCATCCTCATTCAAATGATCTTCACATTATTTGAACACATTGAATGTTGCAAAATGAATGCATGGATGTGAATGATATTGTATACACTTCATCATCAAATCGATGAATGACCTTATGAAAATGTTTTGCAACAGTTGTAGATGCAAAACCGTGCTGGCAGCTACATAATAGATAAAAGAAAAATATCCCAAACCATAGGGATCCTCCCAAAAACTAAGGATGTGCTGAATAAGAGATCCTTGTACACCTTATACTTTTATTACTTCCATATTTAACCTATTGTGTGGGAATATGGGGAAATGCCAGTAAAACACTGTTTTAAAACTACAATACAAAGCAATCGGAACAATCACTGGCTCCAAATGGACGGAACCCACAAATCCACTGTTTATCAAATTAAACAATGAAATCTCATGACCTGATTGACTTCAAAATCGGCCAATTAATGTACAAAGCACACAATAATAACCTTTGCCAAAAGATCCAGAAGCTTTTTAAAATTCGAGAAAGTTGTCATAATTTAGGGGGTACTAATCTATACAAAAAAATCCAAAACACGAACGAACATCACACAAAGGAGTGTATCTGTAATAGGTGTAAATCTGTGGAATGATTCTGAAACGGACCAGTAAAATGAGGAACTCTCTTGCTGAGATTAAAAATGAATTCGAGAGTAGTACAAGACAACTACACAAATCAGAATTAAGCTGATAAATTCGATACACTCATGAACTATAGCAATACATCAGAAATACATTGATGAGATTATTTAATATATTAATGAAATGTAGCATCCATTATGAATATGAGAAAATCGACATATACATGTGCTCTAAAGAGTATGTACTGTATATACAAACCTAATGTTGTAAAAATGTATTAGTACAGCATACATAAGGGTAAAAGCATTTGTTGATATTTAGACTTTCTTTCCTATTTAGAAAAATGATCAATTCATGTATAAGAAGGGGTAGGACTCGGGGTAGGTTTTTTGCTTCTTTCTACTCCTTTGAACACATATTTGTGATGATGACTATTTTCTTTTCCTTTTTTTATATCTTACCTTCACCTTTTGCCAATTTATTACCGAATTGTATATTTTATATGTTCAATATACAAAACAATTTATCAGTCAGTTCAGTCTGTTAAGTGGGTTGGCTGCAGGGATCTTGAAGGTCCAGCAGGTGGCAGTGGTCAGTGACACAGTATCAGCACAGTATCAACACAGTGTGTCCGTGTGTCGACACGCCTCATGAGGCCTCATGGACCCATTACTAGTAGACCTCATTTCAAATGACAACACTGGAGACGTTTTACTTTCGCTAGGTCGCTACCACTGTAGCGCACTGTCACTGTCAGACGAACACAGAGGAGCTCCACCCGCTCTATTTATATGGACACGGAACGCTGTAACCTTCCACACAAAATAGTTCCAAACAAGTAACAATCGCGTCAGTGGCATACATCGTATACCTGTATGATACAGAGAGAGAGAAGAACAGATAACTTTGGTCTTGTCAGTGGAGCAATATGGCAACTATTTAAAGGTAAACTTTCCATTCATAAACTGTTTAAATATCCGTTTTCGGTGTCTCACGCTGCCGTGGCTGGCAAAACAGACATGGGCGTGGTCTTCTGTAGCGCGCTTGTTGTTTTGTTTCTGGTTTATTTATAGAGCAACGTAACATCCGCTTGTGACGTGTGCTGCGTTAATCTTGCGAGAAAGATTTTAATCCCGTTAAAATTCATTTAAATTAATGCCAATAAAAACGCGCTAAACTGACAACTCTACTTAAGACACAAACACACAAGTCTCCCCCGACCCCCCCCCCCCCATTTCCTCCTCCCACCGCTCGCGGTCGACTTGGGTCCAGTCTGCTGCCTCTTAGTTAATTGCGATCGATGTATTGGGCACCCCTGCCCTAAAAACAGAGGTAATTCCCTGATTACTTTCGCACTTAGCGCCGTTATCTGCGCACGGGCGGTGATTCAGTCATCTGATTGGTTGCCCACTATGTCAGATTTGCTGTTGTGAAAATTGCCTTTTCTGTATTCCACCAAAGAAACAAAGAGTTCACACAACAGTTTTTTTTTTTCTCCCTGATGTTGGACCCTAACTTAAAGACAGGTCAAAACAACTCAGCAAATAGTTTGGGAGCAAACAACTTGCTTACTTTGTTGTGTGCTTTTTTTTCTGTAAATGTCAATAATTCATATGTGAAAGTTGTTCCAACTTAAATGACCATTTTAGCCAAATGTTTCACCTTCTCAAAAAAATACAAGTTGTGTTTTTTTACAATGTACACTAGTCTGTTGTACACATTAGCTAAAACAACCTGGGGTCAAATTGCAGCAAAAGAACAGATGCACGCAAAAACAATATGCACAGGCGAGGACAGACAGATTGCATCATGTTCATTTACGCTTATTCGGTTAACCAGCTGTCCTCATTAAATAAGGCAACACCATTCATCGTGAACAAGTACGGTAATTATAAATTTACAGGCGAATGAAGTGTAATTTGGAATTCCCTCCCTATTCCTGTAGGTGGCCTTAGAATGTCCACCTGGCGTCAGTAACACGATTCTATTCTATATTTGCTGGTCAGGGAGAACTCAGTTTCAGCAATGTGCGCAATCCTATAATAAGGTAAAGTGGCTGTTGCCGTCCATCACCAACAGCGCTGGTCAAGATCTCCTTTTTTAGGACTGAAGTAAACTAGTAGATTGAAAACCGCAGCTGGTGCACAAAGCCATGACATCAGCTCCTTGCCAGGTATAAAAGATACGGGCCTGACAGGGGTTGGGGGGCTTTTTACATCCATGCCTTGGGCCACTCAACTTTTTGGAAAGACTTCACTCTGACATTGGTTGAATAAAATCTTTTCCCAATCAGCCGTGGTCCCTGAAGTGCTCATTCGTCGGGAAACAGCGACCGATCACCGAGTGTTTTTTGAAGACCAGCGAAGCAGCAAAAACCATATACCACACGATAAACACTGAATGGAGCTAATGTGATCCCAAATATCACAACCGAAGCAAAGGTACCATCCCTATGGCAGCAAAGCTGACATTTAAATGAACCACTGCCACAAAATTGGGTTTGGTGTTTGGGTAGACGTTGTTGTGCAAGAGTTGTTGCTTTTTGGTTTGACTCATGATGACCGCAACTTTCTGAACTTCCCCTCTCACTGGTGCACTGAACTTTTCGATACTGACTGTTTAATTGTTCAAATATCTCTATCGTAATAGGAAACCACTCGAGTAATTGGAGTAATTAGGAATAAAAAGCGTCTTGCTCCATGTGAACGATATGTGGCATTAATAGAGAGAGGAAGGGGCATATTTCATTCAAACCCACTCACATTTCAGAGCGTTCTTAACTTCGTTTTAACCTGGAAAGGCTTGAGAGAATGTTCTGTCCAGTCAAACTAAGCACGCGCGAGTACGAAAAAAAAATAACAAAACTACGCCATCTTTTGGATTAGAACGTTACTGCAGTGGTAAAAAAAAAGGGCCACTTACGGAAATCTCTTAACGTGGTGTCAAATTGAAAGACTGTCACTTCATTTCAGTGCTTTTTTAAAGCTTGATATTAACAGACTTTTTAATTCACATTATATTTTCGTTTTATTTATTTTGCTATGGTCAATTGTATTGTCGATTGCATTTAATTAATGCCCCGCCTTGCCACGTTCAAGGAACAGTACTATGAAGTATTTTACAGCACATTTTACAGCAGTGGCTCATGATTTAGTCGGACTGAATTCTGTTTAAGTACCTTAATGTCATACAAATAGTTGACATTATTATGAACATCAAACCATATGTCCGTTTTTTTCATCCACTTAACCACTGCAGACTCCACAATAATAATGGTGCCCACTAATGAAACCATTAGGCTGACCATGTGTGATGCTTGATTGCGGCTTTCTCTGAAGACAAGGGCAAACAAACTGTCGGGTTTGAATGTCATGGATGCTCAGCACTTAGTCAGAATATTAGTTAGAATTATGTTGCTGTACCGTTGACAGGAATTATTGCATCACCCACGGGTCTAAATTTAAAATAATCAAGAGCCATGTGAGAGGAAATACTTTTTTTTCTTTTTCTTTTTTTTGGTCGAGGTTTCTTTTGCTTGTGTTTACTTGGATACAAGAATTAACTTTCAGGGAGCAATTTTGCTTATGAAAGACTTAATTTGAGGAGCAAATTCCAAATATGAAGGAACATTTTTTCCTGGTTGATCCCAGGGACCTGAAGCAATGGTTTTATTAAACAGTAAAAACAAGACAATATAAGGGTGGTTGAATGTAGTGCTGCAGCGACTGAATTTTTCAGTATACGAGTCTCCTTGTGAAAATTCTCTGCAATAATCATAAATTCAGGTCAAGGATGTTTCAATTTAATACCAGTCATTTAATAACAAACACCCAATTGATTTCCTTTTTTTAAATATAGTCAACTGATTATATTTCTTAAATCCATATTGTGTATAGCTAAAAATTGTATATTATTGTCTCGAATCATTTTCTGCTTACTTTGAACCTTGCCTGTATGAATAAAAAAATAGTGTGTTGTAGGTAGGTATCGATAAGATGATAGACAATGACAAAATATGTTAGTGCAGTGCCGGAGAAAAGCAGACACAGGCCAAAAACTTTCATGAACGGGGAGAGGACGAGGAGCTCCTTGTCAAATATGCTGTACAGTGATCCCTCACTATTTCGCGGTTCGTTTATCGCGGATTCGGTGCATCGCGGATTTTTTCAAACATATTCATAAAAATGTTTTTTTTTTCATATACATAGAGTACAGTACTGTATATGTTGCTCTATGTGACTCACTGTTGATTTGCAGCTTCTCATGGACTGTTTGCAGTCTTTTTGCGGAAAAAAAAACGTAACCTGTATATGTTAATTGGTCGCTACGATTTTCATTTATCACGGGTGGTTTTGGTCCCCATTAATCGCGATAAACAAGGGATTACTGTATTTCCCTTCTCTAGTGTACAGCAGGCGGACCGGAGGTCCAGTGGTTAGCGCGTCGACCTCACAGTGCAGAGGGGTTCAATTCCACCTCCGGCCTCCCTGTGGAGTTTGCATGTTCTCCCTGCTCCCTGCGTGGGTTTTCTCCGGGCACTCCGGTTTCCTCCCACATCCATGCACGGCAGGCTGATTCAACACTCTAAATTGCCTTTAGGTGTGATTGTGAATTAAAATGGTTGTCCGTCTCTGTGTGCCCTGCGATGGCTGGCAACCGGTTCAGGGTGTCCCCTGCCTACTGCCCCAAGACGGCTGGGATAGGCTCCAGCACCCCTTGCCACCCTTGTGAGGATAAGCGGATTGGAAAGTGGATGGGGGGACAGCAGGTGACTGAAAAAGGCCAGTAGCTGTTAGGCTCCATCCACATACTGTTAGTGCACCGCACAAACTGCCAGATCTGAGGCATTTGTCGCAACTGCGACCGGGGCTACTGGTGACCCAACATAGCGGCACGGCCACAACGCGACTTTGGCATTGTCGAAGGCGGTCTCCACTTCTGCTGTCCACAGAATGGGTTGGTTGGAAAATTTGCTTTGAAGCACCTCATACGAACTTGCATGACATGGGCCGTCTGGTGGATAAAACGGTGGTAGTGTCACCATCCCAAGAAACTCCCAGAGCGCTCGAGCAGTGGGTATACCAGAAAAAGCAGAGACCACTTCCGCCCTTACCAGAAGAGGGGCGCCCCAATCCTTGGTGATGAGTTGCCCCAGAAAGCGGATGGAGGGCAACCCCAAAAGGCATTTAGGCAGGTTAATGATCAGGCCATGTGCCGCGAGTCTCGTAAAGAGGTTAATAAGACACACAAGGTGCTAATTCACAAGGAGCTGACAAGGATGTCTTCCAAATAAATGAAAATGGACACACCTCTGAGTGTCAGGTGTGCTGCTTCAGCAGCCTGAGGTGTGTATGTGTACCGGTGTGTGTGTGCGTGTGAGCCTTTGTGCTTGAAAGCTTTTTACAGCTTTGGTATGTTGGAGTTGTTGGGAGGTGAGTTCCATCTCCCTGATTAAGACACTCTGGAACCCATCATCAGATCATTACAAAAAGTTCGTAGTTACGGTTAAGGCCATGTTTATGCGTGATAGAGGACCCAAAAGCAGGAGTGCAGGAGAAGCACGACTGAACTGAGTGTATTCATGAAAACAGATCCAGGGGCATTCTTGAAAAACTCAATCGAAAGCAACAACAAAGTCCTGAAGAGACCAAAAACTCAGTCACAACAAAACACCAGGCACTAAAACACACCACTACAAGAACCCAACCAGCACGACAGCAATGACAGCAAACAGTCGGCGTGGCAGTCCTTAAGTAGGCAGGCGATAATGATGGCATGAACAAACACCTGTGGCGCTGGCGGAAACGCCCTCCAATCTTGCCCTCAAACAGAACCATGGCATTTTATCGTTGAGATCTCCCTTGAATACACATATTTTGATGTCTTACTCTCCGACGACAGATCAATCGTTGATGTCATTTTCCCTCCCTGCCTACTTAAAGCCCCACAGCTGCAGACCACTTGCCACCCTGCACTCGACCCCTTGTTGCACTGGGCATTCAAATCAACATTTCTGAACACCAACTTGCCTTTGCCTATTTCTGCATTTAGCTCCTGTTGTTACCTCCACAAACCCTGACAGTGAGCGGAATGTCCATCACCCTCTGAAATGTCTGGGCCGCGTTTTTCAGTCCAAAAGGCATTATTAAGAATTCAAATAGCAGAAAAGGAAGCACTACAGCCGTTTTGGGAATGCCTGGGTGATGCATCCACGTACCATGTCCACCTTGAAGAATACCTGCTTGCCTGCCAAGTGCGCAGAGAAATCCTGTATGTGGGGATCGTGTGCGGATAGCTGGAAGTACACTGTATGGGTCTGTTTTTCGGTCTGGCCAGCAGGTGGCATGAGCGGTCTTCGGGGTGCACACCTGCTGCCAATCTTTAATTATGAGACTCTGTATTTAAGGACTCTTCTGCTGTGCACCTGTGTCGGAGTATTGTTTATTGCATTGCCACTACCATGCTCGTTGACCTGTTGTTTGTTATCGTTCTTGTCGTGTTTCTCGCTCTAGCTTCTCGGTACTATTTTTCTCTGCTCGGCAGACTTTTATTTTACATATTAGATTTTTCTCGCGTGTTTTCCTATATAAGATAAGATATCCTTTATTTGTCCCACATGTTGTTTTTCTTTCGCATACTCGATTCTGTTTTTGTTCCCTTGCCTTTTGGATGCAAGCGCTTTTTGTTAGCCATTCTTATTATAAATATTAAACTATTAACTACTAAAATATTAATCTTGTTTGTCACGTAGATCTTGTTGACGTCTGCGATTATTGGGATCCAAAACTTGATTCGGCTCGCCCGCAAACGTGACATACACTCCTCATAGCGCCGGTGTCACAGAGAAAATTGAGGCTGGAGAGGGTCTCTCTGACGAACAACAGATGCTTTTTCACACCTGTGCCCACTACCGTTGTTCGGTACAGGGTTAGGCGCTTCCCACGGTGACAAGTTGCAACAGAGATGGCACCTCATCGCCTTTGCATCGAAGCAAGCATACAAGTTGCACATGCTCTTAGTGTCATGGTCGCTGGTAGCATGAGGGCTCCTGGCCTCCTGTGCATCACAAAATGTTGGGGCATCAGGAGAAAAATGTTGGGAGGAGAAAAAGAACGCACCCATACACATATAAACGCAAGCTATTATATTTAAGAGGGAGGTCTGCGTCATTATGGGCATGAACACACATGACCTGGGTATGTTTCTGTCATCGTTCCTCCATCCTTATTCATATAATAATTGTCCTCTGTCCCACTCCATTCTCATCCTTTTAAAGCACTTGCATCCCAGTCCGCCCCCGCCTCTGAAAAAAAAGTGTCCGTGCATGACTCCGTGATTGGCTGTTGCAGATAAGACTGACCATGAATGAAACAAAAATTATATTACTGTTTCTTTATATTTTTAATGTCTCAGTGATGAGCAACTAGGATTTCACAACACAAAAATGGTTACTACCATAAAATAAAATAATAATAACTTTACTTTTAGAAATCCTAGCCATCACCTTGGTGGGCGGGTACTGAGAGACATACAACACAGTGAGCTCTTTTAACCGGCTGGGTTGATGGTTCGTGTAATGGGTGTTTGTAGGCACCTTAATGTTGTCTAACTGTACACTAGGTGGCAGTGTTGCTGTAAAAATACCGTTCAGATGAAATAGCCTGTTAAATAAATACTTTGTTTGGCTCCACTCTGGCCTGGTTATTTTGCCTCGCCACATAACTTAACCCGGTTAGGGACAAGTAAAGGGATGAACTAAAACCCACTTCCGTCCTTGCTTAATCCATCCTTTTTAAATAACTTCTCGGCCTCCATCCCAAAAATGGGCATCCGTCCAAGACGGGCAGACAGACCGTTCCGTCCCATGGACAGAATGCCCATCTCTGCGAATAACAATAACAATGTTGGTTATTGTGTTGGAAAGATATATATATTCACTGCATGTTAGAATCCACGCATTGCTAGCCAACAACACGGTCTGTCCAGGCCGACATCGCAACTTGTCCAATCAAATTTGGCCTCGTCATAAGACTGCAGAGAAAGTAGAAAAATGAAGGGACGAGAATTTTCTTCCACACATTCTTTTTATTTGTAAATAATAAAAATTAACCTTTTGAAATATAAAACATACACATCATTTCAGCCACAGCTGTTATACAAAGAAGGAATGATGCAATCAATGCCTGACTTCTTTTTCCAATTTTCTTTCAGTAGAACACATCAATCAATCAAACAATCAATGTTTTCCTGTTAATACTGACAGCGAGAAGAAAAAAAAGTTTCAAAGTTGAACAGGACTGGACTGGGATTCATACAGTGTTTAAAGTTGAAGTGATCATTGTGAACATCTCATACAGACTTGCTTGTTTTCATGGTTTACAACGTGGCAAACCCAAGTCTATGACCTTGAGTTGTCCCACGGCATGACTGCATGGTCCCCAACAGCAGATGAATAAATCCTCATGAAATTACTTCGCCCCAGGGTCTGTTGAATATTTGCAGTGTATCACTAGTTCTGCATTTTTTTAAACTTTTATACATCATAATATCCTATCTGACAACATTATCTTAAGTTCCATATAAGTAGATCTGATTTGCATTTGCACTGTACATGTTTATTGATACACCAGCTCCTCGGAGGTATACAATGATGTGGAATAACAGCAGGAAGGGTTGTGAGGTCTGCTTGCTCAGGAACTACAGTACTTCTGTTAGAGAGTATGAGGAACAACGTCAACGTAATCTTCCGATTCTGTTTGAGAGACGTTCAGCACCTGACTGACGGACATGGCATAGACTTGCAGTTGGGATTTCCAATGCATTTGTGATGAGAATGGCTTCCTTTTCTTGGTTTTACTTCTTGAATATTCAATTACGAGCAAACTGTACAACTGCATGCAACATACAAGCGGCCCTAAAGTAAGTGGAAAAAAACCCACACAAGTCTAGTTCGGCATCTTTTTTTTCATGTAGCTGTTTTTACAAAAAAAACAAAACATTGCATGCAGGTCAAACAGTCCCCTTTCTTACAAGGTGAGAATAATGAGTTGTTGTCCTAACTCATCAGTCCGATGGGCGACTTTCGTATGAACAGTGTAGCACAATGAAAAGTGTGAGCAATTTCTCTTTTCTGTTGTCTACTAACTACACAAAAATGAACAGAACCAGTGTGTGAGTTTTAGTTTTATTTATTTTTTCAAAACTATGTTTTCTAAGTTAACCTTTTATTTATAAAAAAAATCAAGCTCTTGTCCTTGTGTTTAATTCCCCCAAAACATAAAATAAAGGTTCAATAAAAAAATATTTAAACATGCTCGAGTGAGGGTAATTTGACTAATATCCAAGTCTTCCTTTGGTTTAAAAAAAAAAGATTTCCCTTTTCATGTTTTAGAGTGATGGTGTATTTCTGTGACGTTGAATAGTCGTAACACAATTTTTTATTTCTTGGTCAACCTCCTGGGATGCCTAATACACACACATCTTTACAAGGACAACTTCATTTAATCACATGTTTAAAAATCTAGGATGTGTCTTAATCACCAGTCCCCGATACCTGAACAAGACTTGCAGACAATAAATAGTTCCATATCCTTTTTTTTTTTTGAATCGCATTTTCTCTCCATGCACACACCGGACTGACAACGTTCATAAGCATTGAACACACTCTAAAATCATTTTGTGCAAAAGTAACAGAGAAAAAAAAAAGACAACCAAGCAAACGCACAAAGACAAGTATGGCTTTCGGGCAGCCACGGTAAACATTTTGAAAAGAGGACCTTTCGACAGAGAGAGAGAGACAGAGAGAGAGAGGGACCAGTGACGCGGCTTCAGGGTGTAGGCACCAGAAGAAGGCCCTGTGCTTCCAGACTAAATACCCATGTGGAAGCACCCTCCTCGTGGGCAGAGGTGCTGGCAGTCTGATGGGGTTCTAGCTGAGGCCCCTGCAGATAGGATGCCACTACACTCACATCCGCAGATGTGGGGGCAGGAGGAGGTGACCTCTGTCTTGAGTTCATACATTCCAATGCTTACGTACATTTCATTGCTTTACTAAAAGCCACCCTGCTTCGTTTGTCACTTGGCATTATCTCGTGTTCACCTCATCAGCTCAACTTGAAAGCTACCGCCTGTCGTCTGGAGACAGCCCCCGATCTTCAGCGTGCACAAAGGAAAAACAGAGACCTTTCTTGAAATTGTGATGAACACTGAAAAACGGTACTCCCCGGAACAGACGGAATGAACCACAATTGGAGTGATTGTCAGATCTCAACAAAGCTCTCTTGTTGCGTGATTGTTGTTGCACTACATGTCCTGCTGCAAGTTTGTCTCCCTTCTTACGGTCCAGGTCATGAGTTAGTAATTCGCAGAGTAGTCTTGAGCTATTGGCCCACTAGGATCGGACCCCGGGCGGTCCGGAGGAGCTGTCGAGTGACGTCTGAGAAGCTCGCCGTGTGAGGGAAGCCAGAGTAGGATCCACCAAAGAGGAAGGTGGGAACAACTTGTACCAACCGATTACTGTGCTTGATAAGTCCAGTTCCTCCAGGAGGATTTGTGCAACTCCCATGAAGCTTTTATGGTCCATGCGGCCGTAGTCCCCCCATACGATCACCTGAAGGAGGCAAAAAAAATCATTTGCTAGGCTGATCCGACTTCGCCCGGCTAAACTGATTTGTATTTTCAACGTAGGAAAAGGAGAAATAACCATGAGGCTGAAATCCTATCTTTTCTACTCACCTGTAAGACTTTACCCTGTGGGCTTTCCTCAAACAGCAGCGCTTGCTGGTACAGTGGGTCAAGTGTTTTCCGTGCAATCTTGGTTTTCTTTTTGGCTACGTATGCTCCATTATTCAACAAGTAGACCTTGACATAAGGTGCTGAAGGCAGGGGCGAAACAGAAAAAAAAGACTTAAATGAGGGAAACAGCTAAGACGGTGAAGAATGTTGAAATGACATTTCTGCTCGTAAAAAAAGAAGAGAAGAACAAAACTTTTTCGTTTAAAAGGGACCCAAGAAAATCCCTCTGTCTACTTTTTCTAATCTGCCTGGCGTGCCCCACAGGACCTTGGGTGAGAAGCGGGGTCGACTATGTGGGAGGAAGCTGTCATACCCGGAGGAAACCCATGCAGGTTCTCTGGGAGAAATGACAAACAGATGTACTAACCACTAATGCCACGCGCACTTTTTGCTTATAAATATCCATCCATCCATCCATCCATCCATCCATCATCTGCCGCTTATCCGGGGCCGGGTCGCGGGGGCAACAGCTTTAGCGGGGAAGCCCAGACTTCCCTCTCCCTAGCTACATCTTCAGGCAAGCTGGGTGACATAGTCTCTCCAGCGTGTCCTGGGTCTTCCTCTGGGTCTCCTCCCGGTGGGACATGACCGGAACACCTCACCGGGGAGGCGCTCAGGAGGCATCCGAATCAGATGCCCAAGCCACCTCATCTGGCTCCTCTCGATGTGGAGGAGAAGCGGCTCGACTCTGAGCCCCTCCCGGATGACTGAGCTTCTCACCTTATCTCTAAGGGAGAGCCCGGACACCCTGCGGAGAAAACTAATTTCAGCCGCTTGTATCCGGGATCTCGTTCTTTCGGTCACGACCCATAGCTCGTGACCATAGGTGAGGGTTGGGACGTAGGTCGATGGGTAAATTGAGAGCTTCGCCCTTTGGCTCAGCTCCTTCTTCACCACGACAGACCGATACAACGTCTGCATCACAGCAGACGCTGCACCGATCCGCCTGTCGATCTCCCGCTCCCTCCTACCCCCACTCGTGAACAAGACCCCAAGATACTTGAACTCCTCCACTTGGGGTAAGATCTTCTCCCCGACCCGGAGGGGGCACTCCACCCTTTTCCAACTGAGGACCATGGTTTCAGATTTGGAGGTGCTGATTTTCATCCCAACCGCTTCACACTCGGCTGCGAAACGCTCCAGTGAGCGTTGGAGAGCCCCGTTTGAAGGAGCCAACAGCACCACATCATCTGCAAAAAGCAGGGATGCAATACTGAGGCCCCCAAAACGGACCACCTCAACGCTTCGGCTGCGCCTAGAAATTCTGTCCATAAAGGTTATGAACAGAATCGGCGACAAAGGGCAGCCTTGGCGGAGTCCTACCCCCACTGGAAACAATTCCGACTTACTGCCGGCAATGCGAACCAAACTCTGACATCGGTGGTATAGTGACCGAACAGCCCGTATCAGGGGGTTCGGTACCCCATACCCACGAAGCACCCCCCACAGAAAAAGCATTTTCTGAGCATTGTGCGCCCCAGGTTGGATTTGAACATTTCTCTCCAGTTGAAAGCAGAGATTTTTGAGAAATACCTGCAGATATTCTTAACGGTGCACGTAAAAACATTGCCGTGGTTCTTAAATGAGCACCAGAGTTTTTGTTGTTTGGTGCTTATTTTTTTTCCCCCAACCAACCAAGATCATTGATTAGCTGAAAGACTGAGGGCACATCTGGGCACGATTTGTCACTAATAAGTGTAGATGTTCTGAAACAATGGTCCTCAGTCGGAAAAAGGTGGAGTGCTCCCTATGGGTCAGGGAGGATATCTAGCCCCAAGTGGAGGAGTTTAAGTATCTTGGGGTCTTGAACAAGAGTGAGGGCAGAAGGGAGCGAGAGATCGACAGGCAGATCGGTGCAGATCTGCTGTGATGAGGACTTTGTATCGGTCTGTCCTGGTAAAGAAGGAGCTGAGCCAAAGGGTGAAGGTCTCAATTTACCGGCCGATCTATTTCCCAACCCTCATCTATGGTCATGAGCTATGGGTCGCGACCGAAAGAACGAGATCCCGGATGCAAGCGGCCGAAATGAGCTTTCTCCGCAGGGTGTCCGGGCTCTCCGTTAGAGAATGGTGAGAAGCTCGGTCATCCGGGAGGGGCTCAGAGTCGAGCCGCTTCTCCTCCACATCGAGAGGAGCCAGATGAGGTGGCTTGGGCATCTGATTCTGATGCCTCCTGAATGCCTCCCTGGTGAGGTGTTCCGGGCATGTCCCACCGGGAGGAAACCCCAAGGACGACCCAGGACACGCTGGAGAGACTATCACCCAGCTTGCCTGGGAACGCCTCGGAATCCCCCGGGAAGAGCTAGAAGAAGTGGCTGGGGAGAGGGAAGTCTGGGCTTCCCTGCCAAAGCTAGTGACCCTGCGACCCGACCTCGGATAAGCGGTAGAAGATGGATGGATGTGTCGATGTGTCATTTTAATATAACTAAATAAGCTTTTTTTTCTAATTGCAACAACGTCATTCGAGCAGCGCTACACAATGGCAGCTTATTAAAACAATACAATCTTACTGTTTTATAAAATAAATTCAATTTAACACATTTGAGTTGCATGACCCATTCCAAAAATGAATTGCCTTCCTCTGAATTTGCAATATGGAACCCTGTGATCAGCTCGCTGAATTAACACAGTTCTCGAGGTAGACTTTTTTTTTTTTGCACGACTGAGTGCTTTCACATTTAGGACATGTTTTGACAGACTGTTGAAGCAGCGGCCCTCCTGTGAGGGTCTCCCCATGAGTGCAGCCACTTGTCTGGTCAGCCGCCTCAACGGTTGTTCATAGGCTACTTTGCGACGCGCTGCGAGAGTTAACTTCAGAACAAAATCAAAACAAGTAATATCCTTCAATTCATTTTCAACAGCGCTGATCCTGAACAGGGTCGTGAGGGGAGTTGTCGGACCCTATCCCCGCTGACTTCGGGTGGAGGGCGGACAAAACCCTGAACTGGTCACACAGTCACTGAGTGGGAACTGATCCCACGCTGCCCGCAAACAAGTCCGGCAATTGTACAACCACTAAGCCATCGGCGACAGCAATTAATACTGTACAATGATATCAAAGCCTCTCTTAGCTTTTATTTTGAAGTTGGCCCTCGGAAGCACAATTATTATGGAGGTCAACTTGATTAAATCATTTTGTACGCAAAAGTGCGTTGACAAACTTGAACTGGAGCGTATTATTCAATTTCCAGTGCTCATGCGCACTCACGTGCCCTTGCTATTGTTGCTCTTAATAGAAAAAAACAATGTAAAGCACCAGGCTTTGTCACACGTCTCCAAACTGAGATTGTAAAAGATTGTCATGTCTTTGGAGGAAGAGCGTGATTCAACTCTTGTATTAATTCAATCAGGGGATAGGTTTTACCTGGGAGGGATTTCGATCCTGGTTTTTGTACAAGACCTCGTGCTCTGATAACTTCAACCTCCAGCTGACCCTTTTTTTCCATCATACCTATCTGTATATCACCTGCAAAACAAAGAAAGTTGGTGCTAAGATACAAAGGAGTTGTGTTTTGTTGGGAGCAGTGGATTTCAATTATGAACATGAAATTAGGTGTACGAAATGCACCGTCTCTGAAAAACCAGTGCTGGAATCAAACCAAAGGTATGCTAGAATAACGTATGGCAACGCAAACAATCCACAAACATCATCTCTTGATGCCATTTGCATGCAGTTGAAAGCGAACGATGCAACTCAACGATGTGAACATGTGCACAATCTCACCTATTGCAGGTGTCGCAAGTGTTTGCCTTCCCACCAACTGAGCCGGACCAAGGCCATCCAGAAAGTCGCTGAACTGGCTGCTTGCTCCCAGATTGACCCCGGAGAAGATACTAAGAGAAGCAATAAAACAACAAACTGAGAAAATGCATTATTTTGGCCAAAGTACAAGTAGTTGCTTTTCTCCAACTGTGTTTTTTAAAAAGTCAGCATCCTGAAAACTCATTTTCTGTATTCAAAAGAATCGCATTGCCAGTTAGGCTGAACAAACACCAGAAGCATTGTTCATCCATCCAACCATTTTCTGATCCGCTTAACCTCACAAGGGTCATGGGGCGTACTGGAGCCTATCCCACCCATCTTTGGAAGTAGGAGTGGTACATCCTGAACTGGTTGACAGCCAATCGCAGGGCACACATAGACAAACAGCCATCCGTGCTCACACTCACACCTTGTGTTTGTCTTGCCACGTGTGACACATCCAATGTCGTTCGTTGATTTGTTCTTCAGCATTGCCCAAAAGGAAGACAGTGCCCTCCTAGTTCTAACGAGAGACTGAATGTGGCCCACCCAATCACAATGTTGTGTACAGGATTCAAAACGTTACTTGAAACAAAGGTGAAATATTGGAATGTATAAATAACATCTCAACTCATGAAAGGTTTGTTAACTGCAAAGCTAGTAGTTAAATAGTAAACAGGGTGTGTTCAAAAGCACATGTACATAATGCCTCCATCGGCATGATTTTGACAGCCTGTTGTTCGGTGAAGGACTTCGAGTCTGACGTCTCAACCGGCCCAAGACACGGAACGATATTTGTCTGGTTGTCTGACAGCGTGACCGTAGTCAACGTCAAAAAAGCTGTGTCGTTTGAGAAGGCATTCAACCTTACAAATTAACTCCATTGGGTCATTGAGATAAAATTCTTGCATGTTGTGTTCTCGTGTATCTCCAGCAATTGGCAGAGTAGGGCCTCTCCTCCGGGTCACATACCTGTTGCTCGTCGGTAAGATGACTATTTAGATAAGAAACCTTTATTAGTCTCGCAAAGGAGAAATTCCCAATTTACAGCAGCAAAGTTATGAAAGGAAGAAGTAGAACAACAAAAAGGCAGCCATTCTCGCGGAGTCTTTTTGAAGTATAAATAACACAGCACAACACATAGGACACAGACAGTGCAATCTTCACCACTTTTCTGCATACACTTTGTATGAAGCAGTTATAGATGAAAGAGGAGAGGATCAAAGTGTCCTTTCACCAGTGGGCCAGCGATGTCATGCTGAAAATGTGCACACGTCTGCTACAAGCTAGGTTTGAAACCAAACAAGAAGCTGAAGCGTCCATTGACGAAAAGAGATTGGCTCACATCTCCTGTCCCACATAATTCACTTCAACTCCAAGCCGCGACTCCCAGCTCCACATCTGCATCGGCGCTGCGTGCTAACGCTCCTTTCTTCTCATCGTCGGCTCCTCAAGCCTTATATCCATCCAGCCGCAGACCGTTCAACAGCACCAATCTCTCCACTGAACAAAGCTGGGCTGTGAAGAATGCTGCCCATTACAGGCGCAAGACACAAGCGCCCAGTGACTGTCCAGCAATGACAGTGAAATGGCGCAAACATTCCTCCCAGTCAAAAACAGTTCTGGTATACCCATGGTGCCGAGAAGGCGCAACCCCCAAGCGCAGTCTCCTCCTTGATGAATGTCGTGGCCAAAGAAATGCTGAAAAAAGTCCACATCAGGTCCACACGATGTAACAACAAACACAAAGTGACAAAACAAACACAAAAACAACAAAAAAAGCAAGGCTCATGATAGCACTTGCCGACGGCTGCCTAGTCGGGAGCCATCTTGACTTCAAAACTATATTATTATTATTATATTTAAGGAGTTCTCTATCTTCATGTCTGTCAGAAAATTCACCTTGCCCACAGCTCTGGTTCCAAGCCACAAACCCTTCTCGACGTTCCACCGTTCATGTTTTCTAAAACTGCCTAGTTCTCTACCTACCGTATTTTCACGACTATAAGGCGCTATTAAAAGTCTAAAATTTTCTCCAAAATGGACAGGACGCCTTATAATGCGATGCGTCTTTTATATGAGCCGAGTTCCAAAATCTGGCTGAGACCCGACACGCTGTTTATATAGAGAAAAGGCGGAAGTGAGGTCGGCCAATCAGTGAAGTGCGGGGAAGAGGTCGGCCAATCAGTGAAGCGCGTCCGTGCACTTATATGTAAATTTGGAGAGAGAGAAAATGTGTACGTGACGACACGCACGCATGCGGAGAAGCGGTCGGCCAATCAGTGAAGTGCGTCCGCGCACTTATATGTAAATTATGGAGAGAGAGAAATGTAAATATATGAAGAGAGGTGGACGTGAGGGAGGACAGGCACGCAGGGGGTGGGTCCGGCAATGAGTGAAGGGTGGGCGTGCCTCTAGCAGGTACCAGCACATGTATAAAATGTGAGTATGTGCCTTTTTGCAAAACAACTTCGGTTTTGGTTTTCAAGAACCCCCGAAAATGAGTTCCACAAAGAGACACGCCTACGAAGCGCAATTCAAACTCCAAGCCATCGGTTATGCAGTGAAACATGGGAATCGAGCAGCCGCCAGAGAATTTAATATCAACGAATCCATGGTTCGCAAATGGAGGAAGCAGGAGAACGAGCTTCGCCAAGTCAAAAAGACCAAGCGCAGTTTCCGTGGAAATAAGGCGAGGTGGCCAGAGTTGGAAGACCAACTGGAGCGGTGGATTCTTGATCAAAGAGCAGCCGGCAGAAGCGTCTCCACGGTCACCATTCGACTAAGGGCGAAAACGTTAGCCGAAGAATTGAAAATTGAACATTTTCAAGGAGGTCCGTCTTGGTGCTTTCGCTTTATGAAACGGCGCCATCTATCTATGAGAGTGAAGACGACCTTGGCTTTTTCAAGCGAAAGACGCTGCCGAAAGAAAAGTTTCCAGCCGGCGTCATCGTGAAAGCAAACCAAAAGGGCTGGATGGACGAGGAGAAAATGAGAGAGTGGCTAAGTGAGGTGTATGTTAAGAGACCGGATGGCTTTTTCCATGCCTCGCCGTCACTCTTGATTTGCGACTCCATGCGTGCCCATCTCACACCAGCGGTGAAAGACAAAGTCAAGCAAATGAACTCCGAGCTTGCCGTCATTCCCGGAGGCTTGACGAAAGAACTCCAACCGCTGGACATCGGCATCAACCGGGCGTTCAAGGTGAAGTTGCGAGCGGCATGGGAAAAATGGATGATCGATGGCGAACACAGCTTCACGAAGAGTGGGAGGCAGCGCCGGGCTAGTTACGCCAAGATCTGTGAATGGATTGTAGCTGCTTGGACGAACGTTGCTGCTAGTACAGTTGTTCGAGCTTTTGGCAAAGCCGGCATCATTTCTGTGGAGCCACATGACGACGAGAGTGACTCTGACAACGAGGGGGAACCCGGCGGTTTGGCTGGATTACCGATACTTGCACAATTGTTTAATTCGGACACAGAAGATGACGACTTTGATGGCTTTCTGAGTGATGCTTGAGCAAAAAACGTGAGTACCTTGTAAATAAAATACACCCGAACTCAGTTCTGCTTTCGTTGCCTTTTTAAAAACGTGTTTTAGCTTCGAGCTTCAGTGTGTGCTTCAAGCTAACGTGTTAGCGAACGTGTTAGCATGCATGCATGCCGTATGTTTAAGCGTATGTTTTACCACTTTAAAACTGCGCCCATTCGTACGGTGCGTCCTGTATATGTGTAAAATACAGAAATGTCACCCATTAATGAGACTGCGGCCATTGGTACGGTGCGTCGAATAGTCGTGAAAATACGGTAGTTGTTTTTTGTAGTTAATGTTAGTCAGGGGTTTGATTATTGTACATTTTTTGGATTTTTCTTGTCTATTTTCTTGCAAGCATTTTTGGTTCACTTATTAGTCTGGTGTTGTACTTTGTTGGTATTGTGACCTGCTTTTTCTGGAAGAAATATTTTTGTTCATTCTTTCTGAATCCAATTGTATTCTATCCGGAAGTCTGACAGTATGTGAGTTCACTGATTTTCTCTAACTGTTTGTGACTTTAAGTCTGAACATTAACAATGTCTGAACTTGTATAATGGTAAGGGTGTGCTGATTGTAAAGCGTGATAGAAAAATATTTCAAAAAGTTACTAACTTCCCCTCAGAGTTATAGCTGTTCATGCTGCCATTGTTGGACTCTCTGCTGGGCTGCCGGCTCATGTTTCTGGTCAGCTCCACTGCCATACCAGTCTCTGTACTCCGCTGGATGGGTGCTCCTTTCTCCTTCTTAGTCTTTGCCTCTGGGAGGGGGATGAAAAAAAAGCAAGAGAGAAAGTAGAAACCTTTCGTACAAATACTTTTAGCAGCCTCCAAATTTTTTTTTTTTATTTCAAACATTATGCTCATAGAAGATGAGGAAGAACAAATATATTTTTTCATCGTGTGGTTGCAAGAAAAGAGCAATTGTCATATCCCAGACTCTGCCAGTGTAGTCATATAGCAGTATCGCAGACTACAAAAGAATTCAGTATTCTGTTATGTGTACGTGTGATACATTCCCGAAGTTGTACTCATGTGCATTTACCACCTCCATCCAGTAGTTAGGAGTAAACAGGATATTGTTTAGTAGAAAAACACCCGAATGACGACATGCAGCATCTCGTTTGACTACTTATATTGGTAGAAAGAGAAAAAAAAGGTAGAAAATTTTATCTTGTACCAAAACTGGGAAATTAATAGGAGATATTCCTTACCTGCCTTTGCTCTGATCCAAAACTCAACACGGACAGAATTCTTCTTCTTTTTTTTTTCTTTTTTTTTTTTTTTGCAGTGAGCTACATACATCGCTCCATCTTTTAAAATCTCGACTTCCTATCTCTCCACCCTGCTTTAGTGACAGAAGACGAGACGCACCCCTCCAGGCCTAATGTGCTCAAATAGCTTTTATGTCTGATCCAAAGAAAGAGAAGGCGGTGCTAGTCTTTCATGATGAGTTTGTCCGAATAGGAGTTGGATTCAGAGTGGCTAGTCTAATGTGTGACTGGGAGCTGAGCTCTGAGGGCTCTCAGCTGTCCACAATGTTTCCTTAAGTTTCCAAACCACATAATTTTTGTGTTTGTTTTGTTTTTTTGATATTGTGCACCCGGACCAAACGGGATGAACAGAATAGAAGGACATTTGCAATTATTGGTTCTTCACAGTACAGTCTGCTACACAGGACAAATCACTTTTGTTGTGCAACATGATCTTTTTGTGTGGGCACGGATTTTTTGGGGGTCTGAATGTTGGAGTTGACCCAATAAAATGTGCATTGTGTATAATTAAAATGTGGCAGATGAAATGTACCAAACTGATCAGTTTGGACAGCTGAAACACAACAAAGTTCAGAAAAGTGGGAATTTCTCAATTTTGAAACAAATACAAGTTTTCTTATCTTAAAAGCTCCTTAGCAATTGAATCACAACGTTTTAAATACTTGATGTCATTCTCTTTAAATCTTAAAATGAAGCGAGCTATTTATTTTCTTTTCTTTTATTTTTCAGTCCACCACCAAGAAGTGCTTATGATTTTTTTGGTTGTGTCAAAGTATCCTCGACATACATTAGAAACTATGTTAACACGCCATCATTTTTGAGTTAATATTTGCCGGTGCAACTCACCAGGACCACTTATCTGCGAAGTGCTACGACTGCGGCGGTTTCCAACAATGGCCACCACTCTTGCACTGAGGCTTGAGCGTCTCTTCTTGCTGCCTCCGCCCACTGTGCCAAGTGCTGTGTCTGACTGGCTGCCATCGGTGCGCTCCTGCGTGTAAATCTCCCCACTAACACTGGAGCTCTTCTGCATGTTGCGTCCCGGCGATGCTCTCATCTGCCGACTGAAGAAAAAAAAGACACTGAGTGTCCTTCATCTGGATGTCATGAGAAGTTCCAAAGTATGATGTACTGTAGTATCTGTATTTTACTGTACCTTCACTGAAAAAAAGTTAGTTGGCAGATATGCCGTGAGGACAAATGGAACAATTTTAAAATGGCAGACATGATGGGATAAGGCTTCTGCTTCCTTTTTGACCCTGAAGTCAAACAAGTACTATTTCCCCCCTCGCCCCCCAAAAAACAAACAAAAACTGATCAATGGCATATGCTACATGACAATTAAATCTGTCACCAGTTTTTGAGTATGCTATAACAGTAATGGTGCAGTCAGTTAAGACGTCAGAGGGCAAATACATAGTTTACCAGTTCACCGAAGTTGACACTGTCAATTGCACAGATTTTTTTTTATTGTGTGTTTAAATTCTGTCTGCTAAAACAAGCTTCTTTACATGGGCACAAGCAAATGAGTGCTTGATGCCGGGTTGGGATGAGCCACTGCAAGTCAATGCCCTCAGATGGACTCAGTGTGCTACAGGAAAGCCTGGACATGCTGCACCCATCACCAACAGCATCTCTTCTGTCTGGACCTCTGGCTGATGTGATAGAATGGCTTTCAGGAAGTACTGGAATACTGACTCTCAATCTTTCTACTCTACTATGCATGGAGATTAAGGCATGCTGTGTAGCCGAGGGAGTAGATGGAAGGGGATCTTGCTCTGGAGGATGGAGGGGGTCCGGGTTGTCACAGCACAGGACGCATGCAATGAAGGATCTGAGATGTGCGCTGAACAAACATACAGACACAAAAACAAAGTCTACTGGAACACAAAACATATAATGCATTGAACAAAATGGTTAATGAGATGGTTGCATGCAATGAACAGTGACGGATGCCAAACTGGGTCAAGGAAGGCAAGGAAGCTGATTGTTATTAGTAGTTGATTCATTGTTGTCATTATTTGTCATCAGTTGTAAAAAAAAATAAAAAACGAGTGGTAATAGTTGCAGAAGACATGCATTTCTCGATGCATTTAGCCTTAATCTATTTTATTCTCTCGTATTAGTAAATCAGCACCACAAAATACATGTTGAATGTCTATTAAAGAAATCAATACACTGACATAAAAAGGGATGTTTTGGATACAACTGAAGCTCTGTCCAAAACCTTAATTGTGATTACTGTATTACAAATACTGCATGATTGCATGACAATCTCAAATGCAATCATGTAAAAATAGTCAAATGAGGCAATTTGTACCTGGATGAGAGAAGAAAAATAATCTGATAATGATCAGATACTGTGAACCAATATACAAGTTGAGAATATGTATGCCATAAATATTGTGTTTTTCCATGAATTATAAAAGTGAATGTAGATGTTACGGGCCATTGATACTGTATAAGGTTTATCATTGTCTGGTACTGGTACTCGTAAGAGGGAGCACATAACTCCTACTCTGGCATCCCTTCACTGGCTCCCCATTCATTTTAGTTATTTTCAAGATCCTCCTCTTTGTTTTCAAATCTCTGAATAATCTCGCGCCACCTTACCTCCCTGAGCTCATCCGCCCCTACACACCGGCGCCTCAGGTCTGTGGACCAGACATTATTAGAAGTACCAAGAACTAAACTGAGGCTCAGAGGGGATCGAGCCTTTTCTGTTGCTGGCCCCTCTCTCTGGAATGACCTCCCACTGAAAATTCGGCAAGCCTCCTCGCTGCCCTCCTCAAAACTCACTTGTATTCTTTGGCATTCGACTCAGCATGATTTAGATTTGTTCTTGGTTTTACTGTTTGTTGCTTTCTACCGCCTTTATTACCGGTTTGTCTTACTGTTTATTGTGCATGTTAAATTGCTCCATGTACAGCACTTTGTATGCAGCGATGGCTGTTTGAAAGTGCTCTATAAAAACTGTTGACTTGACTTGACTTGATTGTCATACATACAACAGCTACTCATCTGAGAGAGAAAGCGAGAGCCCAAATCTGAGTACTGTCAGACTGGATGAATTAAGAAATCACTTCAATACAGGGATGCCAGCATGGAATAATAAAAAAAGAGGTCCTAACTAAATAAGTAAATAGATAGATAGATAGATAGTAACAATAGAGTGATATGCACTAAATGCATTTTAAAAGATGCTCATGATTTAAAATAAAGTAGTACTTAATTTTGAAGTTTTGGATCAATAATCTAAATACGAACCTTGAACAAAACAACATAACATACCCATAATTCCATTGGAAAGCAGGTCACTGGCTCCACCTGCCCTCCTTTCCACAGGCAGATAATCAGGGAATTCTTTTCATTTGAGATCTTTTTATTTTTACCTGGACTCCTCAGTTTCTCCAGCTACAGTGTGTCTCCTGCGTTTCAATTCTTCTGAGAAACGTCTCTTTCCTGCCGCCCTCTTCCTCTCCTCTTCTCTAGTCACCCCCCATGAGATCCTCCTGTCTTTTTTATCCTCTTCTAATGATTTCGATCTGAGTGAAGTTTGTTTTCACCCCGCCGTTAATGTAATTATATATTTGTATGTGGCAGAGAGAGGTGCATATAGTTGGACAGAAACATGCAGCAATTGCCATGCAAAAAAGAAAAGATACACAGCCATTAGCATGCACATTACAAACAATACATCCTAGCACATGCTAATTCCATCAAAACATATTGACACGAACTTTCAAACGTGATACAGTGGTACCTCAAGTTACAAACCTCCGTGACCTTGTTTATAACTCGAGGTAAATGTTCCCATTCATATGAATGGTAATGCAATTAATCTGTTCCAGCCCCAACCATCAATCTATCAATCCAATCATTCTCTACCACTTATCCAGGGTCGGTTCATGGGGGCAACAACCTTAGCGGGGAAGCTCAAACTTCTGTCTCCCCTGCCACTTCTTCCAGCTCGACCCAGGGTATCCCAAGGCATTCCCAGGCCAGCCGGGAGACATAGTCTCTCCTGCGTGTCCTGGGTCATCCTCGAGGTCTTGAGGATCTAGGAGGCATCCTGATCAGATGCTCAAGCCACCTCACCTGGCTCCTACCTACATAAAGGAGAAGCGGCTTGACTGAGCACCCACCGGATGACCATGTTTCTCACCTTACCTATAAGAAACAGCCCGGAAACCCTGTGGAGGTATCTCATTTCGGCCGCTTGTATCCGGGATCTCTTTCTTAGGGTCACAACCCACAGCTTGTAGCAATGTAGATTGACTGGTAAATCAAGAGTTACAACTTTTGGGTCAGCTACTTCTTCACCACGACAGACCGAGACAAAGTCTGCATCACAGCAGACGCTGCACCGAACCGCCCCCATCCTGCCCTCCCTCGTGAACAAGGCCCCAAGACACTTAAACTCCTTCACTTCGGGCAAGATCTCATCTCATCTCTGGAGAGGGCACTCCACGCTTTTCTGAGGACCATTGTTTCAGATTTGGAGATGCTGATTTGGAGATATGTGTGTGTGCGTGTGTGAGAGAGAGAGAGTAAGTGGAACTTGCGGCTGAACAAACAACAGCTTTATCTCAATCTGCATCCAGAAATAGTGCAAGACGCTGATCCGTCTGTTCATCAATGTCAGTTCGTATGAAGAAACGTACTGTACAGAACAAGAGGCAGCTTTTCGACCAAAAAATGTTTGCGAAACTTGAAAAGTTCGGACAATGGGTTGTTTGTAACTCGAGGTTCGACTGTTCTGTCGTCGAACATAACTACGATTTGAAAAATGTAATCAATACATGACAAAGGCACTGACCTAAGACGTCCCCCCGGACGCTCTGACTGGATAGACATGTAGCTGGTGCTACTGAGGCGAGAGGCACTGCTGGCACGGGAGAGAGCCGACATATCACTCATATCACTGTCTGACGACCTTGCAGACATGTTGTCGCTGCTACGTCGCTGTTCTGCAAACATCTAAGAAAAGGAAGCATAGAGGTATAATTTCAAGGTGGCTCTTTCGAGTGTAAACACAAGCTTGGGTGATCTCTGGCCCATTATACAAGTAGCTGTTGTTCAGTGTAATATTTAAAAGTAATATAAAATACTTGTTAATGGTAAAATAAAACAATACAATCTGCATTACCTCACATGCTGAGGTGAATTACTGTATGTCTAGATAGATTTAGAAAAAAAACATGTTGAAAATTGATTGTATTCTGTTTTAGAGATTGCACATTAATTGAATTTTCTCATGAAGATGAACAAAAAGCAGGATTACCTCCCGTTTATTCTTGAGGTCCGACTCAGAGTTATGGGAAGCTGAAGGCCGGTAGGAATGTACTTTCATATGCAGCTGTCGGGCTCGCTCTTCATCTGCTAGGGCTAAGATAAAATCAAGAATGACAATTTTATTCAGCCAAGTAAAACATTAAGGTCTGCTTCTTGACTAACTGATATATAATCCATACATACATGTATATGACATCCTGTGAAGGACAAAGACATGCTAAAAATTTCTTAAGATAGCAATATATTCACATCCATGCCGATATACCCCAAAGGACAGCATGTAGGTGGAATTGAGGAGGTCTTCCAGGTCTTTTCCTCACCAATTCACAACATTGTGAGTCAAGGTCAGCAGCGCGCCATCTCCACTATATACAGCGTTGATGGTTCACTGCTTCCCATTCCTGAGATGCCGGATCATGGTCCAAAATGTCCTTAAACCATGCGGAAGTTGTTGTCGTTCATCGAACAGCAGCCTTGGGTGTCCGGGTTTCTAGTAATCACATTTTTGAACATGGTGGTTGTTATGGACAATCCATGACAAGCACAGAAGTCCAGTAACAAAACACAACTCAGGTTCTGATCGTGGGGTCTGTTCCTCCCAATCATTACATAACCAATGAAGTCTCTCGGCAAAACAATGGCGTCCCCACAAGGAGCACTCTCCAGAACCCCGTCCGAGGTCTCCAAAAAGGGTGGGTACTTTTAACTGTTGTTTGGTGCATAAACATAAACAACCGCCTGGACACATCTCCCGCCACAAGGCTACCCTCTTGTCCACTGTGGTGAACCCCAAAATACAGGTAGGGTTAGCCAGGAGGTAACAAGTATGCCCACACCTGCTTGACACTTCTCACTGTGGGCAGCTAGAAGAGTGGGAGAATTGAACTGCTCTCAAGAGGACTAGAAGAATATCTGAAGCTCTGTCAACACGAGCCTGCCTATATCTAATCAGAACTTCTCGAATTCGCAAAGCAACTTGGGCTTCTTCTCTGCTCGAGAGGTGACATTCCACATCCTTTGAGCCAGCTTTTTTCGGAATAGATCAGACCGCCAATGTCAATTTGGCTGCCATCCAGCTCGTATCACACCTGACTCCTATGGCCCCTCTTACAGATGGTGGTTCCATGAGAAGTTGTCCTTTTGGGCTGAACCCGACCGACCCCCATGGGTGCATGCCCAACAACCATAGGTTCGCCTTCAAGGCTCACCTATAGGCATTGTTCCAGAGAGCGGCCCTGGTGACCCATGACATTGAGAGAGTCCCACATTTCGAATTCTGAAAGGGTCTACTTATTCAATTGCACATGATAATAACACAAACAACAACATATGCTGTACATACAGTGATAAACAATTGCTGCAAAAAATTAAATAATTCAGGAGCAGGCCTGAGGATTTCGGAAATTCATGGTAACCGTTTTTCGGTTCCGTCGGATTACCCAATGGGAAACCACGATAACAAATGTTGGGTTCCGTAAACGTTCATTATGGGAACCCATTTTTCTATTTTGACTGATATTGATAATCAAGAATTCCGAAACTCAAAAGTATAATGTTTCAAGGGCCAATGTTTGAAAACGATCCATTAACAATGAACATTACATCAGCAGCTGTGTACTCCAGGTTTATTCCAAAAAATAAATGGATCAAAAACTGGTGTACTCATGTGGCATCATCAGAGTATTTTTTTTCCAATCTCACACTGCAAAGATTAATTTACTGGTAATCATTAATACAGGTAAGTATTCATAAGGATTCATACGAAAAATCAGACTAGCATTACCATTTCTTAAATATCGTAATTAGTAGACCTTGGTGAGTTTTTTTCGCCGCCATCTCAAACTTTCATCTGCGCGATTCCTCAGTTTGCGGACTAAAATAGCAACCCGCATGCACGCATAATGTCATCTGTTGCGTCCCCCCCAACACTGAAAACAAAACAAAACGAAAGTAAAATAGAAGAAACACACTCAAACACCACACCACATCACAAGCACACATACAGGTGTAGTGAAATCGCGTTGATCACACAGTCAACTCGTGTGCGGTGACTTTTATAGTTAAACTATTTTTCGGTACCGTGAAAATGACGCCACGGAAATGACACGCTACCGGTAACGATTGTTACTGTGAAATCCTCAGGCTTGCCGTAGTTCTTTTGTTTGTTTGTTTGTTTGTTTTGACTGAGAAATTTCCTTGCGTCCCAAAAACGCACATTGTTTGGAACTGTGCGTCCCGTGGGTTAATTATGGATTAGGACGCGGGACGCAGAGATAACGAGATGGCTGATCTCTAAACATTCTCTGAGTACTACTATTATTACCACTACCACTAATACTACATTCATTCATTCATCTTCCTGATTGATCCTCACTAGGGTCGCAGGGGGTGCTGGAGCCTATCCCAGCTGTCTCCCGGCAGTAGGCGGGGGACACCCTGAATCGGTTGCCAGCCATTCACAGGGCACACAGAGATGAACAGCCATCCACGCTCACACTCACACCTAGGGACAATTTAGAGTGTTCAATCAGCCTGCCACGCATGTTTTTGGAATGTAGGAGGAAACCGGAGCACCCGGAGAAAACCCACGCAGGCCCGGGGAGAACATGCAAACTCCACACAGGGAGGCCAGAGCTGGAATCGAACCCGGTACCTCTGCATTGTGAAGCCGACGTGCTAACCACTTGACTACCGGGCCGCACTAATACTACATTAATTAATTTAACCTTCAACTTCACAATAATAATAAAAAATAATTAAATCAATCATTATTTTAAACTATGTATTATCAATATTCATTATTCCAAACATGAGAAAGCATTCAGCAAACATAACTGGAATCGAGCAAAAGAAATCCAAATCCCAACGGTCAAACCCAAAAGTGAAGTGCCGGCATTATTGACTCCAGCTGTAACGCAAATTACTTGGTTCAAACAAACATTCTAGTGCCACCGCAAAAATGTGATGACTGTGCAAAAATAACTACATAAAAGACACCACTGTTACAGAAAGACTTCATACGCTATTTAAACTGCCGATCGCGAACGGAACAAACTATGATTGAAACTAACTGTGATGCCGCTCTTTATACGTTGCGATGTCACCTGTCAGTGGCAGACTCGCCCCTCTTAAAGTGCCAGATAAATCCATCAATATGGGTTTCCCTGGATGGAATTTATTTGATTCCATCATGATTTTTGCGGTCCTTGGACCCACTTTATACCTGCGGACAAGGGATTCGAAGCTCTAATCCCTCATTGTGTCTTACGACCGGCAACCCAAGGCAAAGGACTTGACTCCCGAGGCCAAGGGCCAAGGACCAACCTTCGGTCCTCGAGGCCAAGTACCGGCTTGAGGACCACAACACTGCACACAGCGTAATTTGGGTGGCATTTTAATTATTTTTTTTTCAAACTTTTTATTTTTGACAATATCTGTAAATTTAGTTTCCTGCTCTTAATTGTGAATGCATATTTGATGGTTTTAAATGCTCCTGAAATTAAGTGCTGCCTGACGAGCCTACCGTATTTTCACGACCATTCGGTGCACCGTGTTGTTGGGCACAACCAGGTATGGTAAAACATACGCCAGCTTAAACATACGGCGTGCATGTACGCACGCTAAAAACAAGTTTTTAAAAAGGCAACGGAAGCAAAACTGAGTTTGGTTGTTCTTTATTTCGCCATTTTACAATGTACTCACGCAACTGGTACCTGATAGGGGTGTGCCTTTAGCGTCCTCTTACACGCCCACCCTTCACTCATTGGCGGACTTCCGCATCCCTGTCGTCACTCACTCCGCCTTTTCTCTATATAAACAGCGTGTCGGCCGGAGGTGCTCTCAGTCAGGCTTTGGAACTCGGCGCATACACTAGACCAGGGGCGCCCATTAGGTAGATCCTGATCTACCGGTAGATCTAAGACAGGTCCCAAGTAGATCCGAAGAGTGTCGAGGAGAAAAAACAAAAAAACAACCATTTGTTTGTCGTTGTACATGTTAGTAATATATATGTTTTGTGTTAATGTATGCTGCACCCTAATCATCCTATCAGTCTCATTTTCACCAAAAACTGTTTTAAAAATAAAATAAAAGAGGTAAATCTTGAATTTACGGTGGCGCGTGATTACGTCACTGGAAGTTGTTTGCGCCCAGCAGCCTGCAATTGCAGCTTGTAATCAGAGCTGTTGCGCTCTATCTTTTATCGTCATTATTCTCATTCATTATTTGCTCTGTGTACAATTCACCCAGGGCACGAGCAAAGAATAGGAATCTCGGAGGGCCCAGGGAAGTACTTTAAAACTGTACGTATGAGCTATGATAGTTAACAGGCTGCAAAAGTGCATCGCATGCCTCCGTTTCAGGCTGTTTCTCATCATGGCGTGCATGTGTGCGTGTGTGTGCGCGTGCGTGCCGGTAAGGGTAGATCCCGGGAGGTTAGTTGATCGAAAAGTAGATCTTCGATCCAAAAAGTTTGGGCACCCCTGCATTATAAGGTGTCCTGTCCATTTTAGAGAAAATTTAAGACTTTTAATGGCGCCTTATAGTCTTGAAAATACGGTATATTGTGTTAATGTGTGACGTCACTGAAGGCCTAAGGTTGAAATGCACGGTCCGCCACTGCGTGACAGTGTTGGGCAGGAAGCAATAGACAACTTAGATCCTAATAGAGATATTAGTTGTAGCAGTACAACAAACTTTGACTTGAATGGATACCTTTGTCCTCTGATCCAAGCAGACAGAGTACTGTAGTTGCATCTACATATCATACCTTGTTCGATGGTGCTGCTTTTAGCCGGGAGCTGTGGAAGCTGCCGGCCCCTGCGACCTGATGAGGGAGTCCCCATTGGGGAAGAATGGCTACCATGAGGGTGTGTTCTGGCAGACAGAGACAAAAAAAGACAGCAAAAGATTAAGGAATGGGGAAATGCATATCTCATAAATATTTATTTTTTCATGGGATAAAACAAGATCAGACAGACAAAATTAAAGGTGATGATCTGGTAAAACGGGCTAGAGTACAGGAACAGGCAGGGGAGAAGCAATAGAGAGACAGCACTATTTTTCTGCTCAGAGTCGAGCTCAGAGCGCAGTCTAACAGAGCACATGGGTTGAGTGTTCTTTCTTTTGGCGTTTTTGCAGACAAGTGCAGGTAAAAATAGCATTTGTGCCGTTGTGGGAATGAACACAGCTAACTTGATTCCAGGCTTTTAAATTCAGCGCAGGTGAGGCGCACGGCCTGGGGTGGCTAAGATTGCTATGCACAAAGACGTTCAGAAGGAATTTACATGGTCTAAAGCAGTGGTTCTTAACCTTGTTAGAGGTAGCGAACCCAACCAGTTCATATGCATATTCACCGAACCCTTCTTTTGTGGAAACTAAAAATATGACTTTTTACAAATTCAAGACATTAAAAAACAAATTTTCTATGAAGATAGGGCCTTGAGTGTGTGCATGTCCAATGTACATTATATATCCACATTTATACACACAGCTATTCAGAATTTACGTTAAGAGGAATTCTATTGAAGTCATTGATCATGTCATGGTACACTCGCCTGACTTGAGTGCGGGCAACGTGGGATCGGTTCCCACTCTGTGATGATGTGGATGTGGGTGTGAATGGTTGTTCGCCTCTGTATGTGCCTTGTGACTAACTGGTGACCAGTCCATGGTGTAGTCTGCCCTCCGCACCGCAGCTGGTAGAGGCTCCTGCAACTCCCATCAGCATAAGCAGTGTTGAAAATGGATGGATGGGATTCTATTGACAGTTTATGCATTATGCAAGAAATATTTGAAAGGATTCACCAGTTGTGGGACATTCTGGAAGAGTCTGAGAATTTCAGACTCCACCCACCCAAGTCATTCAAAGATTCTACAGAATGCTAAAAAATGTCTGGTGTGATGATGTAATGGGGTTATTGTGCATACAAAGGGAGCAACAAAAGGACCACACAGTAGGAGAGACCTCCTGCTGACAATAGCATGCACCTGTCTGTCTGCGGAGAGTTTGGAGAGGACTCAGCCACAGCTGTTTCGCCAAAGGGTCTCAGTGGCCAACCTTTGCCCCTACTGCCCCTGAGGATAGAGGTGGGCTGGATGCGACTGCCGTTTATAAAATAATAACAATTAAAAAGAGAATTTTTTTTGCAAAATATATCTCAAATACACCATTACTGTATGTGTACTTTGCAAAAGACTTTAATATGCAAGTTTTATTCAAACTTTGTCTGTCCCAATGATCCTAGGAGCTAAGTTGTCTGGGGCTTTTTCCCCTGGCAGGGTCCCCCATGGCAAACAGGTTCTAGGTGAGGTGCCAGACAAAGCACGGCTCAAAGACCCCTTATGATGAGCAAAATATATGGACCAAGGTTTCCCTTGCCCGGACGCAGGTCACCGGGGCCCCCCTCTGGAGCCAGGCCTGGAGGTGGGGCTCGTTGGCAAGCGCCTGGTGGCCGGGCCTACACCCATGGGGCCCGGCCGGGCACAGCCCGAAGAGGCAACGTGGGTCCCCCTTCCCATGGGCTCACCACCCATGAGAGGGGCCAAAGGGGTCGGGTGCAATGTGAGCTGGGCGGCAGCCAAAGGCGGGGACCCAGGCGGTCCGATCCTCGGCTGCAGAAGCTAGCTCTTGGGACATGGAATGTCACCTCTCTGGCAGGGAAGGAGCCCGAGCTGGTGTTTGAGGCAGAGAATTTCCGACTGGATATAGTTGGACTTGCCTCCACACACAGCCTGGGTTCTGGTACCAGTTCTCTCGAGAGGGGTTGGACTCTCTTCCACTCTGGAGTTGCTCACGGTGAGAGGCGCAGAGCAGGTGTGGGCATACTCATTGCCCCCCGGCTCAGTGCCTGTACATTGGGGTTCACACCGGTAGACGAGAGGGTTGCCTCCCTCCGCCTTCGGGTGGGTGGACGGGTCCTGACTGTTGTTTGTGCAAATGGACCAAACAGCAGCTCAGCATACCCACCCTTTTTGGAGTCCTTGGAGGGTGTGCTGGAGAGTACTCCTGCTGGGGGACTTCAATGCTCACGTGGGCAATGACAGTGAGACCTGGAGGGGCGTAATTGGGAGGAACGGCCCCCCCGATCAGAACCCGAGTGGTGTTATTGGACTTCTGTGCTCGTCACGGATTGTCCATAACGAACACCTTGTTCAAACATAAGGGTGTCCATATGTGCACTTGGCACCAGGACACCCTAGGCCGCAGTTCGATGATCGACTTTGTAGTTGTATCATCGGATTTGCGGCCGCATGTTCTGGACACTCGGGTGAAGAGAGGGACGGAGCTGTCAACTGATCACCACCTGGTGGTGAGTATGCTCCGATGGTGGGGGAAGATGCCGGTCCGCCCTGGCAGACCAAAACGTATCGTGAGGGTTTGTTGGGAGCGTCTGGCGGAATCCCTTGTCAGAAGGAATTTCAACTCCCACCTCCGACAGAGCTTTTCCCATGTTCCGGGGGAGGCGGGGTACATTGAGCCCGAGTGAACCATGTTCCGTGCCTCTATTGTTGAGGCGGCCAATCTGAGTTGTGGCCGTAAGGTGGTTGGTGCCTGTCGTGGCGGCAACCCCCGTACTCGCTGGTGGACACCAGCAGTAAGGGATGCCGTCAAGCTGAAGAAGGAGTCCTATCGAGCCTTTATGGGCTGTGGGACCCCAGAGGCAGCTGACGGGTATCGACTGGCCAAGCGGAACGCAGCTTCGGTGGTCGCCGAGGCAAAAACCCGAGCGTGGGAAGAGTTTGGTGAGGACATGGAAGCCGACTTCCGGACGGCTTCGAGGAAATTCTGGTCCACCATCCGACGTCTCAGGAGGGGGAAGCAGTGCACCATTAACACTGTGTACAGTGGGGATGGGGCGCTGCTGACTTCGACTCGGGACATTGTGAACCGGTGGGCAGAGTACTTCAAAGACCTCCTCAACTCCACCAACACGTCTTCCTTGGAGGAAGCAGAGCCTGGGGACTCTGAGGTGGGCTCTCCTATCTCTGTGCACGCCTCTGCAACATCGCGTGGTCAACAGGGAGAGTGCCTCTGGATTGGCAGACCGGGGTGGTAGTCCCTCTTTTTAAAAAGGGGGACCAGAGGGTGTGTTCCAACTACAGAGGGATCACACTCCTCAGTCTCCCTGGTAAGGTCTATTCAGGGATGCTGGAGAGGAGGGTCCGTCAAGAAGTCGAGCCTCAGATTGAGGAGGAGCAGTGTGGTTTTCGTCCCGGCCGTGGAACAGTGGACCAGCTCTACACCCTTAGCAGGGTCCTCGAGGGTATGTGAGAATTCGCCCAACCAGTCTACATGTGTTTTGTGGACTTGGAGAAGGCGTTTGACCGTGTCCCTCGGGGAGTTCTGTGGGGGGTGCTTCGAGGGTATGGGGTACCGAACCCCCTGATACGGGCTGTTCGGTCACTATACCACCGATGTCAGAGTTTGGTTCGCATTGCCAGCAGTAAGTCTGAATCGTTTCCAGCGGGGGTAGGACTCCGCCAAGGCTGCCCTTTGTCGCCGATTCTGTTCATAACCTATATGGACAGAATTTCTAGGCGCAGCCGAAGCGTTGAGGGGGTCCGTTTTGGGGGCCTCAGTATTACATCCCTACTTTTTGCAGATGATGTGGTACTGTTGGCTCCTTCAAACAGGGCTCTCCAACTCTCACTGGAGCGTTTCGCAGCCGAGTGTGAAGCAGTTGGGATGAAGATCAGCACCTCCAAATCTGAAACCATGGTCCTCAGTCGGAAAAGGGTGGAGTGCCCCCTCCGGGTCGGGGAGGAGATCTTGCCCCAAGTGGAGGAGTTCAAGTATCTTGGAGTCTTGTTCACGAGTGGGGGCAGGAGGGAGCGGGAGATTGACAGGCGGATCGGTGCAGCGTCTGCTGTGATGCGGACGCTGTATCGGTCTGTCGTGGTGAAGAAGGAGCTGAACCAAAGGGCGAAGCTCTCAATTTACCGGTCGATCTACGTTCCAACCCTCATCTATGGTCACGAGCTATGGGTCGTGACCGAAAGAACGAGATCCCGGTTACAAGCGGCCGAAATGAGTTTTCTCCGCAGGGTGTCCGGGCTCTCCCTTAGAGATAAGGTGAGGAGCTCGGTCATCCGGGAGGGGCTCAGAGTCGAGCCGCTTCTCCTCCACATCGAGAGGAGCCAGATGAGGTGGCTTGGGCATCTGATTTGGATGCCTCCTGAGCGCCTCCCCGGTGAGGTGTTCCGGTCATGTCCCACCGGGAGGAGACCCCGAGGAAGACCCAGGACACGCTGGAGAGACTATGTCACCCAGCTTGCCTGGGAACGACTCGGGATCCCCCGGGGAGAGCTGGAAGAAGTAGCTAGAGAGAGGGAAGTCTGGGCTTCCCTGCTAAAGCTGTTGCCCCCGCGAGCCGGCCCCGGATAAGCGGTAGATGATGGATGGATGGATGGATGGATATTCAAACTATGTGTGTATTCATAACCTCTAGATAGTGATGGTGGTTTGTTGAAAGCTGGAAGAGCTTTAGTTTAAGCTTTGTGGCCAGAGTCAAATGCTAAAACTGACAAATAGAAATACAAAACATTGGAAAGTTGATCAAGTGAATCAAAATAAAGAGTGAGGTAGGAGGAATATGGCGTGTAGGTGGATGAATGCTCTCACCTGTCACCCTCCAGGGTTTTTTTGCTGCCTTTTAGACAGTCTGGATTTGATGTATTGCTACACTCCCTGTTTCGGTAAACAGTAACAACCCAGAAAGAGAGGAGGAGAAATAAGCATGATATGGCAATGACAAGGATCAAACAAAAAAATAAATACTTGCTTATTATATTGGCATCTCGGAGTGACAACTTTGCTCAGTCAAAAAGGAATATAGGCAATCATTTCACATTCCACCGCCATTGTATAAGAAAGTGCTTATAAGAAAAAAATGCAGATTCAGATCGAGTAAGTAGTAGTAAGCAGGGGGGAAAACGAATGGAAGATTCCAACCGCTTCAGCCCACAAACGTTTAGAAGGGTCCACAACAGTGCAGATCACTGCAACAGTGATATCCTGTTATAAATAAAAATGTCAGCATGTAGGGTCAGAAGGATAGAAGCAGGCAAGCAGAGCGGCAACATAATATTGGGACAGGGACAGCGGAAAAGTCAGGCCTGATACCTGTCTTCTTCAGAGGCCACATGTTCTACTAAGATCCGGGGATTTGAGGGGATCTTGCAGGGCAATGAATTGGAGCACCTGGAGATTTGTGGAGTAGCGGAGGTCAAGAAACCAGATGCATAGAAAAGGTTTATGTTGAGGGGACAGTCAAGACTTTGCACCAACTGCACGACACGGGGAAAGCTAGTGTGGCTCAGTCAAACGGCACATAACCTACACAAGTTCATTGACTTTCATGCACCCTGTAACCTGATCACATGCTAAGCTGTTCACTGCAGTAACCGCTGTCCCTCAAAGGGTTAAAATGCTTCACTGTAGAGTATACCAGGAATTGGTTCTCTGATCAAAACAGCAAAGTCAATTTGAAACTCAAAAGTGCGAACGGTTTATCAGCTGAGGTTTCTGTCTTTTGTATATGCCAGTGATTCTCAAAGTGAGCTCCCGCAAATGCTCTTGCGCTGTTACTACCGGTAAATAAAATGTGCAGAGTGTGCCTCATGTTACCGATTTAGACATTTTTTGTTAAATTGTATTTAACTTTGAAGTACAATAAATTTGTGTCTTCTTTCAATTCCACTGGGTACAATTTGTGTTTAACTAAATGTCTGAATCGATATTTAAATGCACCCCCTCAACCTGTATATTTTCGCAGACTGGCAATGTTCAAACTGCATAATCTACAGATGAGCGCATTTCTTTCAGTGGTATTTGGCGTAAAAAGTTTGAGAACCACTGGAAGACTATATATAGTATCGTCATGGGCAATTGCGGAGAACATAGTAGCTGTGGGTGATGGTCTACACTACTAGGAATTCAAAGACCCAAATGATTTGTATTGGCAAGATTGGTGAAATTAAAATCACTTGAAAACGTCGGTGGGTAGAAGTGCAGTGAAGTAGAAGACAAAATCTTGGAAGGAGGAGAAAGAAGTACTTTTTTAATAGTTATGATGGGATGGGGGATTTATGCCTGAGTAATACAAATACTTCCTCCTTGTGGAGTTCTCTGGTTGTCTGTGTGGAGGTAGTTCGACTTCGCTTCACGCGAGCTGTTACTGATTCAACAGCTGTTTTTCATCAATTAGCCCTTTCGTGCACCCTGTAACCAAGGGGTCGGGAACCTATGGCTCGCGAGCCAGGTGTAGCTAATCCTTCGAAAAATAAGATGGCGAAAAGAAAAAAGGATGACGAGTATGATTCACCTCAGAACAAATGGACCGATGGATTTGCCTTTGTGGAGAGAACAGGTTCTGCGGTGTGGCTAATTTGCAATGACAAAATACCATCGATGAGACGGTCGAATGTAAAGCGGCACTTTGACAGGCGCCATGCTACGTTCACATCAAAAAACCCTGTGAGAGACAGCAGAAAGGAAGCATCCAAGCTACTGAGCAGGGTGCAAGCTAGCCAGCAGCAACTCTGCGTATGGACCCGGCAAGCTGACTATAATTCCGCTAGTTTTGCTGGAATTTTAGCAATCGCGAGGAACGGAAAAACATTCACATTAATGGTGAGTATCATCGCAAAATTATTTAAAAGAATACATTCAGAGGCTTATTATACTGACATTTTGTTAAATTCACTTTTAAAATACAGTTTTATATATATACATACAGTAAATTCCGGGCTACAGACCGCACCTGATGAAGAGCCGCATGCTCAGATTTATGAAGAAAGAGATTTTGTAATTATATTTGCCGCACCGTACTATAAAATACTGGCCAATGAGTAAGCGGGGCTTTGCTTCTGCGTCCCTGCCGCCGTGGAGCTGACGCGGTCCCCCGCTGAACCCCCGTAGAAAAAAAAAGAAAAATTTCTTAAGGTTAAAATAATCTCCATATTTTTATGAGCATGATAAATGCAGTTGCACAACGAAATTACGCTGAAACACATAATAAGAGGCCAGACAAAGAGAGATCTTGATGTGCATTTGCGTAATTACGAGGAGAAATACTGCAGCCCACTAGGCTTTAAATGCAAATTATATAAATGGGAAAAGATATATGAAATTATTTCGATAATCAGCCGCTTAAAAATGATCATCGTTGGCAGCTATGGCCCGATGCTGCGCGGCTCAAAACACAGGAAAAATGTGTTCTCTCGTGGCCAATTGTTTTCAGTATGACGGAGGAGTCATCTTTTTTAATTACAGTCCGAGTGAGAGGCAAATCAAACGTCAGAGGGTCTTTGTCCATATTTCTTATTTCATCTGGGCTGATGGAATTCTTCGCTATCTTTGTTTGTGTGAATGTGCAGAATGAAGCAAGTTTGTCCTCGTAATTGGGAGGGAACTGCTGACACAATGTCGTGCGTGCCCAAATAGACAGGCTTTTCCGTTTCATGAATCTATAACGCCACGACGGACCACCTTTAAAACCTTTAAAAGCGTTGGTTGTCTTTTTACACTGGCTCAGTTCTTTTGGCGGAGCCTCCACCTTCGCACCATCGACTCGTCTATGCCAAGATTACGGGCAGCAGCTTGATTTCTTTCTTTAGCTGCCAGAGTTATCGCTTTTAGTTTAAAAGCTGCATCATATGCTTTTCGTCTGGTATTCTCCATGTTGATCAGGGTTAGAAGAAAGACTGAAATAAGGAAGTTGTGATGACCGGTAATCATACAATTTCATTGGACCCCTGTGTACTACTCATTCATTTTATTGGTCGACTGTTGCCGGGTGACACATTTTTCCGCCGCTACGGCAAAAAGAGCGGAAGTTGCGATTAGTCATACAATCTCATTGGACCTCAGTGAAAGACTCATTCATTTTATTGGTCAATGTTTTTCCCGCGATGGGAAAAAAAAATTAAAAGCCGCTTCATATTACACGGCGCAGTATTGAAAGTGTGGAAAAAAAAGTAGCGGCTAGTAATCCGGAATATACGGTATATATACAGTATATATATATATATATATAAAAAAAATCCTTGTCTCACGCCTCGGGTATGGCCATCCCTCATTCAGCTCGGGTCCTCTACCAGAGGCCAGGAAGTTTGAGGGTTCTGCACAATATCCTTGCTGTTCCCAGCACTGCACATTTCTGGACTGAGATGTCCGATGTTGTTCCCGGGATCTGTTGCCACCACTCTAGTTTGGGGGTCACTGCCGCGAGTGCTCCAACCACCACAGGCACGACTTTTTTTTACCTTCCAGGCTCTATTTCTTGAGTTTCTCCTTCTTTCAGATGTTTCCATCACTTGGGATCGCTACATCCACGATAATGGCTTTCCTCTGCCCTTTATCTATGATCATGATATCAGGTTGGTTCGCCATTACCATCTTGTCAGTCTGGATCTGGAAGTCCCACAGGATCTTCGCTCTTCATTCTTCAACACCTTCGGAGGTGTTTCCCATTTTGACCTTGGGGTTTCCAGTCCATACTCCGCACAGATGTTTCGGTAGACTATGCCAGCCACATACTTATGGCGTTCCATGTAGGCTTTACCTGCCAGCATCTTACACCTTGCAGTTATGTGTTGGATCGTCTCTCGTTGGATGTGCCTTTTTGCACAACCTACACCTTGGGTCTTGTCTGGTGTGGTATATCTGGGCCTCAATGGCTCTGGTGCTCAGGGCCTGCTCCTGAGCAGCCAGGATGAGTGCCTCTGTGCTGTCCTTCAGGCCAGCCCTCTCGAGTCACTGATAGGACTTCTTGCGATCAGCCACTTCAGTTATCATCCAGTGGTACAGTACATCCGGTGTAGGGGCTTGTCCTCCCATGATGGTCCCTCTTCCAGCGCCTCATCCTCTGCTCCCCATTGTCTGAGACATTCTCTGAATATGTCATCCTTTGGAGCCTTCTCCTTGATGTATTCATGGAGCTTGGATGTTTCATCCTGGACAGTGGCTCTCACACTCACTAGTCCCCGGCCTCCTTCCTTTCGGCTTGCGTACAGTCTCAGGGTGCTGGATTTGGGATGGAACCCTCCATGCATTCTTAGGAGCTTTCGGGTCTTAACGTCCGTGGTCTGAATCTCTTCCTTTGGCCACCTTATTATTCCTGCAGGGTATCTGATCACTGGCAGGGCATAGCTGTTTATTGCCCGGGTCTTATTCTTGCCATTGTGCTGGCTTCTTAGGACTTGCCTCACTCGCTGGAGGTATTTGGCCATATATTGTGGTATACCGAGGTATACCGAGGTACTTGAAGCTGTCCTCAATGTCTGCTATTGTTCCTTCAGGGAGTGAGACCCCGTCAGTGCAGACTACCTTTCCTCTCTTAGTCACCATCCGACTACATTTCTCAAGCCCGAATGACATCCCGATGTCGCTGCTGTAGATCCTGGTTGTGTGGATCAGGGAGTCTATGTCCCTTTCGCTCTTAGCATACAGCTTTATATCATCCATGTAGAGGGGGTAACTGATCGTAGCTCCATTTCTGAGGCGGCATCCATAGCCTGTCTCCAAAACTCCAAGCATTCAGTGATCAACCGTGACTGTGTGTTTCGAAGTAACCATTTAGCCCACATTCTCTGCATGTAACCCCTCAGACTAGGGTTGCTTGAGGAGTAGCATTCAAACACAGCCATGTTATCGCATCTCGCCCCTCTTCGCTTTGTTCCAGTAGCCCATTTTTCATCAAGGTGCTCTGGTTCCCCAGCACCTGACCCAGACCTTGTTTGGCCGGGCGACGTCTGAGCCGGCATGTCATTCATTTTATTGTCGCTCATCATTGCATGAGGTCGGCAGTAACGTGAAGGAAATTGCCCAAGGACCCTCACTGGATGGTGTTATGTGCTCATTTTTCCCCCAAGCGGGATTCCAACCACCGTCTCCCGTACGCCAAACCGATGCCTTACCAACTGAGCTATCCAGCCACTATATATATATATTTTAGAGCTGTCAACCGATTAAAATATTTAATCTAATTAAAAATGCAACTGTCATAATTAACTCAAATTCACTAAAAATTAATTGTGATTATTCTTGCATTTTTTATCGTTTCTGAATTTCCTTTTATATTTTTTTGTCCTATTTTTCCCCATTTTAATGCTCTCATCAACATGGAATCATGAGTCCATTTTCTATGTGCAAAATGCAAATACTTAAATAACAATTTCGATTTTCAATTTTACATGAACATTTTCACTTGGACCAGTTATTCACACATAATCTCTCACACAATATTACTGTCCATCAACAACAGTGAAAAAAATATTTTGTAACACTGCTGCTTTAACAGCTCTTTTTATGGAATCAAAACAGAGCAAAATAACATTATAAAGTGCACATCTAAGGTAAACTAGTACTCGGCCTATAGTGGATTTAAGCCATGGTTGCATACTTCGTTTTTCTCAAGTTTGCTTTGAACACAGCAGTCAGGCTGTTGATTCTGTTGGTCCTTCTTGCGCGGAAGTCTCTCTCCGGTTTTGTTTAGACATCATTTTGGATGACGACACTTGGTTCGATGACAACACTGGAGACGTTTTATTTTCGCTAGGTCGCTAACACTGCACCGCTGAACTTCACCGTCACTGTCAGACGAACAAAGAGAAGCTCCACCCGCTCTATTTGTATGGATGCGAAGCACTGTAACCATCCATCCATCCATCATCTACCGCTTATCCGGGGCCGGGTCGCGGGGGCAACAGCTTTAGCAGGGAAGCCCAGACTTCCCTCTCTCTAGCTACTTCGTCCAGCTCTCCCCGGGGGATCCCGAGTCGTTCCCAGGCAAGCTGGGTGACATAGTCTCTCCAGCGTGTCCTGGGTCTTCCTCGGGGTGTCCTCCCTGCGGGGCATGACCGGAACACCTCACCGGGGAGGAAGCGCTCAGGAGGCATCCGAATCAGATGCCCAAGCCAACTCATCTGGCTCCTCTCTATATGGAGGAGAAGCGGCTCGACTCTGAGCCCCTCCCGGATGACCGAGCTTCTCACCTCATCTCTAAGGGAGAGCCCGGACACCCTGTGGAGAAAACTCATTTCGGCCGCTTGTAACCGGGATCTCGTTCTTTCGGTCACGACCCATAGCTCGTGACCATAGATGAGGGTTGGAACGTAGATCGACCGGTAAATTGAGAGCTTCGCCCTTTGGCTCAGCTCCTTCTTCACCATGACAGACCGATACAACGTCCGCAACACTGTAACCTTCCACACAAAATAGTTCCAAACAAGTAACAATAGCGTCAGTGGCATACATCGTATACCTGTATGATATAGGTAACTTTGGTCTGTCAGTGGAACAATCTGGCAACTTTTTAAAAGTAAACTTTCCATTCATTAAGTCTTTAAGTATCAGTTTTTGGTGTCTCGCGCTGCCGTGGCTGGCAAAACGAATGTGCGTGGACCTACGCAGCGCGCTTGTTGCAGAGGTACTGGGTTCGATTCCAGCTCCGGCCTCCCTGTGTGGACTTTGCCTGTTCTCCCCGGGCCTGCGTGGGTTTTCTCCGGGTGCTCCGGTTTCCTCCCACATTCCAAAAACATGCATGGCAGGCGGATTGAACACTCTAAATTGTCCCTAGGTGTGAGTGCGGGCGTGCATGGTTGTTTGTCTCTGCGTGCCCTGCGATTGGCTGGCAACCAATTCGGAGTGTTCCCCGCCTCCTGCCCGAAGACAGCTGGGATAGGCTCCAGCACCCCCCGCGACCCGAATGAGGATGAAGCAGTTCGGAAGATGAATGAATGAATATATATAGATACTAGCTGGTTCGCCGCCCTCTGGGCGGCTCATCAGCTAGTTCCTGCGGAAGACTGGTAAGGTGGTGGTTCGCCGCCCTCCGGGCGGCTCATCAGCCAGTTCCTGCGGAAGGCTGGTAAGGTGGGCCTTCGGCCCACAAAAGTGTTGTTGCTTGGTTCAACTTTTTGTTCATCTTCATTGCTTATCACGAAAATAAAGAGATGTTTAGCTCTACTAAATAACTAACAATTTTATTGCAATGCTTGTGGACAACATTTTTTCGCTAAGATGCCGGCGCGATCGTAGTGAGCCACTGCCAGAGCGGCGCAGTGGCGGCCCGCAGCGGCGCGGTGAAGCAGGTACGTTTTGAAAAGGGACAGACGGAAGGACAGACCGCGTGCGGGACGACGCGCAATATATATATAGATATATTTCTATATATATGGCTCTCACTGAAAAACATTTCCAAATATTTAGCTTTTATGGCTCTCTTAGTCACAAAATTTCCCGACCCCTGCAGTAACCTAATCATATCCTAAGCTGTCCACTGTAGTAACCGCTGTCCCTGAAAGGGTTAACATTCAATTCCACAAAATCGTCAGCATTTTTCACGATTAAATCATTCTCCCATTGTGCTGTGCAGAACTAGCTTGGCATGTCCCAGAATTAAGCAATGGGTAGAGTACATCTGAGACGAACACTTCAGCTGCAGTATAATGTCTCTTTGAAATGAAAACAATTTGGAAGATTCCACATTCCATATTGAAGGGTGAGTGATGCCAATGACAAATGAACTATGTATGGTTTGTAGCTTGGCACTACCTAGAGTAACTCTAGAGTAACTAGAGTAGCAACATAAAATGATGTGAAGTAGGTGCGCGCACATGACCACTATTTATTCTTAATACCTGTCTCTGTCAGAAGAGTGAAAGTTGGTGTCTGGTCTCAAACATGTGGTGCTGGCACTCCTCACTCTATCCAACGATGGCTGCAGGTCACTGCACCACCACAGCATGGCAGAAGAGCGAAGTAAGGAAGAAATCAACGTGGCGACATGAAGGAGGAGAGGAGATAGGGTGGAAGTGATTACAAATAATGTCAAACAAATAAACAAACAAATCATAAAGAATGGAAGAATTATGAGAGGTAAAGCAGAGAAACAAGCAGGAGACACAGACAGAAAAAGGAAGGCCGTCAGACTGTGCAGTAACATGGAATGACTCGAAGGCTGTATCTCCATTTATCATAGCCATTCATTCTTCCATAGACTGTCAGACCACTTGGACAGAGCGTTGGTGGGTTTCCATGGGAACCAGGTCTAAGTGGAAAAGTGTCTGCATGTGAGAGAGGGATGAACAGAGAGCTTTCATCTTATCTGAAGCCTATGCCTGCCGCTGCTTTGTGTTATCATGTCATGGCAAATTACAGTTGTTTTCAATAGATGGCTGGCATGACATTGCAAAAAACAAAAACATTATCAGGCCATGGGCCTCACATGGAGGATGACAAGGGTTTAAGATTTTAGTGCTCGTTTAATGCTCTACATTTGCAATTTCAAGTACAAGCTTAAGCCCCTGCCTCCCTGCTGTCACCCGCCAAAGGAAGGAAGGAAGGACATGTTGGGGGTAGTCTGAAGTCAGGCGAGGAATTGTTAAGGGGCATGTTCTTACCTAACTGTGACCTCATCAGTGAACCTGAGGACACGGTGTGCAAAGATACTACGGTGCACGCTGTTGCCTGCCTCTTGCCTTTCGGGCAGCTTGCTCCTTAGACATGCAGGGAGAGTGGAACTGTACACCATCCACACCCATGAAAGGCAAGAAAAAAAATACAAAGAAAGGCAAGAAAAAAAAGAAAATGAAACATGCACCTAAATGTGAAGAGAAACAAAACGTGTGAATGGAACACTAGTCTAAAAACGAGAAACCGTTGAGCACCACTCGCAATAATTGGTGACATCAAAACATGATTTCCTATTTGCTTCTCTATTCATTGTAAAAATTGTATGGCAAACATCACAGTGAGAAATCATTCGGCAAGAATAGTCCATACTTTTCTCTTTCCCTCTCTATCGACTGACAAATATAAAATATATAATATATAAAATCCCTGTTCACAATATAGTTGGGATATTGTCCAAAACGTGAATAAAAATAGAGAACAATTATTTGCAAATCCTTTTCGACATACAGGTATATCCGCATGTATTGTATTGTGTTGTATATGTTCAATGAAATACAGTACACTACAAAGACAAGACAACAAGACTTTTTTTTTCCCTTTCAAAAGTTCACTCATTTTGAATTTGGTGCCTGCAAAACATTCCCCAAAATCTGTTACATCACCTTTCCTTTTAACAACACTCAATAAATGTTTGAGAACCGAGGACCCAATTTTTTGAAGATTGGTGGATTTTTTCCCCATTCTTGCTTGACGTACAACCTAAGTTGCAGTCCAGGGTCTTCTTTTGAATTTTGTGCAATACATTTTCAAATGTAGACAGGTCTGGACTGCTGTAAGGCCACTGTAATATTCGCACAGTTCAACTTCATAGCCACACTTTTGTAACACATGCGACAACAGAGACTTCGGACTGTTGAACAGCTGCAGCACATCAAGCAAGAATGGGAAAGAATTCCACCTACAAAGCTTAACAATTAGTGTCCTCAATTCCCAAATGTTTATTGAATGAATGAAATGTAACGCAGGGGTAAACATGACCCTGTCCAAGCTTTTTGGGAATGTGTTGCAGCCAACAAATGTAATTGTAAGGTTTATGATTATTTGCTCAAGACAATAAATTTGATCACTTTGAAGATTAAATATACTGTCTCTGTCGTGTATTCAATTAAATATAGGTTGAACATGATTTGCAAATCATTGTATTGTGTTTTTCTTTACGTTCCCCACAATGTCCCAACTTCATTGGAATTGGGTTTGTGTGTGTGTGTGTGTGTGTGTGCATGTACTGTATATACCCACGTATGTGTATAAATATATAGATAGATAGAGAGAGAGAGAGAGAGAGTTTAGTTTCAAAGTTCATGTTGCATCACTTCCAGCACATATTGATAACATTAACGATCAATGAACAGCTGCAATCAACACAGTGGACCGTGATACTCTGAGACGTTCGGCTTGTTGTGATCGATGATGGCCACATTTAGCATTGGTAAAACATGAAATAAAAATGTGAAGCATTTTCTATTGTTTTGCACTTTTGAAATAGTATCACGTGACGCGTCTAATCAAAATAAGACATTTGTAACTGAGTAGCTTTTCTAAAAGTATAGAGAGTACAACAATCCCTCTCTTGTGATATTGCTTAATTGTTGTTTTTAATCACTACACAATACCAACTATATGACAATAAACAGTAATCGGGAAAACAATGGTTCTGTCAAACCCATAATATTGTATCCGATTCATTGAGAGTGACAGCCCCAGTATGAACTTGAAAAGACTTGAAAATTCGGTTACCTATTCGAGCGCACCAGTTAAACTGACCTAATACCTCCTGGCTAAAATTGTGAACTGAGACTGGATACAGGAAAAATGAAAACTGTCAATACAATGGACCTGAAGTTTGTTTGGCTCTGAGTGTGAGTTTGAACAGAGTCCTTAGTTCACAACAGCTCAACCTCACGCCAAAACTTCAGCACAATGAAAATCCTTGCCATGGCCGACAAGTCTCCTTTCACACAGCTCGGTGACCCCAGTATAGGGGTGTTTGGATGAAATCCACATCTGCATTTCTTACTTAAAACCACGAAGTCACATGGATACAAAGGGAAGGTCCACGGTACCATTTCTATTGAAAAAAGCTAGATGGCAAAACAAGCTGGCGCCATCACAAGCAGAGAGAGGGACATATGGGCATTTCATGTGCTGAGGCGAAAAAAAAAGCTGCAATGACAAAATGGCTCACCAACAGCACAAATGAATTCAGGGAAAAAACTGGGCAAGAAATAAGAAAGGGAAGAATGACGGACGACCCTTCTTGCTTACCTGTACATGTCTTTATGGATACCATTTACTAACAGGGGCATTTTGGGAGGGAGTGTGTTGCTAAGTTTACATGCAGCCCTGGTTGTAAGAGCGGAGGCCATGGACATAAAGACAAAAAAAGTAAATAACTGCTTTGAGTGACATGATAAAATAGAAAAGTTAATCCAAAATAAATGTGCATTCTTTGGGGACAACTTGTGCAGCAATCTTTTCACACAGTGACTTTGTGTTGTTGAAACTGGCTAGTTATAATAGTTGTGCGTTGATATGAGTGCATTTAAACAATATTAGAACTTTGTGGTGAAGCACTTGCAGATACTCACACATCTTTTGAGATACGCCCCCCCCCCCCCCACACACACACACAAAATGCACATACAGTTTGCAACAATACCACCATGGAGTGTGTCAAATGTTGTTGTTAGGATATACTTAAAATGACAGTTGTTAGAAAGTAGAACATACCACAAAATCAAACTGGAGTATGATTATTTTTTTATTTTCATTTCTTTACCTGTTTGTGTGTAGGCACTCTGCACTTCCGCCTCGGATTGACCTGTGCATCTCCAGGGCCTCACTGTCATTGCCATGACGATGGGTGAAAAAACAGACACACAACAGAAGAGGAGGGCACCTCAGACAAGCATGTGATTTTATGAATGAGAAAAATCATGAAATAAATAATTTTGCGCCATCATTAAATCATCAATGAACAATATACAGTAGACTGACATTGAAACGGCATCGCTAGTTTCACGCTGTTGTTTGTAGTCGGAGAAGCTACTTTGGAAATAAAATTAGACTGAATTTCAAAAACAATTAACAGTTATGGTACTTTATAGTAATAGTTCTGCTTTTTACAATGAAAAATGAAAATGAATGTAACAAACAAGAATCCCTAAACTATGTGTGCCTTTTTTTTTGTTTTTGTTTGTTTCTTTAGCAATATATTGTCAAAGAAATGTTTCGCACAGCCGCATCCCCAAAATCGTAATCCTTAAAATGGTTACGGTACCTGTCTTCAGAGCACTCATAGTCAGAGTCACCGGAGTGTTGATGCTCTGAATGGGAATCGTGGTAATGGGAGGGGGACTGGGAGTGGTGGCGGTTCTGATGAATCTCATCCAGGCTCCTGGTATTCAAAACACAAAATAACCCCCCCCCCCAAAAAAACCTAAATTACGAATACAAAACACAGGCACCTAATATTCGAGTACAATTAACTGAAATATATTCCTGTTTGAATGTTTTTGATCAGAATGTTTAAATGTGGTTTGTACAAAGGTAAAAAACAAAACAAAACAGAGGAGATGTCATGATGACATAAAATTATTAAATCATCCAATGGGAGGCTTGTCTGTGCAAAAACTGAACTGTCCATGTCACGTTGTACCCGAAGCGATAGAATAATTGCTTCGTGCACAACAATATAAGGAAGTGGATCCCCGAAATAGCAGACACAGAAAAAATGGTTTGTCAGAAAAAATGAGATTTAATATAAAACACAAAATACCCGTCTGGACGAAACAACAGAAGACGCTGGTCAAAATAAGGACCAGGAATAAATAAGGAGGTAACAGAAAACGCTTGTGTAAAAAATAATAACGAGATGATTAGAAAGTACGCAGTCACAGTCACTTGACTTTAAGGCAATGAATTAGTAGAGAAAGACTTGGCGAGAGTAATGGCACGGCGTGGAATACTCCGGCAGTGAGTCGACTGCCAGAGCGCCCAAATAAAGCCCGTGTAATCAATCACCAGTGGGTGGCAGGTGTGCAGAAAGCAAGCAAGAAGCCTGCCCCCTGCTGGCACTGTCACTGATACAGTTTTAAGGTTGTAACATAAGACTAAAACTGCTTGAGAAGCAATGTGCTTTATGTTGAGATCTAAATATAGTGTGAATATAATTCCCTTTTGATACAGTAAAGAAGTGTAAAACGCAATTGCCCAGGAGGCCACAACTCAAAGCACACTTCAGGGAGAAACATTTTTGAACAGACTAACACTAAATGTTAATTTCATATAAATGTGGATTGAAACAGACAGGATAAAATATTATTCAAAAATAAATCCACATATCGGTCCAAATTAGAACGTGGCACAGGAGTGGATTTTCACTCCTGTGCCATCCCATTTAAACACGAAAAAATCCTGTGCCCTCCCAATCGCGGGCTCGTTTATAGAAAAAAAAGAAGAAACGCGTATTGTTCCGCTCCCAGTGAAAACGACTCCTAACCCCATTCAGCTTCCATTTCGGAGGTCAGTTACAAAACTGGCTGTGTACCTGTCAGAGGCTTTTTTTTTGTACTGGGTAATCCCGCTCTCTTCTGCTGTCGTTTTTTTTTTAATCCTGTACCATCCCATTCCTGTGATTATAGGTAAAGTTGACTCCCAGTCTCTGTGAATCCCGAGGGATTCCCCAAACAAATGTCACCCTCTAGCCAAAATAACACTGCTACACCGAACATACACATAGATGAGGAAGCTGAAGCCAAATGAGAGGACGGAGAGAACAGAGCTTCTTCCACCGGTGGAAACATTTTTCAAACGCCGATGGTATGAAATGCCAGGTGACTCAGCAAAGATAAAGTGGTTATATTGGATGCAACATCTCACTTTCAAGGTTGGTGTCTTGCCTGGTTTGGTCAGGTTGCTGGCTTAACAAAATAATTTTGATACTCAATAATATGTGTGTTTGCTTCTCCCATGAACAAATCCATCACTTCAGATTTTCATTTTGCGTTTGCTCTGCTCTCTCAAATGCTCCATGCTGGAAAGCATTGGAACCAACTCAGGGGAAAAACTTGTTTTTTAAATATGCCAGTCTCCACTTTTTTACGCCATTTGCAGATTTTGCTTCCAACCTATTATTGTGTGTGAACATGCAATTTAAGTGCTCGCTGTTTGTGGTCTTACTAAAAGATCATGTGCAACACGTCTAGCAATAGCATGCACGGCTTATAAAAACGCAATGAAGCGTCTCCTGTGTGGGATCTCCGTAAGTCAGGCCCCATCTGATTCCGACTTTTATACACTTGCGACGTGGATCCCAGGACGTAAAAGCACACCGGGCCGAATGAGACCGACAGGTCAGGAATTTATAAAACTGATCCGCAACATATAAAACACTGGCTGATGCTCATGTCACAGTGAATGTGATGTGACTCGGTTGTGGTGGCAGATGAAACTGACCTTTGCATGGGCACATGCGCAGGCCGCGACCTCGCCCTGCACGAATCCTCTTGGTGAGGAGATACAGAGCGAGAGCGATGCTGAAGGGCACGCTGCTGTTCAGGCACAGCCAACGTACTGCCTCGCTCTCTTTCCCTTGAAGTACGTTCCCCTCCTACAAGACCATTGAAACAAACACACCAGACGTGCGTGTGCGCGCGCACACACACACACACACACACACACACACACACACACACACACACACACACACACACACACACACACACACACACACACGCGCGCACACACACACACACACGCACACACGCACACACACACACACACACACACTCACACACACCAAGAGTGCAATGGACACATTAGTTCTGAGCATTGCACTGCTAACTAACCAAAAAATATGTGATGCTTTTGCAGAATATCAAGACCTTTCACAAGAAAACGGTTAATTTGCAGGCAAGCCTGAATAGCTCTTCGCATGTTCAATACTTGCTGGAGTTATAAATGAATTTACATGCCACAGGAGTTGTCAAAGTCAGGAACCGCAAGCCTTTCCAAAGAGAACAAAAATTGGTTCACGTCTCCCCAGCTCAACCATGCCTGTTTTTTCCTGAACGATAGTTTGTGGAGGTTTATCTTCATCTCAAGACATCCAGTGACTGTCTTCTCTCTCAATTTATGGACTAAACATTAAAAAAAAATTTCATTTCAGATCATTGAAGTTAGCTTAGCAGGTGAAAAAAAACTTTTTATGACTTTTCTCAAGCTGGTGAAATCTCTAGGTGTGCCTTGTTGAAGTTGACCAATGGTAGGCCTAGAACGTTTTGCTTCTTAACTCTGAGAAAACTCCTGTGGGAAGGCATCTTAACCCTTCCTATATCTACATGGTAAATGGATTACACTTATACGTACAGGTATAGTGCTCTACAAAGCCTCATATTCCTATATTCAAACACCAATGGGTGGCTGCTGCCATGCAAGGCACTACTGGGCCCACTAGGAGCAAATTAGGGTTCAGTACACCTCGACAGTTAACAGACAGTTGAAGTTGGGATGCGAACCGGCGACCCTTCAGTCCCTGCGTAACCTGCTTGACAAACCGAGCCACTGCCATCCCACCCATCCCCACACATATATGTACATGTGATTTTTGCTTACACTCATATATATGTACTAGCTGGTTCGCCGCCCTCCGGGCGGCTCATCAGTTAGTTCCTGCGGAAGGCTGGTAAGGTGGGCCTTTGGCCCACAAAAGTGTTGTTGCTTGGTTCAACTTTTTGTTCATCTTCATTGCTTATCGCGAAAATAAAGAAATGTTTAGCTCTACTAAATAACTAACAATTTTATTGCAATGCTTGTGGGTAGTCAACATGTTTTCGCTAAGATGCCTGCGCGATCGTAGTGAGCCACTGCCTGAGCGGCGCAGTGGCGGCGCGCAGCGGCGCGGTGAAGTAGGTACGTTTTGAAAAGGGACAGACGGAAGGACAGACCGCGTGCGGGACGACGCGAAGTATATATATGGATATATATACACAGTATATATATCTATATCTATATATATATATATATATAAGCGTCTGGGTAGCTCAGTTGGTAAGGCATCGGGTTGGCATACGGAAGACGGTGCTTCGAATCCCGCTTGGGACAAAAAATGAGCACATAACACCATCCAGTGTGGGTCTTTGGGCAAGATCCTTCACGCTAATGCCTACCTCATACAATGATGAGAGACAATAAAATGAATGACATGCCGGCTCAGACGTCGCCCGGCCAAACAAGATCTGCGTCAGGTGCTGGGGAACCAGAGCACCTTGATGTAAAATGGGCTACTGGAACAAAGCGCAGATGGGCGAGTTGCGATAACATGGCTCTGTTGGAATGCTAGTACTCAAGCAACCCTAGTCAGAGGGGTTACATGCAGAGAATGTGGGCAAAATGGTTACTTCGGAACCCACAGTCACGGTTGACAACGAAACAACTAGTAGCTCAGTATTCCAACATCCACAAACGGCAACTGCTGTCACAACTTGAGATTGATGAGGTACAACGCAGGTTCCATGCTGAAGGGCCCCAGGCTGCCAGATCAGAGGAGGAGGTCATAACAGAGATTGGTAGGCAAGCCCCAATAAATGCAGATGATGAGATTGGGAGGCCAGCCCCAATGAATGAAATGCTGAGCGAGGCAGCAACTGACCTGAAAGCTAAGATCATGGCGAGAATGAAAGCTGGGCAACCTAGAAACCGATTACAACGGCTATGTGAAGTACCATCTGAAAGTCTCATAGAAGGTGTGAATGCAGCACTGAGGGCGATCCCTACCGTAACGATCACAGAAACTAATGAGCTGATATACGCTTCAGCATCAGTGATCTTAGAGACTCTTGGCTATAGGAGCAACCAAGGAAGCCATGAGATACGTTATCCACCATGGAAAAGACGGTTGGAGGCTAAGATCAAGGCGGCCCGGAAAGATGTGAGTCAATTGATGGAGGCCCAGAGAGGTGTAATGAAAAGGCCGATAGCCGAGAGGTACATCCAGATTACCATACCTGAAGCACTCGAAACTGCCAAACAAAGGCTCCAAGGCTTGTCCAGCCGCCTAAAGCGGTACACGAAAGAGAATGAGGCCAGACAAATAAACAGGCTGTTCGCAACACAACCTGGGAAAGTGTACGCTCAGTGACAGGGTCCTAACAACAGAGCTGACCCACCAAGACTGGAAACTGAAAGGTACTGGAAAGGCATATGGGAGAAGCAGGTTGCACATAACAGCAGTGCACAATGGCTGGAGACCCTGAGAGAGGAGCATAGCAACCTCCCTGAACAGAACCCAGTTACCATAACAGTGGCAGACATACAGGAAAGAGTCTCAGATATGAAGAACTGGACAGCACCAGGCCCGGACATGGTCCACACCTACTGGCAAAAGAAACTCACAGCACTCCATGAGCGCCCAGCAGCACAAATGAACCAGCTGCTGAGGGATGGGACTCACCCAGGATGGCTAACCGAAGGGCGAACGATCCTGATAATGAAGGATCCCTCAAAGGGTGCAGTCCCATCCAACTATCGGCCAATAACCTGTCTCTCCACAACATGGAAGCTCATGTCAGGCATCATTGCGGCTAAGATAAGTGGACACCTGGATCAATACATGAGCGAGGCACAGAAGAGCATTGGTAGAGATACCAGAGGAGCCAAACATCAGCTCCTGGTTGACAGAACAGTCGCACAAGACTGCAGGTCCCGACGTACCAACCTGTGCACAGCCTGGATTGATTACAAGAAAGCCTATGACTCGATGCCACATACATGGATCACAGAATGCTTGGAGTTGTATAAGGTGAACAGGACCCAAAGAGCCTTCGTTGCGAACTCGATGAGGATGTGGAAAACCACACTTGAAGCCAACGGCAAGCCACTTACCCAAGTGTCCATTAAATGTGGCATATACCAAGGTGATGCACTCTCCCCACTGCTGTTCTGCATAGTACTGAACCCCCTAAGCCAAGTAATCACCAAGACAGGCTATGGATGCCGCCTCAGAAATGGAGCTAAGATCAGTCACCTCCTCTACATGGATGACATAAAGCTGTATGCTAAGAGCGAGAGGGACATAGACTCCCTGATCCACACAACCAGGATCTACAGCAGCGACATCGGGATGTCATTCGGGCTTGAGAAATGTAGTCGGATGGTGACTAATAGAGGAAAGGTAGTCCGCACTGAAGGGGTCTCAATCCCTGAAGGAACAATAGCAGACATTGAGAACAGCTACAAGTACCTCGGTATACCACAAGCCAATGGCAACCTCGAAATGGCAACAAGGAAAGTGGCTACTGCCAAATACCTCCAGCGAGTGAGGCAAGTCCTAAGAAGCCAGCTCAATGGCAAGAATAAGACCCGGGCAATAAACAGCTATGCCCTGCCAGTGACCAGATACCGTGCAGGAATAATAAGGTGGCCAAAGGAAGAGATTCAGACCACGGACGTTAGGACCCGAAAGCTCCTAACCATGCATACAATACAATACAATACAATACATGCTGATTTATATAGCGCTTTCACAACAGCGGCAGCTGTAACAAAGCGCTTTACAAAACAGTTAGCATAAAGTAAAATAATAAACACAACACATAACATAAAACACGGACAGTCGTGCAGTCCTAACCACTTTTCCGTCACACGCTTTGTTGTTTGAAGCGGTTTGAGATGAAAGAGGAGAGAATCAAAGTGTCCTTTAACCAGTGGATCAGAGACGTCATGCTCAAAATGTGCACACGTCGGCGACAAGCTAAGTTTCAAAGTCAACAAGAAGCTGTAGCATCCATTGCCGAAAAAAGAGATTGGTTCACTTCTCCTGTCCCTAGGAAATCCATTTCAATTCCAAGCGGCGACTCTCGGTTCCAAATACGCATCGGCGCTCTGCGCCAACGCTCCTCTCTCCTCATCCTCAACTTCAGCGGCCATCCATCCAGCCGCACCAACGCCAACTGTCCAACAGCGCTGACATAGCCACTGAACAAATCGGGGTTGTGAAAAATGCCGCCCATTACTGGCGCAAAAAACACAAGCGCCCCAGGTCTGTCCAGCACCGACAGTCAATGGCGCCGACATTCCTCCCAATCAAAATCTGTGCTGGTACAGGCGTGCTGCCGAGAAGGCGCAACCACCAAGCACAGATACTGCTCCTTTGACGAATGTCGTGGCCAAAAAGCGCTGAAAACAATCCATATCAGGTCCACACAATGAAACAACAAAAAACATGTGACAAAACAAAAGACAAAAACAGCAAAAGAGAACAAAAAAAAAAATGGATTCCATTTTGAATGGAATGATGGAGGGTTCCATCCCAAATCCAGCACCCTGAGACTGTACGCAAGCCGAAAGGAAGGAGGCCGGGGACTAGTGAGTGTGAGAGCCACTGTCCAGGATGAAACATCCAAGCTCCATGAATACATCAAGGAGAAGGCTCCAACGGTCAGTCCAGAAATGTGCAGTACTGGGAACAGCAAGGATACTGCGCAGAACCCTCAAGCTTCCTGGCCTCTGGTAGAGGACCCGAGCTGAATGAGGGACGGACATACCCGAGGGGTGAGATGAGGATTTTTTAAATTATATATATATATATATATATATATATATATATATATATATATATATATATATATATATATATATATATATATATATATATATATATATATATATATATATACCGTATTTTCACGACTATAAGGCGCCATTAAAAGTCTTAAATTTTCTCCAAAATGGACAGGACGCCTTATGGTGCGGAGCGTCCTTTATATGCACTGAGTTCCAAAATCTGACTGACAGCCGACACGCTGTTTATATAGAGAAAAGGCGGAAGTGACTATGAAAGAAGTCGGCCAATTAGGGAAGGGTGGGCGTGTATATGTACATATATGGAAGGGAGAGAGGGAGAGAGAGGACAGACAAGCTAGTCCGCCAATGGTGAAGGGTGGGCGTGTAAGTGGACGCCTCAAGCCAGTACCAACACTTGTATAGCATGTGGCAATGTGCGTTGTTGCAAAACAACTCCGGTTTTGGTTTCTAAGAACCCCTGAAAATAAATTCGACAAAAAGACACGCCTACGAAGCTCAGTTCAAACTTAAAGCCACCGGTTATGCTTTTGGCATGCGTGCCCATCTCACAGCAGCGGTGAAAAAACAAGTCAAGCAAATGAACTCTGAGCTTGCCGTTATTCCCGGAGGCTTGACTAAAGAACTCCAACCGCTGGACATTGGCATCAACCGGGCGTTCAAAGTAAAGTTGCAAACGGCATGGGAACAATGGATGATCGGTGGCAAACACAACTTTACAAAGAGTGAGAGGCAGCGCTTGGTGAGTTACGCCACAATACGCAACAACGAGAGGGAACGCGGCGTTTTTGATGGATTACGGTACTTGCACAATTGTTCAATTCTTTCTACACACACACGCGCTGCCACCATGTTTCGCTCTGTTCTTTACTTTCAAATGTGGGAAAGCTTCACACGAGAGAAACATTGACTTTGCTGTTGCTACTCCTTTCCGCTCGGCAATGCGTAGCAACTCACACTAGCATGTGATGCATTCAATGACAACTGAGATGTGCAGTCCTCTGCTTCTGATACAGAGGATGAGGACTTTGATGGATTTCTGGGTGATGATTGATCGAAAAACGTGAGAACATTGTACGATGGCTAAATAAAATACACCCGAACTCAGTTCTGCTTTCGTTGCCTTTTTAAAAACGTGTTTTTTATCTTATCTGTATGTCTTGGCATGCTACCGTATGCTTCAAGCTAACGTGTTAGAGTGCGCGCATGCATGCCGTATGTTTAAGCTGGCGTATGTTTTACCACTGTAAAACTGCGGCTATTGGTACGATGCGTCCTGTGTATGTGTAAAATACAGAAATGTCACGCATTAATGAGACTGCGGCCATTAGTACGATGCGTCGAATAGTCGTGAAAATACGGTATATATATATATATATATATATATATATATATATATATATATATATATATATATATATATATATATATATATATATAAGAGACGGATACACATGTATATATCCACACGGATTGTCACGAATTCCCATTCCCGGAATTCTATGGAAAGGAATATCCTTCACCCGGAATCAAAACCTATGCATTAACATTTTGACTACAATATTACATGTGACCGGAAGTTGCGTAAGCGGAAATTCCACTACCCGTAACCCGGATGGAGGTGTAATGTCGTGGGAGCTTAAATGGCAGATACACATGTATATATCCACCCAATATATATATATACAGTAAATATTCCCATTCCCGGAATTCTATGGAAAGGAATATCCTTCACCCGGAATAAAAACCTATGCATTAACATTTTGACTACGATATTACATGTGACCGGAAGTTGCGTAAGCGGAAATTCCACTACCCGTAACCCGGATGGAGGTGTAATGTCGTGGGAGCTTAAATACACGCAACGCCCACCCAATGCGACGGAAAATACATAACGCTGAAACAAGTTTTCACTTCGCATTTTTCGATCATCAGATTCTAAACGACGACGTGCAAGTGAGTTTTAATTGCCGTGCGTTTTACTGTAATTGTGAATGATTTTAACTTTATTCACTTACGTCCTGTAGAACGCTAGCTTAAAAGCCGCACCCACTCGACACGACCGAAGAAACGTGTTCACTTCGCCGTTTTCATTCATCAGATTCGAAACGAAGACGTGTAAGCGAGTTTATTATTGGCGTGCGTTTTACTTTAAGTGCGAAAGATTTTAACTTTATTCACTTACGTTGTGTAGATCATCGCATCGAAACGTAGAAGAACTGTAACAACTGGAGCGGAGCGAGTGAAATGCATCCGTTTGAGCGAGGCTGGACACAAAGTTAAAAAGATCCAGCAGACACTTGGAGTCGGAAAGACGCAAATCTACGAAACTTTAAACAAAAAGGCATCGATTCAATTCCTGATGACAAGCCACCATCCAGCAAGGAAGCAATGCAAACGGCAACAAAAATCCTTCAGTATGCACAAGAATTACGAGACATCGGTGATCAACGGTACAGTTACTTGCAACTAGCAAGAAAACTGTATGACACGCAGGCAAACATTGTCATAAACCAAAGAATGCATCCAACAAAACAATCCAAAATACATATTTTTTTCCCAAGACAGAAAAAAATAAACATTAAAATACTGTACGTATTTTACTGTTGTGATTTTTTTGGGGGGATACACCTGTATTGCAGTTTTTGTGATATAAACAGTTTTTGGACAATATATTTTGGTATTTTATTGATTGTGTTGTTACACGTGCATTTTGTCAACATACTTGCAGGTTCATAAAGGACATGTACCATGCTCATTTCCCAAATGAGGAATTTCTGTGATCAGGATGAATTGGACAGCGCAAACACGAGTCCGTACTTGAGAATATTTACTGTATATACATGTTGAAACTATTTATGTCAGATATGAATGCAGATCAATGACAGAATACTGGCGGTGAACTAAAGCTCCAGTTCCGCGTGCACTCAATGTGACAAGGGATTTGACAGTCAGCAGTGGAGGAGAACTTTTTACTGTATACCCAGACATCCAGTAGAATGCACCACTTAAGTACAGCCGAAATAACATGTACCACCATTGCAATAGAAACAAATTGATATCTTCATGTAATTCAAGGTTTGGGTGCAAATTGTTGGATATCAGAGCGTTAGGGGGCAATAATTTGTTCTCTCACCCAGTGCTGGGTGTAAATAGGCTGCTAGAAGGCATACACACACTACCCACCTTTAGTCACTATCATCAACCCATCATCAAATTCTGTATCAATGATGCGATGAGACCCTGT